>NC_030682.2:71594336-71920586 GCF_000004195.4 Xenopus tropicalis
ACACAGTGGACCAACACCAGCAGCTGACATGGCACCCCAGACCATCACTGACTGTGGGTACTTGGCACTGGACTTCAGGCATTTTGGCATTTCTCTCTCCCCAGTCTTCCTCTGGCACCTTGATTTCCGAATGACATGCAAAATTTGCTTTCATCCGAAAAAAGTACTTTGGACCACTGAGCAACAGTCCAGTGCTGCTTCTCTGTAGCCCAGGTCAGGCGCTTCTGCCGCTGTTTCTGGTTCAAAAGTGGCTTGACCTGGGGAATGCGGCACCTGTAGCCCATTTCCTGCACACGCCTGTACACGGTGGCTCTGGATGTTTCTACTCCAGACTCAGTCCACTGCTTCCGCAGGTCCCCCAAGGTCTGGAATCGGTCCTTCTCCACAATCTTCCTCAGGGCCCGGTCACCTCTTCTCGTTGTGCAGCGTTTTCTGCCACACTTTTTCCTTCCCACAGTTTCCCACTGAGGTGCCTTGATACAGCACTCTGGGAACAGCCTATTCGTTTAGAAATTTCTTTCTGTGTCTTACCCTCTTGCTTGAGGGTGTCAATCATGGCCTTCTGGACAGCAGTCAGGTCGGCAGTCTTACCCATGATTGCGGTTTTGAGTAATGAACCAGGCTGGGAGTTTTTAAAAGCCTCAGGAATCTTTTGCAGGTGTTTAGAGTTAATTAGTTGATTCAGATAATTAGGTTAATAGCTCATTTAGAGAACCTTTTCATGATATGCTAATTTTTTGAGATAGGAATTTTGGGTTTTCATGAGCTGTATGCCACAATCATCAATATTAAAACAATAAAAGGTTTGAACTACTTCAGTTGTGTGTAATGAATCTAAAATATATGAAAGTCTAATGTTTATCAGTACATTACAGAAAATAATGAACTTTATCACAATATGCTAATTTTTTGAGAAGGACCTGTATACCGCTTATTTCTACTACCAGAAAATACACCACCTGATTCATATGCCATGAAATATGTATGCACTAACTTCTTTTGGAGTCTCTAAATGCCAGATACTTTGGTAATCCTATGCATGATTTGCATCAAACTGTTCAGTGGACCCTTAGCTTTCATATTTAGGGATGTCTTTTCTTGGTACCTAATGCTATGTAAAACATAAGGTGCGATTTTTAGAGACTTCATCAAAACCGCCATATTTGGGAAACCATTGCGACTCCGTAATTTGCAGTAGAAATACATGGGTGCCCATTTTGAATTCATCCGAATTAGTACTTTTCAAAAATATATGGTTTTGGTGGGTCAACATGGTTTTTTTTTTTTTGTTTATTTTTTTTTTGTGTTGAATTTTCAGTAGCTTAAAGGAACAGTAACACCAAAAAATGAAAGTGTATAAAAGTAACTAAAATATAATGTGCTGCTGCCCTGCACTGGTAAAAGTTGTGCGTTTACTTCAGAAAGTCTACTATAATTTATATAAATAAGCTGCTTTGTAGCCATGGGGGCAGCCATTCAAAGGAGAAAAGGCACAGGCACATAGCAGATAACAGATAAAACACTATTGTATTCTACAGAACTTATCTGTTATCTGCAATGTAACCTGTGCCTTTTCTCCTTTTTTCCAGCTTGAATGGCTGCCCCCCGTGGCTACACAGCAGCTTATCATATAAATTATAGTAGTGTTACTGTAGCAAACACTAGTTTTACCAGTGCAGGGCAACAGTGCATTATATTTTTATTACTTTAAAGCTCTTTCATTTTTTGGTGTTACTGTTCCTTTAAGTGATCTCCAGGGCAATTTGTATGCAGGGCTGTGGAGTCGGTAGATAAATTCTCTGACTCCTCAGTTTCTGATACTTCCGACTCCGACTCCTCTGTTTTTAATATGCTAATATATTTAGTGAAGCATACAGTCAATGAAAAGCATGCTTCATGGTCACTCAACGTGTTCGTTCATGCACTGCGTGCATTGGGCTTTATTCTTATATAGCAGAGAAGTAATTAATTATGACTGTTTGTGAATTGAGACATTTAAACTTGCTTTTTTTTTTTTTTTTTTTATTCCCATTTACATTTAGTAGGAGGCGGTTCATTTTTTGCTGACTCCGACTCCAGGTGTAAAACCTATGAACTTTGGGCATCAAATAATTCATATTTAGGGTGTTTTATCTATCTAGATAAGATGCTGTAGACTGGAGACATATACAGGGCTGTGGAGTCGGTAGATAAATTCTCCGACTCCTCAGTTTCTGATACTTACGACTCCACAGCTCCAACTCCTCTAATGTATTTTATACATTCATTGAAAGAAAGGAAGGAGACATACATGTCATTTAACCACAGAACTACTGGCTAGGAAGCCAACACTCTACTGTATTGCCCAATTAAAGCACGTATACAAGTATTTCTAGTCCTGCAAATTTTTTTTACTTACCGTATATACTTGAGTATAAGCCGAGTTTTTTAGCACTAAAAATGTGCTCAAAAAGTAAGCCTCGGCTTATACTCGCGCATATACTAGGAGATATACGGTAAATTGTTGCGTGCGATTGGATGACGTGCGTGCTGCCAGCATCGTAAGCGACGCCGCCGTTAAGTTAAGGGATGCGCGGAAGCTAGGGGTAAGTGCCGAACTTGGTGGAAAAGATCCGGGGGCTAAGACAGCCACTCTCACACAACTGCACTTGCGGAATCTACTTTGAAAGCGAGACACATCGCTGCGCCATTAAGGGATGCACGGAAGCTATACACTGCCTGTGCCTGTCCCTGGCCAGATTCTTCAAGTGTAGGGGCAGATTCTGGGCCTGCGTTTATCTGCAGGCTGTGAATCTGCCCCGTGTGGCACTAGCCTTAGCCCTCATGGGCAGCTCTGGGCCCCAACGTTTTGCAGAATCATTAATCCCTATAGTAAACTGCAATTACAATGATTTCAGTGAATCTAACTATGAAATGATACTTCATAGTAACAATACTGAGCATTAATAACGGCAGGTTAAAGGGCAAAAGTGGAGCATGATGAAACTATATTTTATTTTAGTGGAAAATAAAGGGCTGGTTCTATAGTACAGCAGAGAGGGCATGTTTCTTGGCTAACAGCACAAGAGGGCCCCCTTGAGGAATTATGAAAACAGTACACTGACTTCTAGTGAATGTCCAATTATATATAATATAGAAGGAGGATATATTTCCCAATTTGGAATTTAGTTTGTACAGCTTTATTAGTTGTTGTTACTATACAGAACTCATATTTTATGAATTACTATACAGAACTCATATTCAGGAGATGTTATTTTGCTTAGCCCTCTTGCATTGATATTAGGCACACCTCGCCTGGATCCACCAGCTACTGTGCTCTCCTACACCTGTCACTTCTCACTTCTTTCTCAGGGTATTGTGCTTGGGTCTGAGCTTTCAGAAGGAGCAAGTGCTACACATTAGAACTGCTTTGAGGTAACCGATTGTTTCTCCTACTCCCATGTAACTGGGGTCGGCTTATACTGGAGTCAATAAGTTTTTCCAGTTTTCTTAGGTAAAATTAGGTACCTCGGCTTATATTCGGATCGGCTTATACTCGAGTATATACGGTAATTAGTTATCAGCGAGAGTTAGGCTAGGTTCACAGTGGGCATTGTGTTCCCTGTAACAGAGGAATACGACGCAGTGGAGCTGCTGCACCTTAACTGTGCGTTACGTCCCATTTAGTGAAGCAGACAAGTCAATGAAAAGCATACTCCATGGTCACTCAACGTGTTTGTTTATGCACTGCGTGCATTGGACTTTATTCTTATAGCAGAGAAGTAATTAATTATGACTGTGAATTGGGACATTTAAACTTGCTTTATTTATTTTTTTTAATTCCCATTTAAATTTAGTAGGAGTCGGTTCATTTTTTTCCGACTCCAACTCCAGGTACCCAGAATTGCCTCCAACTCCGACTCCACAGCCCTGGACATATATACCTATTTATTTAGGATTCACCTGAATCTGTTCTTTCCAAAAATGTATAGTTTCAAATCTGAAGTATGCATGTTGTGTGCCAAGGGTGTGTTGGTATTAGAAATTCAGACAAGGTGTTGTTCTTTGAATGATTTGTTTTGATTTTTTTTTTTTTACTTTTATGAAACACATTAATCGCAGTTAATTTTTTCCCAAATAAATAAAACATTTTACAAAATGAAGGTTAATTCAACAAATAAAATAAGGTTCCTGCAGAAGAATACTTCTGGGGGGGGGGGGGGATGTTGAGGAAGGAGAGGAGCTGTGTGTAAATTTGACAGAGAATGGAACCACCGATGCAGGCTGAACACATAATTTAAAAGAGGGGGCTGGGTCTGTTTCTCAGGGAGTGTTATCAGTCAGGCAGGGAACAAGGAATGAACCAGTGCTCGCCTTTTAGGGTGGAGGTGGCTGGGTCAGGGCAGGGAGAGCGGAAGTTTTGTGTTGGGGGGGCGGAGTCAGGGGAGAGCAGGAGTTTTGTGAGTGGGTCTGAGAAGGGTAATATATTTTTATATTCATTTTTATTTTGGTTGTCCACATTATATTTTAATTTTAAATTGTATATATTAAAGTTTTAAGCGCACCAAACTATATTCTGTGGATATTGGTAATGTTGAGGTGGCAAGCACCATGATTCTCTCTTTGCACACTATAGCAATTATTTAAAAAGAAGGAAGCCATTGTACTACCTTTTGCTGGCTTTGCAAGTAAAAATAATACACTACAAAACTTTAACCCTTGACGTGCCACCGAATGTAGAACCTATGTTCTGTGAGTAAAAGGACTGAAGTGCCACAGATAGCAGATTCTACGTTCTGCAACACTTCCGGGTGGAAATGCAGCTTTTACTGCCTAGCACGTATGTGATACGTGCTTGAAGAAAAAGCTCTGTCTGCCAAGCACATATCACATATGTGCTTCGCATTTCATTGTCCTCTCTCTGCACTGGCAGCTTTTGCTGCCAGCACAGAAAGTCTCTGGTGTGCCCCCAACCCCCTAGACAAGTGTTCCTCAACCAGTGGCTCAGGAGCAACATGTTGCTCCCCAACCCTTTGGATGTTGCTCTCGGTGGCCTCAAAGCAGGTGCTTATGTCTGAATTTCTGGTTAGGAGGCAAGTTTTAGTTGCATAAAAACCCAGTGTAATTTCCAAACAGAACCCCCTGTAGGCTTCCAGTCAACATAGGGGCTATCAAATAGCCAATAATAGCTCTCATTGGCACCTCCAGGAACTTTTTTCATACTTGTGTTGCTCTCCAAAACATTTTCCATTTGAATGCGGCTCACAGGTATAAATGGTTGGGTATCCCTGCAATAGGCAATAAGCCATGGGGGCTGGCAAGTCGGTCCTGCGACAGAAGAACAGTTCGTATCACACTCATGTCTGCTGTTAGAGCTTCCTCCTCCAGCCCCCCTAAGTCACTGTAAGTAAGAACTATTCTGTAAGTGGAATATATGGCCTTGAAATCTGAAGTATGCAACTTTCTGGCAGTGCTTTGGGAAGTTAGTAGGGTACTGCATGGAGTTTTTGACCTATACAAGTGAGAAATTGCCATAAAACTATACATATTTGGTATTGGCATTTTCAAGAGACATTGAACTTTCCAAATAAGTTGTATTTTTGTGCATAAAATCATGTTTCTGATATGGGTGTGTTTATATTATGGAAAATATTATTTTTCTTCCTTTTTTAGACATTTAGAAACCTATATCTTTTTACAGAAGTGGAATTATACAAAAATTCTAGCATATTTTGAAGACTTAGGTTGTCCTGAAAAAAACTATATATTGTTTTCCTGGGTAAACTAAAATTTCTCCTTAGGAAATATCCCTGAAGTAAAAGAGTACAAATGTTCAAAGATTGCCTGTTAATATAAGTACCAGAAGGGTATACAGTTGGTGGGAGAATGCTTTGCATTCCGTATAGGGGAGGGCGGGACATTGCTACTGGTTTTGTGACATCACAGCAAGGTGTTGCCACTCCCATTCAGCAATGACTTGAACTGGCTCTTAGAGAAAGGATCCTAACAGTCTGTAATATTATTTAAAAAGTAAGCATAATTGGTCAACAAATATATTTGAGTAAATTATTATTTTCATCATATCTTTCCATCTGGACAATTTGATTTTCACGATAGTTCCCCTTTAACAGCTCCTTCATACAGATTTCCTGAACTGTGGCTGGCTCACCTGCTGAGGTCACTTGTGACATCAGAAATTAGCCATATTTGGACTGGCAACATGCATTGCTTTGTCCTGGAAAAAAATATATATATTATTTTCCTGGGTAAATTTAAAGTTGCCTTCAGGAAAGGCCCCTAACTTGAAACAAATTAAGAGCAAAGTGAATACAACCCTTCCAAGGGTTAATCTTAGATCTAACTCTAAGGGTGTAGGGGTTTGTCTTTATATTAAAGGAGAATGCAAGTCAAAATTTAAAAATCATACTGCCCAATAGTCCTCCTATTGTTTAGTAAAAACGCCACACTTTTGGCTCACCTAATCAAATATTTACTCAGTCACACTTATTTCACATTTTCTAGAACAGGCACCCATCTCTAAAAAGGTATTCTCCCTTCCTTTCCCTCCTTGCTTCATACTGCACATGTGTTGCATTCCCTCCCCCCTCCCCTCTGCCAGAGCCGCTTCTGATTGGCTGGTGGGCATGTGTAGCTCAGAACAGGAGACAGGATCAAGTTACACACATGCTCAGAGAATAGGAAGGCTGCCGCTGGCAGCCTACAGGAAGGACAGAGAGATTTCAGTGATGTCACTGTAGTCTTCACACTGCTGTAGGCTGCCAGCACCATATCTCAGAGAAGCAAGCAGGGATCTGGGAATTTAGATATGCAGTAAGTACTTAAAAAGAATGCCTTTAGACTTTCTTTTAATTTATATTAACCTTTCATTGTCCTTTAAGTCAGTTTTAAGCCACATTTCAGCAGGGCTAAAGGCTACAAAGAAAATTATCATTGGTGTATGTTATAAACCACCCCGTATAAGTGAGGATGAGGCACAGCTACTATTGCAAATGGAGAATGCTTCACAACTAGGTCAAGTTGTTATTATGGGGAACTTTAATTATCCGGACAGGACTGGAGTAATGGGGTGGCTAAGTCAGAAAAAGGTAGTATGTTTGTAAATATGCTAAATGACAACTTGGGAACAATGATCACAACATGGTCTCCTTTGAGATAATGCTGCAGAGACAGCTCTTTAAGGGAGTAACTAAAACACACAATTTTAGACGTGCAGACTTTGCCAGTACAGTGCAAGTACATTTCTGCACTGTGTCAACTGGGAAAGGCTTTTCACAGGGTTAGACACAGAAGGAAAATGGAATATCTTTAAAACATTGCTTAGCAAGTATAGGCATCAGTAAATTACCCTTGTAAGGGTAATTTGAAAAGCAAAACCTTTATGGCTGAATAAAAGTGTTAGTGTTGAGTTTGGTAAGAAAAAACAAGATCAAGTTAGCTGGGACAGCAGAAACTTTCATCAGGTACAAGGAAGCATGCAAAAAATCAGGCAAGTTGGGAGTAAAAGGAATCCACAATTTTTTAAATATGTAAATAGTAAAAAATGAAGCAAGAAGTGGAGGGACCCTTGTTATCGCGGGGGGGGGGGGGGGTGTCAGATGTTTGATGCAAATAGGGAAAAGGCAGACATTTTGAACTCTTATTTTTTATCTGTCTATTCAAATGAAGAGCCAGCTAATGAAGGCTTCCCTTTTAATATACCCAATTCTAGTAATATAACTACTGACGCATGGGTCACTCAGGAGGAAATTCAAAAGAGACTTGAACATGTAAAGGCAAACAAAGGTCCAGGACCGGATGGTATTCGTCCCAGGTTATTAAACAAGCTCAGCGCTGTGATTGCCAAACCTCTTCACTTAATTTTTCAGGATTCATTGAGGTCTGGCATGGTGCACAGAGACTGCAAATTGCTAATGTAGTGCTGTTATTTAAAAAGGGATCTTGTTCTCAGCCTGAAAACTATAGGCCTGTTAGTCTGACATCAGTAGTAGGAAAGCTTTTGGAAGGGGTAAAAAGGGATAGGGATAGATACTTTACAAATCACAATACTATAAGTTTGTGCCTGCATGGTTTTATGCTTACTCACAGAAACACTGCACTGAGTTCTCCGTCAAAAGATTTGTAGTGTCTGTTTTCCTTTCCCCTCTCCTGCACCCCCCCTCAAGAATGCTAAGCACCCACCCTTCCCCCTTAGGAATGTGGATCTGAGCCAATCAGCACAAAGCTTCCTCATAGTCTAAGGAAGTTTGATGCTGGAATGGCAGTTGGTCATCTACTTGGACTTTGCTAAAGCGTTTGATTTAATAAAAAAACTTCAGGAATATTGGCCTGGAACATAATATTTGTACTTGGATAGAAAAGAGTGGTGGTAAATGGAACATTTTCTAATTGGGCCAGTGCTGTTAGTGGAGTACTGCAGGGGTAAGTCCTTGATCCTTTGCTTTTTAATTTGTTTATTAATGACCTGGAGGCGGGCATAGAAAGTACTGTTTATTTTTGCTGATGATACTAAATTGTGCAAAACTATGAATTCCATGCAGGATGCTGCCACTTTGCAGAGTGATTTGATTAAACTGCTCAACTGGGCAGCAAAGTGGAAAATGAGGTTCAATGTTGACAAGTGCAAAGTTATGCACTTTGGTAGAAATAATATAAACGTGAGCTATCTGCTAAATGGAAGTGTGTTGGGGTTTCCTTAATAGAGAAGGATGTGGGGGTTTTTGTAGATAACAAGTTGTCTAATTCCAGGCAGTGTCATTCTGTGGCTACTTAAGCAAATAAAGTGCTGTCTTGTATAAAAAAGGGCATTAACTCAAGGGATGAAAACATAATTTTGCCTCTTTATAGGTCCCTGGTAAGGCCTCACCTTAAATATGCAGTGCAGTCCTTAAAGGAGAAGGAAAGTCATTTTGGCATTTTACTGCCAATAGATTTGCCACATTAGTGCCACCTAGAATGCTATATTTATTCTGCAGAAAACTTAATCATATCTGAGTAAAGAGCCCTAGAAGCTTTCTCTGTTTGTGTGCGATTGCAGCTGCCATTTGTAGCTTGGTCTTCATAGCTTCCTGCTTGCAGTCTAGCTGTTATAGCTCAGATTACACATTCCTAAGGGTTGGGGGGAGTGAGTTTTATGAATTCTTATGGGAGGGGAGAGAGGAGAGAACTGGATTGAAGGATTTTTCTGAGAAAGGACGTCGGATACCCTCAGAACATGTTTACGAAAACAGCTTTCTGTGAGTCCTTATGGCTGTATTTACATAGACCTTTCTGAAAAAGCTTACTTAGTTTTTACCATTCCTTCTCATTTAAGAAGGATATTAAAGGAGAAGGAAAGGCTAATAAAGAGTTAATCTCAAGCTGCAGGCATACCTTCCGTTGTGTCAACAGTGCCCTTAAGTCTCCCCATATTTCACCTGTTCAGATGATCAGAAGCCAGACAGGAAGATAAAAACGCTGAGCTGTGTAAAGAAAGTTCCCATAATGCCTCGCTCCTGCACAGACACCCAGACCAAGTGAACATGCTCAGTTAGTTAGACCAGCGGTTCTCAACCTGGGGGTCGAATGACCCTTTCACAGGGGTCGCCTAAGACCATCGGAAAACACTTATTTCCGATGGTCTTAGCATACCTCCCAACTGTCCCCGTACCCTCACCACAACATGAGGAAATGTATTAAAGGGTCGCGGCATTAGGAAGGTTGAGAACCACTGAGTTAGACTATGAATCAGCTTCCTGCTGATTGGCTCATATCCACATTTCTAAGGTGGGGAGTGCGTTCTTAGCATTCTTGAGGGAGGGGGGAGCAGGAGAGAGGAGACTGCATAGAGCTGCGTGTCTCTGGCACATGAATTACAGACACAAGAAATCTTTTCACAGAGTACCGCTGTTGCCATGGTAATGACCAGAGAAGGAACGGAGTGGTGGCAGGAGCGCAGCAGAGGCGCGTCAGGGGAATAGGTGGCAGCACGTTATTATTAAAAGTAAGAACGAGCCACTTAGACAGAGCAGATCAGTTCAAAGCCCATAGGTGAATACACAGCCCAACATAGGGCATAGAGCGAAGCGGTGCTGGGGGCGCATTGGGGGTTGTTGTTGTTCAGTTTCAATAGTAGAAATTACCTGCTTAAATAGACCTCCAGAACAGTTAAGTCCACAGATAAAATCACAGCCCACCATCACAGGTAGAATAGTGATTGGGTATACATGTGGATATATAAAGGTCAACTGGCAGGCAAGGGACATAAGTAGCAGGCATGGGAGATTAGTGTTAGCTGCACATCAATTTGGATGCCACTGTAGGCACATCTACCCCTGAAGCAGTAATACTCTCACTGCATTTGCAAAGGTATGACAGTTGCAAATGCAGCATATTAGGATACATAGCAGTCCCAAGTGCAGCCTATTGTAACGACAGCTAGAATTGAGAATAAGCCATATATGAGCCCCAGCACTCATTATTAACATTCCTGTACCATAAGGGAATATTGGGTTATCACATTCAAGGCCATAAGAATAGACCAGTATACAAAAATGAGAGGATGAAATTATTATTGGTGATTGCTACTGCACGCTCGCACAGTCAGGCCAAGGGGTACAGCTCCATTAGACAAATAGTTAAGGGCATACAGCAAGTAGACCCTGAACTAGGTACACCGGATCGGAGCACAGGTAAGTACAAAAAAATGCCTGAAGGCTTAAAAGGCAGCTAGGTGAACACCGAAACACCATCAAATGAGGATTTGTACAAAACGTGAAAAAGTATACTTTCAAAAATAAAGTAAAATAAAACAAATGAAAAGCAAGAATATATGTACAGTGTACAACTTGTCAGTGCATATTGAGGAAAAAATGCGAATAAGCTAGTAGTCAATAGATGATAAATAAGGTACAGAAACTCAAAGGAACTTCTCAATTAGTAAAGCTTAAGTCATATAAAAATAGAGAGAGGAAGCGGTTCATGAAGTCCACATGGGGTAACAGAATCAAGCTTAAAAATCCATCTGGCTTCCAATTTAAGTAAATCCAAGTGTCTATTGCCACCTCTCTTTTGGACAGGAACGTGGTCAATCAGCACATGCCTGAATTGAGGAAGTACCAGTGAAAGGCAATGAAGTATCAGAAGTGATGATGTCCCATCTGTTGAGAAAAGCTTGCTGTAGGGTTCTGCTCTCCACCGAAAAAGTGTTGGTAGAAATGGGCGGAGGCTGTTTGTCAGAAGGTCTAGACTTAGTCTTGGGTAGTAGTAAATCGTCCTGGGTAAATCCTTAGAGCTTTTACTTTCTGTTACCCAATCAGCTTCCGACTGTAGCTACGCTGCCATCTGGTCCACTTGGGCCACTTGAGCTTTATCACGATCAGAGTTATTTTTGATGACACATAGGAACTGAGAGAATAGGACCCCCTTGTGGTGGAACTCGGATGGTGTGAATATGCATTCAGAATGGTGTTTTGGTGCCCAGCCTGTCCCCAACCTTATAGATTTCTAGATCCAGAAAGCGTATGGAGTCACAAACTCCACTCAGCTGTAAATCTAACAGGACTAGGTAGATGGTTAAGGTAGCTGACAAAATCAGACAAGTCAGTCTCAGAGCCCTGCCAGATTAGAAAGCAGTCATCGATGTACCGTTTGTAAAATAGGATAGACTCTCCTGTATTGGGGAAAATATGCAGGCACTCATAATGCTGCATAAATAAATTGGCAAATGAGGGAGCGACATTAGACCCCATGGCGGTGCCAGAGGTCTGCAGATAGAATTTATTCCCAAACAAAAAGTAATTGTGAGTCGAGACAAAATCAAGGAGGGCACGCAAAAAGTCAATTGGAGGTTTTACATGGCCAAAAGCAGAAAGTGCTGAGCGAACCACATCTATACCAGCCTCGTGGGGGATGATAGTATAAAGCAGTGGTTCTCAACCTTCCTAATGCCGCGACCCTTTAATACAGTTCCTCATGTTGTGGTGACCCCCAACCATAAAATTATTCCTAAGACCATCGGAAATATGTGTTTTCTGATGGTCTTAGGCGACCCCTGTGAAAGGGTTGTTCGACCCCCAAAGGGGTCCCGACCCACAGGTTGAGAAGCGCTGGTATAAAGGCTAGAGGCATCCATGGAGACTAGTAGGGCATTGGTCGGAATGGACAGATCGCGCAACATGGAAATTAAGTGTGTACTGTCTTGTATATATGAATCCATGGTCCTCACTAATGGCTGTAAAAAGTGATCCAAATAAACTGTCACAGGTTGACACATCTACCATGCCTGCTACTTATGTCCCTTGCCTGCCAGTTGACCTTTATATACATTGTGGGTCCACATGTATACCCAATCCCTATTCTACCCTATTCTGATCCTTCTGCGGTCATCACCATGGCAACGGCAGTACTCTTTGCCTCCAAATGATGACGTTTTTACTTACTGGTACCGGTGGTTACCGTGGGCTCCTGGCTTATTCAACTCTGTTTGGTAGCATGGATCGGGTAGGTTTTTTTCTTTTGGTTTTTTTCTACTGATTCTGTTCTTCTCTGGCCATATCCTGACTTGATACAATTTGTGCCTGAAATGTTCTTGTATTTTTTGCCACTGCTACATTTGTGTGCTTTACTTATGTTTCACTTTACATCAGCAATAAGTGTCTAGAGGATTTGTTACACTCTCTTTTCATGTTTGATCTACCATTTTATTATGCTTCTCCTTTCCTTTTGTATATGTGGTTTCCATGGTTATGGTCGCTAGGTTTTGGCTCCTTTTTTGTAGTGGGCTATTTAAGGGGTGTTTGTGCACAGTCTTTTGGTTTGTCCCTTTAGAACAGCGCTTCTCAACCTGTGGGTCGGGACCCCTTTGGGGGTCGAACAACCCTTTCACAGGGGATGGCCTAAGACCATCAGAAAACACATATTTCCGATGGTCTTAGGAATAATTTTATGGTTGGGGGTCACCACAACATGAGGAACTGTATTAAAGGGTCGTGGCATTAGGAAGGTTGAGAACCACTGCTTTAGAAGAACACTTACACTTACAACTAGTGTTCGCAACGTTGGATTAATAAAGATTTTTTGTTCTTACCGAATAAAATACAGCCAGCACCAAGGGTCTTGTGGTTCAAATAAATATTGGTGTATTATAAATGCATGTACAATCGACGTTTCTGTCCCCTTTTTCAAGGTACAAATACATACAAGGTGTAAGTGATGTGCTTCCATGTGGACTTTTTTTTTATATATGTATATGTGTATATATATATATATATATATATATATATATATATAATAGAAAGAGTGCTGCACACATAGGGACTTGAAACGTTGGAATTTTTTCAATAAAACCACTTTTTCTTTTGTATCAAGTCCCTATGTGTGCGGCACTCTTTCTATTATATTTTTGTTTTTGACCTGCACCAAGGGCATTTGGACTTGTATAGGGTGTGCTCCTCCCTGTATACTATATATGTATATGTATATGTATCGGAGCAACAGCTGGGTGCTGACAAAAATAAGAAATGTTTTTTACTAGTATTGGACAATTTTCGTCTATTTATTTGTTCACATTTCCTAAATCTCACTATGAAATTTAAATTATTTTTTACAACACGTTAGTTTTTATCACATTATAATTGTGGGTGGGTTACTTATTTTCCCTATTAGTATGTAATAGTTAATCTTTATGCGTATTAAAGTTAATGGTGATATTTATCATCTCAATTTTTAGACATGACATGTGACTTTGTCATGTGTCTTGATAGATTGACTCATATGTGTTTTAAAATTATATTTCACTATGAGCTTTGCCATGTGGCTTACTACATTAATATATATGGGATATGTCCTAGTTTATGCACTATCATGAGTTTAGATAAGTATTGAAGTTAATGGTGATATTTATAAATTCAATTTTTAGACATGACATGTGACTTTGTCATGTGTCTTGATCGATTGACTTATATGTGTTTTAAAATTATATTTCACTTTGAGTCTTGCCATGTGGCTTACTACACTGATATATATGGGATATTTCTTAGTTTATGTATTAGCATGAGTCTAGATGAGTATTGAAGTTAATGGTGATATTTACAAACTCAATTTTTAGATATGACGTGACTTTGTCATGTGTCTTGATAGATTGACTTATATGTGTTTTAAAATTATATTTCACTATGAGCTTTGCCATGTGGCTTACTACATTGATATATATATGGGATATGTCCTAGTTTATGTATTATCATGAGTCTAGATGTTTGATAATTATTCTATTTTTGATCATATGGGGATTTTTAAGTGCCTGATATTTGATTACACTTTGCACATGCTATTGAATGGGTTAATGTTGTATAAACACTGATTGGATACTGCGGGTTTTTAACCTGACACTTCACTTCCTGTCTATCATCCTGATGACGATCCTGTGGTGATCGAAACGCATAGATGGTATGCTGAAATAAATCACTGAAATGATTGATGCTATAGCTGTGTGAGTGCTTTCTACTGTTGAGAAAATATTAAATAATCCTTAAAGGAGAAGGAAAGGTAAAAACTAAGTAAGCTTCATCAGAAAGGTCTATGTAAATACAGCTATAAGTACTCGCAGAAAAGCTGCACTAAGTCCTCTATCTTCTTTTGTGTACACATGTACAGTACTTTGGTATCGGACTTCTTAGAAAAATCCTTCATTCCCCAGGGCTGGCTCTCTCCCTTCTCCTGCTCCCCCCTCCCATAAGAATTCACTCTCTCTCCCATCAGAATGTGTGATCTGAGCTACCAGCAGCTAGAGCTGCAGCAGGAAGCTATGGAGACCAAGCTAAAATGGCAGCTGCTATCTTAAACAAATGGAGGGAACTTCTAGGGCTGTTTTCTCAGGTATGGTAAAGGTTTTCTGCGTTTTTAGCGTTCTAGCTTGCACTATTGTGGCTAATCTTTTGGCAGTAAAAGTAAAATGTCAAAATGACTTTCCTTCTCCTTTAAAGCTAAATTGGAAAACTAATAAGCACTCAAAAAAAGAAATTAATAGGAGCCAGATAATGAAGGCTTTCCTTTTAATATACCCAGTTCTAGTAATTTAGCTACTGACGCGTGGGTCACTCAGGAGGAAATTCAAAAGAGACTTGAACATGTAAAGGTAAACAAAGGTCCAGGACCGGATGGGATTCATCCCAGGGTATTAAATGAGCTGAGCGCTGTGATTGCCAAGCCTCTTCACATAATTTTTCAGGATTTGTTGAGGTTTGGCATGGTGCCGAGAGACTGGCGAATTGCTAATGTGGTGCCGTTATTTAAAAAGGGATCTCGTTCTCAGCCTGAAAACTATAGGCCTGTTAGTCTGACATCAGTAGTAGGAAAGCTTCTGGAAGGGGTAATAAGGGATAGGATAGTTGAATACATTGCAGTTTTTAATACTATTAGTTTGTGCCAGCATGATCTTGCCAGACTAATTTAGTCGCCTTTTATGAGGAGGTGAGCAGGAACCTTGATGCTGGAATGGCAGTTGATGTCATCTACTTAGATTTTGCTAAAGCGTTTGATACAGTACCTCACAGAAGGTTAATGATCAAATTGAGGAATATTGGCCTAGAACATAATATTTGTAATTGGATAGAGAACTGGCTGAAGGATAGATTACAAAGAGTGTTGGTAAATGGAACATTTTCTAATTGGACCAGTGTGGTTAGTGGCGTACCGCAGGGTTCAGTCCTTGGTCCTTTGCTTTTTAACTTGTTTATTAATGACCTGGAGGTGGGCATAGAGAGTACTGTTTCTATTTTTGCTGATGACACTAAATTGTGCAAAACTATAAGTTCCATGCAGGATGCTGCCGCTTTGCAGAGCGATTTGACAAAATTGGAAAACTGGGCAGCAAACTGGAAAATGAGGTTCAATGTTGACAAGTGCAAAGTTATGCACTTTGGTAGAAATAATATAAACGCAAACTATCTACTGAATGGTAGTGTGTTGGGGGTTTCCTTAATGGAGAAGGATCTAGGGGTTTTTGTAGATCACAAGTTGTTTAATTCCAGGCAGTGTCATTCTGTGGCTACTAAAGCAAATAAAGTGCTGTCTTGTATAAAAAAGGGCATTGACTCTAGGGATGAAAACATATTTTTGCCTCTTTATAGGTCCCTGGTAAGGCCTCACCTTGAGTATGCGGTGCAGTTTTGGGCTCCAGTCCTTAAGAAGGATATTAATGAGCTGGAGAGAGTGCAGAGACGTGCAACTAAACTGGTAACGGGGATGGAAGATTTAAGCTATGAGGTTAGACTGTCGAGGTTGGGGTTGTTTTCTCTGGAAAAGAGGCGCTTGCAAGGGGACATGATTACTCTGTACAAGTACATTAGAGGGGATTATAGGCAGATGGGGGATGTTCTTTTTTCCCATAAAAACAATCAACACACCAGAGGCCACCCCTATAGATTAGAGGAACAGAGCTTCCATTTGAAGCAGCGTAGGTGGTTTTTCACGGTGAGGGCAGTGAGGCTGTGGAATTCCCTTCCTAGTGATGTGGTAATGGCAGACTCTGTTAATGCCTTTAAGAGGGGCCTGGATGAGTTTTTGAACAAGCAGAATATCCAAGGCTATTGTGATACTAATATCTACAGTTAGTATTACTGGTTGTATATATAGTTTATGTATGTGAGTGTATAGATTGGTAATTATAGGTTGTGTGCTGGGTTTACTCGGATGGGTTGAACTTGATGGACAATGGTCTTTTTTTCAATCCTATGTAACTATGTTACTATGTAACTATAGAAAGACAGAGATATCCAAGAGAAAATGGCGATTGAGAAAATCTCAGTTTTTGCTTACTTATCCCTAGGGATACCACCAAAGCTGGAGAAGTCACACCCAGGACACCCAGGGCTGTGGTCTCAAATGTACCTACCCTGTATCTCAATTGTAGAGGCTAATTTAACCTATAAGGGCTCTGGCACACGGGGAGATTAGTCGCCCGCGGCAAAACTCCCTGTTCGCGGCGGGGCGATTTGCGCGAAATCGTGCCGCCGTGTCTGCCATTCCGCCGGCAACTTACATGTTCGCCGGTGGGATGGCAGGGGGAAGGCAACTCGGGGAGATTAGTCGCCCGCGAACAGGGAGTTTTGCCGCGGGCGACTAATATCCCCGTGTGCCAGAGCCCTTAAACCCACAAACTCTGGTACCTTACAGATAAGTAAGACTAGATTTTAGATTTTAATCAATTAGAAAAAGGCAAATTAGCCAGTTAAAAGGTCATAACACACACAGACTCCTACTATTACCCCAAATTGCTACCACAGCATGTGGTTAAAACTCTAATATTAAAAAGTTTTAGAAAAATGTCTGTATATATAAATGTTATAATATAAAATATGGCTTTTTTTTTTTTTTTTTAGCTATATTCATTTTTAGGGTTTAGTTCTCCTTTAAAGTAAAAAATCAGAATTAAAAAACTATTGTAGGTCATGCAAATGTTAAAGGAGAAGGAAAGGCTAATAAAGGAGTTAATCTCAAGCTGCAGGCATACCTTTAGTTGTCTCAATAGTGCCCTTAAGTCTCCCCATATTTCTCCCGTTCAGATGATCAGAAGCCAAACAGGAAAAAAAAACGCTGAGCTGTGTAAAGAAAGTTCCCATAAAGCCTCACTCCTGCACAGAGACTGAGACCAAGTGTACATGCTCAGTTTGTAAGACTATGAGGAAGCTTCCTGCTGATTGGCTCAGATCCACATTCCTAAGAGGGGGGAGTGAGTTCTTAGCATTCTTGAGGGAGGGGGAAGCAGGAGAGAGCAGAGAGCTGCGTGTCTCTGGCACATGAATTCCAGACACAACTAATCTTTTGAACTGAGAACTTGTGCAGCATTTCTGTAAGTGCTTATGGCTGTATTTACATAGACCTTTCTGATAAAGCTTACTTAGTTTTTTACCTTTCTTTCTCCTTTAAATATACATTTTAAATCTGCATGGTTATTTGTTGTAGTAGCTATACTGTAGTAGATTATGGCTTTTATTTTACTCTCTTAATTTTTGATTAAATTTAGTATAGAGTAGTTTTTGGTTTTTTTTATTTTTAAGACCTATTTATATTGTTTATTTACTAAATCACTCAAGGTTCCATGTGTTTTAACAGTCATGTTTCATGACACAAACTGGAGTTTCAATACCCATAACTATAGATGTGATTTAAGAAAAATGTTTTGTTTAAAACTTTAAACCTGAAATATTAACAATTCGCTCTAATTTGATTTTTTTTTTGTTTTTTTAGGAAGTCTGCCTTACAGTTAAAAATGCAAAACAACGAAATTCTAAAGCCTGCCAAGTACTTCTCGGAGTTGGAAAAGAGTGTTTTACTAGCTCTGGTGGAAAAGTATAAGTATGTCCTAGAATGTAAGAAAAGTGATGCTCGAACTATTGCCCTAAAGCAGCGCACATGGCAGGCTTTAGCCCACGAATATAACTCCCAGCCCAGTGTGTCGCTTAGGGATTTTAAGCAGCTGAAGAAATGCTGGGAAAACATCAAAGCTAGGACCAAAAAGATTATGGCCCATGAAAGGAGGGAAAAGGGAAAACTTTTTGGCCCAGAGTCTAATAGTCATCAAGCACTGAAAGAAAAGGTTGCAAGTATGATTCCTGAGCAGCTCTATTTTGTACAAAACCAGCCCGATGATGAAAGAGGATACAATCATGATACTTCCAACCAAGGTAATAAAACTCACTAATGATATGAGATAGATCCATAGTAGAGCAGTGATGGGGGCTAAGCTCAAAGGGCAGTAATGGTGAAAATGTGAGAAAGATTTGCTCTCCTGCATACACCAGAAAGCCCAACTTAAAGGTCAGTTAGGGGGAGATTTCAGTTAAATGTGTATTTAAATGTGTACTGTATTTGCTGTCCTAGACAAACAATAACTGAATGATAAACCAACATTTTTAGTTTTACTAGACATAAAGAGCTTTGTATATAAGCAACCCCCTCCATTCACATTTTTAACTTACAGATAAGCATAAGTGCATTATGCAGGGGGTTGATCTGTTCACCGGTGATCTAATTAACTACCTTGTTTTCTAAAAAAAAAAAAATATAGCAAAACCATTGATTTTTCTATATTAAACAAATCTGTAATTCTCTGTAACTCTTGAGCCAAGAGTGATTCTTTTTTTTACAGTATAAAGAACTAAAACCATTGTATTCTATGCAAGTTATCTGCTATTTCCTATGTAAATATGGGTCCATATAAACCGTATTAGTACTTTGTAACAGTACAAGCACAGTTTTTTTCCAGGCTAATGTCACAAGTAGGTTTGTGCACCCGTTGAGAAAATGCCGATATGGCCTACATACTGGCCCATGTCTGCCCATCATTACACACACTTTTATGTCTGTCACTAGACACACTAAGGTAGTGGGCCATATTAAACGTTTTGTTTAGAAGGAGAGATTGTGATGTGACATGTAACATTACTCTTAAATGAATAAAAAAAAAAAAACTCATTTGTTGGTGTTAGTTGGCCCATAAGGCTCTGTGCTTATAGCCAGGAGAATCACTTTCATTCCAAATCCATTTTAATTTAGTAGCATATGTAGTTCCTGATAGCTAGGTAACATATTTAAAATATTAATGAATGTAATAGTTCCTGTTGAGTCAAAGGCTAATATCTGTTTTTATCTAATTAAATTTTAGTCCTTGTTAAAATACCAGATATTAAAAAGATTATATATATTATATCTGTTGTTCAGCATTTGAAAAAAAAAAAAATCATATTTTTCAGAGGTTTTCATCCTGTAGGTGTGGACAGAGCCATGAGTTACATTTAACCCTCGCTTACGGTCATTTCACAACTAAAGGACATATTCATAAAAGGATGAAAATAGAGCTGCCAAGCCAGGGGGAAACTTCACACCTCTTTACTCACTTACTTATATAGAATACTGTACAAATATGCACTTATCATATGAAAATAAAGGGTCCCATGCATTATACTCCTCTAAATATAGAAGGATTGTGCATAGGATAGTGCACTAGTCCCGCCCATCTGTTCCACTTCCTACTGCTTCATTTCCCAGGCTGTGCAAGGGGGCCAATCAGCATCTAGGCTGACATGATAGGGAACTAAAAAATTTGTCTTTTGATTGTGTGACTGTGTGGCTGTGATTGGCTATCTCCCTCCTACTGCGCTTTTGGCAGGGACAGTTAGGACATGCCCACCCCTCACTTGAAACAGAGACCATAGCAGATCTATTGGGAGCTCCGATATTGGGGCCATTTTTAGAGAGAGTATTAATTTTTAGCTCAAAGTAAAACCAGCGCCATGTATTATTCATAATTGCCTACAAGATTAGTTGTTTTTATTTAATTTATACAATATGGCTCCTTTAAAATCTTATACAAGTGAGTACACCACTGTGGAATTTCAGTCCTAGGGCTGTCCCCTATTGTATCTGTATCTGTTCTGTAAAATGTTCCCTGTAACCCTATTGAATCTTAAGACAATGGCACTCTTTGTGGGTGGGCTTAGCATTCACGCTCAGAAGAGCAGCAGGTAAATCATTTGCATTGAAATCAATAGGGAGAGTTTACTGGTGTTTTGTTGCTTAGCCTTATACTTATGTTATAAGAAGAACAATAATAAAATATAAATCTCAGACTCACCCCTTCTTAATTGCTTTTAGTTAGCCAAGGGAAAACTAGAGATGGGTGCTGGCCAAATCAATGCAGTGCTCCACACTGCTATAACATCATAAAAAGAAGAAAAGCCGCACTTCTTCTCTAAAAAACAGTCCTTTATTTCTTAAGTGGCTACTGTGAAATAGACAGCCTATGATTAAGGGTCTTTCCCAAAACACGTCAGGCTTTTAGATAGCAAATGTACAATCATGGGAAAACATATTTTTTTTTAAAATTCACCAGATAATAGAGCTTCTCCAGCTGAATCCTTCATTAAAATCCGTTTTTCAAAAACAAAATCAGATATTTTTCAATTTAATTTTTGAAATATCACATAGGGCTAGCTATAGTCTCCATTTCCCCAGGGTGCCACAGCCATGTGACCTGTGCTCTGATAAACTTCAATCACACTGTAAATCAAATCACTTTTATTGTCACTTCATATTACTGGTACAGTACATGTGAGTGAAATTCTTGTTCACAAGCAGCAGTGGAGTACAAAATATACAATAAACATGCACATGAGTAGGCATGTATAATGTATGTACAAAATATAAGAATGAGTGCACATGAATAGTGTCGTAGTGTTGCTGAATTTTCTATGAAGTGTTAGTGGTCAGTGTTCAGCAGTCTGATGGCCTGCTGGAAAAAGCTGTCCCTCAGCCTGCTGGTTCGGGACCGGATGCTACTATATCTCCTGCCTGACGGAAGTAGTTTGAACAGTTCGTGGCTAGGGTGACTGGAGTCTTTGATGATCCTCTTCGCTTTCCTCAGGCACCGCTTCCTATAGATGTCCTGGAGGGAAGCTCGCCTCCAATTATCCTTTCAGAACACCGCACCACTCTCTGCAAAGCTTTGCGGTTGTAGGCAGTGCTGTTGCCGTACCAGGTAGTGATGCATCCATTGAGGACACTCTCAATGGCACAGCGGTAGAAGGTCCTGAGGATGCAGGGGCTCATGCCGAATTTCTTCAGCCCCCTGACTAAGAAGAGGCGCTGCTGCGCTTTCTTCACTGTTTTGTCCGTGTGAACTGACCATGTGAGATCCTCCACTAAATGCACACCCAGGAAATGGAAAAAAAAAAAAAAAAAAAAAGTCACACTTAGTGAATTTTTCATTTTTTTGAGAATTTTTGTAAAGCTTAACAAATTTTCCGCCAATGCGAAATGGGACAGATTCGCTCATCACCTAACGAGGGGTTCCGGACTGTTTCAATTATTTTAAGTCACGGGAACCCCTCAGTGCAGCTTCTAAAATGTTTACCTATAGGAGAGGTGGAATTGACATCCTCATTAGAGGATATATGTTCTCTTATTTGACTTTTCAAGGATCTGTCTATGGCAGTTTAAAACACTCTAATAGGTTTACAACTCCTTCAGTATTTCAATTATTTTTAATTTATACATTTTTATGTGTTACATTAGATCTAAAATATGCCTCTGTTAAAAGAACAAGTTTTGCACACTCTTCCGCAGGAAAATTTCCCACACTACATAACCAATTAGATTTGTCATGTAGGGATACTTAATTCACCACACTAGGTGCAAGTATACTACCAAGGGTTGTAGCCTTACATGATACACATTTAATTGGATGGGACTGTAATATTCAGTTTCAGTCGAGAATTACTAGTAAACATTTCTTAATAACTGAATTCAAATAAAACTGTTAGGTGATGGACATACCAAATAAATCCAATATCCCAAAGACAGGGTGTCTATTAATATTAACATTTATTTTTAAAGCACCAACATATTCCGTAGCGCTGTTCAATAAGTGGGTTTCATACATTGGACATACAGAGTAACATATAAAGCAATCAATAACCGATACAAGAGGTGAAGAGAGACCTGCCCAAAAGAACTTACAATCTACAAGTGTCTAATTACTGTTACATACTGTTAGCTTTGAGTATAGTACTGCATGCTGAAGGTTTTATAAAAACTTTAGTTCAGTGGTTCTCAACCTTCCTAATGCCGCGACCCTTTAATACATTTCCTCATGTTGTGGTGACCCCCACAAAAAGACCTGGTGCGCGCAGCCACGCCCCAATTGCCACACCCCATTTTTAAAATAGTACCCACGATGGCCCAATAGACAGCACCCCCATACAGTGCCCCCCATACACAGTGCCTCATTTGCCCCCATAAACAGTACCCCCCCATAGACAGTGCCCCCAATTGACCCCATAGACTATGCCCTCAATTGCCCCACAGACAGTAGCCCCCATAGAAAGTACCCTCCATACACAGTGCCCCCCATACACAGTGCCCCCCATACACAGTAGCCCTCCTTACACAGTAGCCCTCCTTACACAGTGCCCCCCCATACACAGTACCCCCCATACACAAAGCCCCCCCATACACAGTGTCCCCCCTTACAGTGTCCCCCCATACAGTGCCCCCATACACAGTACCCCCCCATACACAGAGCCCCCCAATTGCCCCCATAGAGAGTACCTGCAATAGAAAATTCCTCCACAGACTTCTTGCGGCTCCTGCTCCTTATTCGGCTCCTCGTACGGCGGCGACAGGACCTTTTATAAGGTTGCGCCCGTGCGTACGTGTGACGTCACACGTACGCACGGGCGCAACCTTATAAAAGGAACTGTCGCCGCCGTACGAGGAGCCGAATAACAAGCAGGAGCCCAAGAACAGACGGTGCCGGAGCGGTCGGCTGCAGCCAGCGCGTCCCGCTGGCCTGGATTGTTTAATCCGGGACAGCGGGACACGCTGTAAAAACCGGGACTGTCGCGACCCCTGAGAAAGGGTCATTCGACCCCCAAAGGGGTCGCGACCCCCAGGTTGAGAACCGCTGCTTTAGTTGCTATTGTGTGCAAGAGAACATCTTCAAAGAGAGTAATATCTAAAAAAGGATTGCCCGTCAAACAAGGAGAAATTATTATTCCAATAAGAATGCAAGTGCCAATACAAAAAGATCACTAGTATAAATCTGAGCAGTTTTAAGCATTGTCAAATTTGAATGTATACCTTTACTACTTGGTATAGATGTTTAGAGATTTAACATCTAGGGTCACCCAAAGGTAACTTTGATCTAAAGATATTTTGTAACATAACATGCTCAATAAATGTCTTGTATCTCTAAGGTAGGAAATTTGTTGAATGGCATCAACCCAATCAGATAATCCACTATTAAAGGAAAACTGTACCCCCAATGTGAATACTTAACCAACAGATTTATATCTAGATTTATATATACAGTTTATATCATGTTAATTGACCTATTAAAGAATCTCACCACACTAGAAAATAAATATATATATATATATATATATATATATATATATAATATAATACCCTTTTACTGTGAATCCTATAATCCCAGGAGGCGGCCCTTAATTCTTAAAATTTTCTATTTAGGATTACCCAATAGCACATACTACTAAAAAAGTATATTTTTATAAAAATGGTTTATTTAGATGAAGCAGGGTTTTACATATGAGCTTGTTTATGCAATATATTTTTATAAAGACCTACATTGTTTGGGGGGTATAGCTTTCCTTTAAGAGACCCGATAGAAGCTACTATGGGTCTGCCTTCCGGATTCTCCATTGACTTATGAATTTTGGGTAGATGATGGAAGATGGGAACAATCTGGTTCTCAGGTAATTATCCTGATCTTTTTCATCCACAGCTCCCAAACTAATCGCAAAAGGAAGCAAATTACCTAGCTGGTTACGATATAAATTTTGTTGATTAGAGCTAAGGGTTTCTTTAAGTTTCCGTATCCATAAGTTGGTGTTTAGCTTCTGCTAAATATTGGCTGGTATTTAAAACAACTACACTCCCTCCCTTATTCAGGACAGGATTTGTGATGAGGCCACAAAGGCCTGGGCCTAGAACGGCATAAATTTAGGGGCGTCATGCCGTCCAGCCTCATGTAAATGTTGCTCGGTGCTCACATACAGAATACTGGGGACGGGACGTGCAGAAAAACTTCAAAGCGCTCTGTTCCCAGTGCTCCGTATGTAAGTGTCACGGCTGGTATCCCAAAACTCAGAGCAGTCTCCAAGGGCCCGGTCTCGGCTCACGCTTCCGCCTATAACCGCCGCCTTTCACGCCGGGAGGAGCCCTTCGCTACTCGGATGCCACCAGGTCTTACAGTGAGAGACCCAAGGAGAGAGTTCTGAGCAGGCAAGGGAACCAGAACCGTGTTGCAGGGAGAAGGGGTACAAGAATTCGCAGTCAGAGGTCAAGCCGAGGTCCGCAACGTTCAGAGAGTGCAGTACCTAATGTACCTAATCGGAGTCCAAAGGAGTAGTCAGAGGTCAGGCCGGGGTCAACAACTATCAGGCACCGCGGTACCAAACAGAATCCGGAAGAGTAGTCAAATTCAGGCATAGGTCGGTTCAGGCGGCAGTACAGGACAGGTCAAGAACAGGCAAGGGTCAAAACAGATCAGAAGCACAAGAATAACACACCCAGGAACTAACAGGAGGTAGACCTACGTTGGGCAGGGATTACAAGCTAAAATCGCCTTAAATATTTGAATTTGGCGCCATAGTGACGTCATGCGCGTGCGCCGAACCGAAACGCGAGTGCGCATGCGCAAGGCGCTGGACACGAGCGCGCATAGGCGCCAGTGTTTAAAGGGCTGTGCGCCGTGCGCGCGCAGCCCTAGGAAGAGCCAGCGGGCGTCCCTGCCTCCCCACTAGACCACCAGGTACCCTTACATTACCCCCCCCCTCCAGAGGGGGCCACCGGACCCCTAGGTTTATCAGGAAACCTGGTATGAAATTGTCGTACAAGACAATCTGCCCGAACATCAGATGCTGGTACCCAAGACCTCTCCTCCGGGCCATACCCCTTCCAATGTACCAAGTATTGAAGTTTTCCCCCTGGAGAAGCTAGAGTCCACAATTCTTTGCACTACATACTCCGACTGACCTTCCACCGAAATGGGAGGAGGAGGAATCCTCTGGCGAACTACTCTAGCAGCTTTAACAAAGAAACATGAAAAGAGTTTGAGATTTTGAGTTCAGGAGGAAGCTCTAATCGAACCGTGTTGGGGTTTATAACTTCAGAAACTGAAAAAGGGCCAATAAATTTGGGACCAAATTTGGTGGATGAAACTTTTAAAGGAACATTTTTAGAGGAAAGCCAAACTCTATTACCCACCTGATATTCAGGCGATGCTTTATGACGCTTATCAAAGGCTTTCTTTTGAACAGCTATTGCGGTAGATAATGACTTTTGAACTTTTTGCCAAATGTTGGAGAACTGACGACTAAAGAATTAACAGCAGGCACATCAGACGATGCGGTAGAAAAGGAGAAAACTCTGGGATGGTACCCAAAAACAACAAAAAATGGAGATTCCCCAGTGGATGAGTGAGTGGAATTATCGAATGCAAATTCAGCCCATGGAAGGAAGTCAGCCCAAAGGGATTGATTACTGGAAACATAACATCTGAGGTACTGCTCCAGCGACTGATTTGTCCTTTCCGTCTGCCCGTTCGTCTTTGGATGATAGGCTGAGGAGAAGGACAAATCTGTACCCATCAAAGAGCAGAAGGCCCGCCAAAACCTGGAAACAAACTGAACCCCTCTATCAGAGACTATATTCTGCGGAGCACCATGGAGCCTAAAAATATCAGACAAGAACCGCTCAGCAAGAGACTTGGCAGATGGGAGGGCAAGAAGGGGAATAAAATGCGACATTTTACTAAACCGGTCTACTACCACCCATATGACAGTATTCCCATTGGAAGGGGGTAAATCTACAATAAAATCCATGGAGATGTGAGTCCATGGCCTTTCAGGGATAGGAAGCGACTGTAGCAGGCCCTGAGGCAAGGACCTGGATGGTTTGGAGCGTTGACAAACTGGACAGGAATCAACATAATTACCAACGTCTTGTCTTAAAGTAGGCCACCAGAGGATGCGGGATAGGAGAGAACAGGTTTTGTTGCGACCAGGGTGCCCGGCTACCCTAGAATCATGGGTTTCCAACAAAACCGCCTCACGAAGGTTTTCAGGAACAAATAATTTTCCTGGAGGTGGATTACCCTGAGCTTTAGACAAGGAAGAATGTAAATCCGGACTCAAGCTTGCTATAATCATAGTTTTAGAGATAATAGGACCAGGGTTCCCCTCTTCCCGTGGGTTGGAGTCAAAGCTCCTGGACAGGGCATCTGCTTTAACATTTTTGTCCCCCGGTCTATAAGTTATGATAAAATTAAAACGAGAAAAGAATAGAGCCCATCTGGCCTGTCTAGGATTTAAGCGCTTAGCAGACTCGATATATAGGAGATTCTTATGGTCTGTAAACACTGTAACCACATGTTTAGCCCCCTCCAAAAGGTGCCTCCACTCTTCAAATGCCAATTTTATGGCCAATAACTCCCTATTACCAATATCATAATTCATCTCAGTAGAAGAGAATGTTTTGGAAAAGTAACCGCAAGGATGGACCTTATTGGTGACTGGGTGACGCTGGGACAGAACTGCTCCTGCCCCAATCTCAGAAGCATCTACCTCTACCAAAAAAGGAAGAGTAGTAGCTGGATGCTGAAGTACAGGAGCAGAAATGAAAGCTTCCTTTAGTTCTTTGAAGGCAAGCAAGGCCTCCTCAGACCACATAGTCAGATCAGTACCTCTCTTAGTAAGGGCAGTGATTGGAGCCATGAGAGAAGAATAATTTTTAATAAATTGCCTGTAGTAATTGGCAAAACCCAACAACCTTTGTATGGCACGCAAAGATAAAGGTTGCACCCAATCTAGAATAGCCTGAACCTTAGCAGGATCCATTTCCAGGTCCCTTTGGGAAATAATATACCCCAGAAAATGAACTGACGAGACTTCAAAAATACACTTTTCAATTTTAGCATACAGGTGATTTTGCCTTAATCTCAATAAAACTTCCTGGACATGGGCACGATGATCAGACAAATTGTTAGAATAAATCAGAATATCGTCCAGGTAAACTACCACAGATCGGCCTAAGAGATCACGGAAAATGTCATTTACTAATTCCTGGAAGACTGCGGGGGCGTTGCATAAACCAAAGGGCATTACTAAATATTCGTAGTGCCCATCACGGGTATTAAAAGGCTGTTTTCCACTCGTCCCCCTCCCGGATTCGTATTAAATTGTAAGCTCCTCTAAGATCGAGCTTAGAAAAAATAGTGGCTCCTTTCACCCTGTCAAAGAGTTCAGAAATCAGGGGAAGGCGATAACGATTTTTGACAGTGATTTTGTTTAGACCCCTATAATTGATACATGGTCTAAGTCCCCCATCTTTCTTCTCCACGAAGAAGAAGCCTGCGCCAGCAGGAGAAGAGGAGGGTCTTATAAACCCTCTTTCTAGGTTTTCTTTAATGTACTGAGCAGGCAAGGGAACCAGAACCGTGTTGCAGGGAGAAGGGGTACAAGAATTCGCAGTCAGAGGTCAAGCCGAGGTCAGCAACGTTCAGAGAGTGCAGTTCCTAATCGGAGTCCAAATGAGTAGTCAGAGGTCAGGCCGTGGTCAACAACAATCCGGCACCGCGGTACCAAACAGAATCCGGAAGAGTAGTCAAATTCAGGCAAAGGTCGGTTCAGGCGGCAGTACAGGACAGGTCAAGAACAGGCAAGGGTCAAAACAGATCAGAAGCACAAGTATAACACACCCAGGAACTAACAGGAGGTAGACCTACGTTGGGCAGGGATTACAAGCTAAAATCGCCTTAAATATTTGAATTTGGCGCCATAGTGACGTCATGCGCGTGCGCCGAACCGAAACGCGAGTGCGCATGCGCAAGGCGCCGGACACGAGCGCGCATAGGCGTTTAAAGGGCTGTGCGTTTAAAGGGCTATGCGCCATGCGCGCGCACCCCTAGGAAGAGCCGGCGGGCATCCCCGCAACGGAGGAGGAGGCGGCGGGCGTCCCTGCCGCCCCACTAGACCACCAGGTACCCTTACAGTAAGCATGTGCGCAATCCCTTGGGGTGTGGCCTACAGGCACCCTCATCAGAAATCCAGCACTGCCCTTATCAGCAATTTTAAGTTCATCAATAGCCTGTTTTTTTAAAGATGCCATATTTTGTTTTACTTTGTTCGCTTAAGGTTTATCCAGCTCTTTTAGCTCTAATTTGACTAAGTCTTGTAAAATATCCATTTCTATACACGCGACTGAATAGGATAAAAATTAGAAACAGATTTCTTCTAAAGTTTAAACTTATTAATCATGTCTCCTTCAGTCACGTTATTCTGTTATTTTAAAAGATTACACATGTCCTGTAGGTCCGATTTATCTTTAAAATAATGAAGATTAATATCAGATCCAGTGTTTAATTCAGAGCTTGCTACATTATTGTCAAGATTAATGAAATTCTGTGTAAAATTATCCATAACATAAGCTGTACGTTGAGATATAAACACCTGAAAAGCAATATTCTTGTCACTTCACAGGAAAAGGTTCCCACATAGATATGGCCCTGGGCTTGTCAGATTTCACACAGTGGGTGCAGGATATCTCCAGTCTTCCCAGGGCCCTATCGGACCATGCACCACTGTACCTTAAAATATACACTAAGCCCCATCCCCACATTATCTGTGGAGACTCTCCCCTCAATGGCTCAATAATACTGATGGCAGAAGCCTGTGCACTAGTAACATAGTACATAGTAAGTTAGGTTTAAAAACGTACGTCCATCACGTTCAACCATAATGCCTATATATAACCTTCCTAACTGCTAGTTGATCCAGAGCAGTGCTGTCCAACTTCTGTTGTACCGAGGGCCGGAATTTTTCCGACCTACGTGGTGGAGGGCCGATAATGGAAGCCCGTTTTGACCACTCCCCTTTTTGAAACCGCACCTACTTGAAACCACACCCATGTTATCACATGACCATACCCATATTAATGGTTGTAGTACAGCAAAAACCTGCCATACTCTGCCTGCCCTACCCTGCCTGTGTGTGCCATACTCTGCCTGCCCTACCCTGCCTGTGTGTGCCATACTCGCCTTCCCTACCCTGCCTGTGTGTGCCATACTCTGCCTTCCCTACCCTGTCTGTGTGCCATACTTTCACTGTGTGTGCCATTCTTGGCTGGTTTGTGCCATACTTGGCCTGTGTGTGCCATACCCTGCCTGTGTGTGCCATACCCTGCCTGTGTGTGCCATACTCTGCCTTCATTACCCTGCCTGCATGTGCCATACTCTCACTGTGTTTGCCATTCTTGGCTGGTTTGTGCCATACTTGGCCTGTGTGTGCCATACTCTGCCTGCCCTACCCTGCCTGTGTGTGCCATACTCTGCCTTTATTACCCTGCCTGCGTGTGCCATACTCTCACTGTGTTTGCCATACTTGGCTGGTTTGTGCCATACTTGGCCTGTGTGTGCCATACTCTGCCTGTGTGTGCCATACTCTGCCTTCCCTACCCTGCCTGTGTGTGCCATACTCTGCTTGCCCTATGATGCCTGTGTGTATGGCACACACAGGCAGCCTACAGTGACACAATGCTGGCACTGCTCCTACAGTCTGCAAAATAACTATATATTAAAAAACTTTTTAATTGAAGTACCACCTCAGTATATGTTCTTTTTGCAGTGTGCAGGGATTATTTGTGGGTTTCTACTGCTCCTGAGGTGTGAACAGGGGAACAATGGGGGTGATTACAGCCTGAGCCAGAGGTGTGAACACTGCAGGGGGTGAACAATACAGAAACTAAAAGGTGTGAAAAACACAGGTTTTACATATTTAAACAATACAGCCTGATTACAGCCTGAATCTGAGGTGAGAACCATGCAGGGGGGCAGTTAATCACAGTACTGATACCATTTAAAGCTTACACAAGAGTAAGCCATCAAAGCAGCCAGACAGGTGGGGGGCCACACAGAGGGGGGTCGCGGGCCGCATGCGGCCCGCGGGCCGCCAGTTGGACAGCACTGATCCAGAGGAAGGCAAAAAACCCCATCTGAAGCCTCTCTAATTTGCTGCAGAGGGGGAAAAAAATTCCTTCCTGACTCCAAGATGGCAATCGGACGAGTTCCTGGATTAACTTGTACTAAGAGCTATCTCCCATAACCTTGTATTACCTCACTTGCTAAGAAGCCATCCAACCCCTTCTTAAAGCTATATAATATATCAGCCAGCAAAAAATCCTTTCCGAATATTTAAACAGAACCTCCCTTCTTCTAAACGGAGTGGGTGCCCTCGTGTCCGTTGGAAGAACCTACTGGTAAAGCATTAGAGAGGTTATTATATGATCCCCTTATATATTTATACATAGTTATCATGTCACCTCTTAAGCGCCTCTTCTTCAGTGTCAACAGACCCAACTTGGCCAGTCTTTCTTCATAACTGAGACTTTTCATACCCTTAACCAGCTTAGTTGCCCTTCTCTGGACCCTTTCTAATTCAATAATATCCCGTTTAAGCACTGGAGACCAAAACTGAACAGCATATTCTAGATGGGGCCTTACCAGCGCTCTGTAAAGGGGAAGAATAACCCCTTCCTCCCGTGAATCTATACCCCTTTTAATAGAGCTCAAAACCTTGTTTGCCCTTGCAGCTGCTGCCTGGCATTGCTTGCTATAGCTAAGTTTATTATCTACAAGGACTCCAAGGTCCTTCTCCATTATGGATTTGCCTAGTGCAGTCCCATTAAGGGTATAAGTGGCTTGCATATTTTTACATCCCAGGTGCATGACCTTACATTTATCCACATTAAATCTCATCTGCCATTTAGCTGCCCAGATTGCCAGTTGGTCAAGATCCTACTGCAAGGATGCCACATCCTGGATAGCATTGACTGGTCTGCAGAGTTTTGTGTCATCTGCAAACACTGATACATTGCTTATAATACCCTCCCCTAAGTCATTTATGAACAAGTTAAACAAAAGTGGACCCAGTACAAAACCCTGAGGGACCCCACTGAGAACCTTACTCCAAGTAGAGAATGTACCATTAACAACCACCCTCTGTACCCGATCCTGTAGCCAGTTTACTATCCATGTGCAAACGACTTCACTAAGAACAATAGACCTTAGTTTAGAAAGCAGCCGTTTGTGGGGAACGGTATCAAATGCTTTGGAAAAATCCAAATAGATTAAATCTACTGCATCCCCACTGTCGAGCTTCTTACTTACCTCATCATAAAAAGCAATTAATTTGGTCTGACATGACCTGTCCTTCATAAAGCCATGCTAATTACTGCTCATAATTCCATTTTCCAGTACATAATTTTGTATGTGATCCCTCAACAAGCCTTCAAATATCTTGCCTACCACGGATGTCAGACTTACAGGCCTATAATTGCCAGGCTGAGATCTTACTCCCTTTTTAAATATAGGAATGACATTCGCCTTCTTCCAATCCCTAGGTACTGCACCATACCTAATGAAAGAGAAGTCTAAGAATATCAGAAACAAAGGCCACTGTAAATCTGACCCTAGCTCTCTCAGTACCCGGGGTTGTATTTCATCTGGCCCAGGTGCCTTGTTCATTTATCTTGTGTAACCCTTTAAGCACCATCCTGTGTCAACAACTGCGTAGTTGCAACTGAGGCAACACTGCAGCTATTGGGTGGGACTTTGCACTCTGGCTCCTCTACTGTATACACAGAAGAAAAGAACACATCTGCCTTTTCTGTATCCGCTGTAAACATATTTTTACTATAACTCAGTGGTGCCACACCCTCAACCTGCATCTTTTTACTATTAATATACTTAAAAAAAACTTTCCTTTTTTTCCCAATTAACTTTTTTACCTCAGAGTTAAGCCACATAGAGTTATTTATAACACTTCTACTTTTTCTTATTAATGGAATAAATTGAGAACAGTAATGATTTAATATCATTTTAAATGGCAACTATTTCTGCTCTGTGTTTTTATCAGAAAACATAATGCCCCAATCTATGCCCTGAAGCGCTGCCCTTATGGGGGTAAAATTTGCCTGTGTCTTTGTTGCCCCAGTGTAAATTTGTTTCCTGCACCAAACAGTTAGTATTACTGGTTGTATATATATAGTTTATGTATGTGAGTGTATAGATTGGTTAGTATAGGTTGTGTGCTGGGTTTACTCGGATGGGTTGAACTTGATGGACAATGGTCTTTTTTCAACCCTATGTAACTATGTAACTATGTAACTATGTAACATCAAATGAAATAACATTATGGTCACTGTTACCCAGGGGTTCAACCACTTGCACATTTGCTATACGTTCTGGGTCATTAGAGAACACTAGATCCAATATAGCATGGTTCCTGGTTGGCTCCTTAACCTGTGACATAAAGTTGTCATGCAGCAAGTTTATAAACTTGTTCCCATTTACTGTCCTGGCAGTACTATGGCTCCATTCAATATCAGGATAATTAAAATCCCCCATTATTATCACTTGCCCCAAACTAGCAGCCTTTTCTATTTCGCTTATATTAGGGGGTCTATAACATACCCCTACCATTAATTTGGTAGATTCTTTACTATCTGTGAGAAGCTCAACCCATAAGTAACCCTCTGTTACCCCCATTGCTTCCTCCTTAATATTTGCTTTTAAGTCGTGCTTAATGAACAGACACACTCCTCCTCCTTTTCTATTGCCCCTGTCCCTTCGAAACAATGTGTAACCCCCAATATTAACTACCCAGTCATGCGACTCATTCAACCAAGTTTCAGCAATGCCAATCACATCATATTCCCACTCCAATGCTTGTACCTTCAGCTCTCCCATTTTACCAGTCAGGCTCCTTGCATTAGTAAACATACATTTAATACTGGTACCAGCGTGAGAATGTCACGTAAACAACTTATGGGCCTCCCTGCCATTATCAGTACCCTGAAGCAAGTCTCCTCCCCCATTTTCCCTTACTTTGCCCACTACCTCATCTATCCTGTCTACCACAGAATTACCCTCTGCACCTTCCGCCCCCTCCGCCCCCCCACTTCTAGTTTAAAATCTCCTCCAACCCTCTAGCGATCTTATCCCCCAAAGCAGCTGCCCCATCATCATTGAGGTGCAGCCCATCCCTGGCAAAGAGCCTGTAGCCTATTGAGAAATCAGCCCAGTTCTCAAGAAACCCAAAGCCCTCCTCCCTGCACCAATCTCTCAGCCACGCATTAATCTCCCTAAGCTCCCGCTGCCTTCATAACGTTGCTCATGGCACAGGTAATATCTCTGAGAAAATTACCTTGGAAGTCCTCGCCCTCAACTTCAAAATCGTTCTTGGGGACTTCCCCCCCTCCTCTAACTTTGTCATTGGTACCTATGTGTACCAAGACCGCGGGGTCTTCCCCAGCCCCTCCCAACAATTTGTCTACTCGTTCCACCACATGCCGAACCCTAGCACCAGGCAAGCAACACACAGTTCGGCATGTAGGGTCTTTGCGACAAATTACCCTATCCACCTTTCTAATAATTGAATCCCCTACAACTATAGCCTGCCTTCCCTTCCTAGCACTACTCCCCCCACCTGTATTAGAGGTGCCGGCTCCCAGGGTGCTCCGAGAGTCAGCCTGCTCCAAACATTCTAGCTCCGAGCTGTCTTCGCCAGCATCTTCACCTAAAACGGCAAATCTGTTGGTTTGTAGAAGCTGTGAACCAGCCCCCCTACCCTTGCGTCCCCTACTTCCCCTGTCACAAGCAATACGGTTTGGGAGGCATCAAAAGCAGCAGCCCATGGGTCCCTAATATCAGCAATTGCAAAAGTGAGGAATGTGAATAAATATACAATTGCTGAAGCTGCAGTTCTTACAGCTGAAAAGACATACTGTGATAATCATAATGACTGTAATCATCAATCACTAATTTATGCCCAAAGGGAGTTAGAATTTGCACAAACTTCCTGGTACCTGGTACAGCCTGTTGAGTAAAGAATTAACACCAAGGCTCCACTCTACTAGATGCCAAAACAACTTGTACTCTCCCCCCTCCTTCTACTCTGCAATGATTGTACTCATTCTTAAAGAAGGGAAGGACTCAGAATTATGTGACTTATACAGACCTATCTCCCTTATTAATACTGAAGTGAAAATACTAGCCTAAATATTGGCAGGATGCTTAAGCAAAGTAATAACATCCATCCATCATGCAGCCAGACCACACTGGGTTTATACCTAATAAAAGCACTGCGGTCAATTTACGGTGCCTACATACTCACCTTCAAATTGAGCACCTGAACACTGGCTCTAGAACTTTTATGTTACTGGATGCCACCAAGGCCTTCGATTCTGTTAAATGACCATATTTGTGCAAAACAGTAAGCAAATTTGGCATAGGCTCCACTTTTATTTCCTGGATAAAGCTCCTCTATCTCTTTTTCAGTGGCACAAATCCGTGTTAATAACGTGTTATTCAAATCCTTTTCTCTATGGTCGATTGCCAAGACTATAATTTCAAAGTCAGCCCCCTTACCATTGCCCTCTCTCCACTATGGAGAAACTCAAACTTTAAGCGCCTGCTGCACCTCCCAGACTTTCACTACTGGCCTAAGCTTGGGTTCACAACCCTTTACTGATAAAAAGAGAAATTAAAACAGACAGCTATTGTGTTCTGTAGATACCTTTTAACTTTGCCCGTGGTTGTATTGCAATTCGGCACTCGGATAATAACCACCACAAATCCTAAAAAGCTGGTATCTGATCTATATAAGATACTTATAACAGCTGTTGGGGCCCAGTTTGAATATTGTGATATTTCACAATTATATGATGATAAATGGGCAGATATAACAAATGATTTGCATAGCTTCCTGATCTTTACCAAAGATAGCATGATTCAGTTCAAAATAATTCATAGGACAAACATTACTCCTGAGGCTAAAGGTGATAGGGAAAAAACAAAATGCTTCTTGCCCCAAATGCCAAATATCGGATGTAGGATTCTTTCACTTTATATGGCCCTGTCCTATAATACTTGATTACTGGGTGAGTGCGACTAAGTACTTAAGTGATCAAATTCCCTTACCATTGATTTTAATCAATGACTTTGAATGAAACCAAAAAGGTGTTAGCAATGAAATGGATGAGCCCCCACCCACCCACTATCCAACAATGGGCAGGGCCGGTCCTAGGCCAATTGGACCTGTTGCGCCCAATAGGGCCCCGCGCCAATGGGAGCATTGAAAAAAACAGGAGCTTTTTCTTCCCCCCGGCCCTCCCCTCCTGCCCTCCCCTCCACCCACAGACAAAAAAAAACCCTGTGCACGGACTGCTACTTACATATACAGCTTATCTTATCCAAACGAAAGGAAAACTACTTCACAGGGGGCTGTGTGCGCAATGCGATTGGACAAGTTTGCACACAGTATTAACTTTGACCCTCTGCACTCACTGTCCTAAGGCAGAGCAGCGCACAGCCCCGTGAAGGAGTTTTCCTTTTGTGTAGATAGGATAAGCTGTATTTGCAAGTAGCAGTCTGTGCACAAGGGTTTTTTTTTTTTTAACTGCAAGTTAATGGATGAAAGAACCATAAAGGGAGGAGGAGAGCAGGAAAAAGTTATTGAGAGGAAAGAAAATAAAAGCACAGAATTCAGAGAAAAGGAGTTAATGGGAGAAAGAAATATAAAGGAGGAAAGAAAGCAGGAAAAAAATGCTGAGAGAAAAGAAAATAAAAGCACAGAATGCAGAGAAAATGGAGATTAAAAACAGGAAATATATAGATAACAGATAATTTGAGTTAGAAAGGGAAAAAAGAGCAGAATGAACCAACTGCAGTTTAGCACCTCATTAATAAAAGACCCCTGTGGAATAATGGAGGAAAAAGATGAGCATGAGACTACGAAAAAAAAAAGTAAGCTGCAGCTGTTTTATCTGTATTATTTATAGCTGTAGGCCTGTGCCCTGGTTGTGGTGCGGCATTGCTGCACTGGTTGAACTGTACATTATTTTATAATCTAGGGGTCCGCAACCTTTTTTACTCATGAGCCAAACTCAGATGTAAAAAATGTTGGGGAGCTACAGAAGCATGAAAAGGTTTTTTGGGGATGCCAAAAATGGACTGTGGTTGGCTATTGGGTAGCCCCATGCGGACTGCTGGCTTGCGGGAGGCTCTGATATGAGTTAGACTGTCTCTGTGCTTCCAAACCAGAAATATAAAAATGGCAACCTACTCTGAGGCCACTGGGACCAACATGTTGCCCCTGAAAATTAGGAATCACTGGTATAATTTCACAAAGCTCTGCTGACTATCCAGCAGTAGGGAAAGGGGAGCAGTGACAGAAGTTTAAATGTCCCAGTACTTCCCCTTGCCAGTTAGAAAGCAGCACAATTCAGCAGGAACAGGCCCCTAAGTTTGCTCATAGCCAGTACAGAGAGATACCATAAAACTATGGCAGCATAGGGTTTCCGCTGTACTAAGCACAATTCAGCAGAATCAGCCCCCCAAGTTTGCTCATAGCCTGTACAGAGAGATACCTTAAAACTTTGACAGCATATGGATTCCCATGTACTAAGCACAATTCAGCAGGAACAGCCCCCTAAGTTTGCTAATAGTCTGTACAGAGAGATATCATAAAACTATAGTAGCACAGGAATTCCCCTGTACTAAGCACAATTCAGCAAGAACAGCCAACCAAAGTTTGCTCCATATGATGGTAACATGAACACTGATCAGTGCTGCTCTGTTCTGTTCTGTGAGTCTGGGAATGGGAGTACACTGCAGGGCAAATTGCATTCTTTCCAGCTCTTCTCCCAAGCACCTCTGATTAGCCGCAGCAGCAGCCAGCAGTTACTGCCCTCCTAGCTTGTTACAAACATTAGTATTTTTAGTATATGGGTGTGGTATTTGGGGGTGTGGCCACAAAAGTGGGCATGGTTTTTTGTCCCTTTTTACATTTTTTAAATGTTGGGAGGTATTCCTGTATTAATCACAATTCAGCAGGAACAGCCTGAAAAACTATAAAACTATGGCAGCATAATTCGCAATGTACTAAGAGGGCCCCATGAAAATGTTTCCAGTTGCGCCCTGCAGTTGGTAAGACAGACTACATTTTGGAGCACTCACCCAGCACCTAATCTGGGAATCGGCACTTATATTGTAGTGTCTCCCACTGTGACCTACAGCACTTATATTTGCCTATTTGTGTCTGTAAGTTACCCTCCCATATAGATTGTAATCTCTACGGGGCAGGGACCTCCATCCTCTTGTGTCTTTGACTCAACTTATTGCAACTGTATTTATCTTGTATCTATCTGTATTTATTGTTGTACTTTGTATTTATCTATTATCTTAATAATCCCCTGTTTGTATTAATGTATTCTACTGTACAGCGCTGCGTACATAAGTAGCGCTTTATAAATAAAGATATACATACATACATACATGGGTGCAATTAGTCAACACCATCTCACTAAGGGTTGCCCCAAATTAATTTGATAACCTATGGGAATCCTGGCTAGCAGCTCTACCTTAGGCAAACCCTTTGATATAGTCACAAGGCTCAGTTAGGACCCCCTAACTGCCGTAATACCCTGTTTGAGAATGTCTATATTATGCTTTATTGAAGTTTACCTACCTGTTATATTGATGCAGATATCGCTAACTCTCCCAAGCTGTCATGTACTACCTCTTCTCTATGGTTATAGCACTATATACGTCACTGTATTGTTGTTTATGTTGTTATGAAAATAAAACCTTTTAAAAAAAAAAAAAAAAATAAAATAATAGAAGCTGTATCAGAGGTCATCAGATTCATATGTGGACAAAATCAGTACCAGCTCTTGAACTGAAAAAAATATCCATGTAAAGTCAACAAACTGATTCGTAAATTCTAGAAGAGTTTTTTAAACAAATTAAAATGACAAGTAGGTGCAAAGGAAAGTCCTTTGCTTAACTCTTTTTCTGCCAAGCACGTATGTCATACGTGCTTCTCAGGAAAGGCTCTGAGTGCCAAGCACGTGTGACATACATGCTTTAGAAATTAAGCATCTCTCTCTGCACTGTTGGCTTTTGTTGCCTGTGCAGAGAGTCCAGCTCACCCCAAACCCCCTAGGCAACAAGCCAAGGGGGCTGGCAAGTCAGTACTGTGACTCGATTGTCACAGGACTGACTTTTAACAGCAGACACGATGGCAGATCGCATCGTGTCTGCTATTAAGAGCTTCCTTCCCCAGCCCTGCTGATCCCGCCCACACACTTCCTGCTGCAGAGCCTGAGATCGATCATGGGACACTGTTTACAGCCAAGGACTCTCCAGCTCACAAAAAAAAGTAACCTTTTTTTTTTTTAAACTATATACACACATTTACACACATGCATTTACAGTACAACACACACAACTCTCATTTTACCAAATGTAGCTTTTGTTCTGCTTTTCTGCCTTTTGTTGCTTTTCTGGTTGGTTTTTTTTTTGTTTTTTCTTGCTTTTCTACATATCTACACACTTACACACATTAACATTTGTTTTAGAGGTGTACACACAAGTATACACAAACAGACACACGTACTTTTTCTTGCTTTTTTTTTTTTGTTATTTTATCATTTTGTCTTTTTGTTTTATTTCTATTTACTTCACAGTGTAACGATTGGAACAGGTATTCTGACTAACCACACTGTAAAATAATTAATTTTGTTATTTCATTGATTTGCCTAATTGTATTTCATTTTTGTCATTTTATTGCAGTTTTCGACTTGCATTGTTGCATCTCTTTAGCGTAGCTTTGCCGTTTGGTAGTTTGGTGTAGAAAGATGTCCTTACCCATATTCGATTTGCCAAAATATGTACTTTCCAAAAATATATGGTTTTCTGGGGGTCTCTGTACAGTTAGGGGGTCTTAATATGCAGTTGGGGGGGCACATAATATGCAGTTGGGGGATTTGTTTGAAGAAGCAGATTTGACAGGTGAAAAAATTCATATGCACTACTTTTATTTGGGGTCTGTATATAACCACATACTTTGGTATATCTATGCATATTGGGCATCAGACTGTTCAGTAGACCTCTGGCATTGATATTTGGGGTGATTTGCCATTGTATGTGAAAAATTGTGTGAGATAAATGCAGCAAACTGCAGCATTTTTATGTGATTTTTAGAAATGTCATCAAAACCGTAAAGTTTAGGAAAGCTTTGTGCTTTGGTAGTTTGGTGTAGAAATATGTCCTCACACATGTTTGATTTGTCAGAATGTGTACTTTTCAAAAATATATGGTTTCCTGGGGGTATCTGTACAGTTAGGGGGCAGATGAAAAAATTCATATGCACTACTTGTATTTGGGGTCTGTACATAACCACATACTTTGGTATATCTATGCATATTGGACATCAAACTGTTCTGTAGACCTCTAGCATTGATATTTGGGGAGATTTGCCATTGTATGTAAAAACTTGTGTGAGATAAAAATGACAAATTGCAATGTCTTTCAGAAATGACTAAAAATGCTAACTTTAGGAAAACTGCAGTTTGGTACTTTGGTGTAGAAAGGCGTCTTTACCCAAGTTTGATTTGTCTGAATGTGTAGTTTTCAAAAAAATATGGTTTTTGGGGGGCACCCTATGTTTTTGCCTCTTTTACCACACACACAACTGCCCATGTGTTTATGAATTAGGTAAATTTAAGCCATGAAAATAGTGTGCACAATGTATGTTTTGGGGTCTGTAAGAGCCCATGTACTTTGATTAACCTATGTATAATGGACATAATGGTGTTCATATTTAGGGTGTGTTATATGGTTACCTAATGACCTGTGAAAGAAAAGATGGTGCAGAGTGGAAGTTTTGAGGTGATTTTCAGAAGTTCAAAATCACCAATTTTAGGAAAGCTTTGCGGCTTGGTACTTTGGAGTAGAAAGACATGGGTACCCATTTTATATTTGGGGGAATGTGTACTTTCCAAAAATATATGGTTTTCTGGGGTGAATGTACTTTTTTATAGCTTTACCCCACATAAAATGCAGTAAATGTCATTTTGCAATAGCTAAAATGACAGAAATGAAAGATGCTATGGGGTATCTTCACTTTGGGGCCCCTAATGCCACATACTTAGGTAAACCTATGTACATTGGGTATCAAACTGTTCAATGGACCCCTGGGGTACATAATAAAGATATTTTATCTTGGTACCTAATAGTATGTGGGATAAAAGATGCTGCAAAGTGAAAGCTTTGAGGCGAATTTTGGAAATGTCCTCAAAACCACCAATTTTAGAAAAGCTTTGCGGCTTGGTACTTTGGAGTAGAAAGACAGGGGTACCTATTTTAGATTCGGAGGAATGTGTACTTTCCAAAAATATATGGTTTTCTGGGGTGAATGTACTTTTTTATAGCTTTACCCCACATAAAATGCAGTAAATGTCATTTTGCAATAGCTAAAATGACAGAAATGAAAGATGCTATGGGGTATCTTCACTTTGGGGCCCCTAATGCCACATACTTAGGTAAACCTATGTACATTGGGTATCAAACTGTTCAATGGACCCCTGGGGTACATAATAAAGATATTTTATCTTGGTACCTAATAGTATGTGGGATAAAAGATGCTGCAAAGTGAAAGCTTTGAGGCGAATTTTGGAAATGTCCTCAAAACCACCAATTTTAGAAAAGCTTTGCGGCTTGGTACTTTGGAGTAGAAAGACAGGGGTACCTATTTTAGATTCGGAGGAATGTGTACTTTCCAAAAATATATGGTTTTCTGGGGTAAACTTTTTTTTTATAGCTTTACCCCCATAAAATGCAGTAAATGCGTTTATTTTGCAGTAACTGAAATGACAGAAATGATACACCATATGGAGGTATTTTTATTTTGGGGCCCCTACATGCCACATACTTAGGTAAACCTTTGCACATTGGGTATCAAACTGTTTAGTGGACCCCTGGCATTCATATTTAGGGTGTTGTATCTTGGTAATTAATGATACGTGAGAGATAACAAGCTGTAGAGTGGAAGCTTTGAAATGATTTTCATAAATTTAACATTTTTTTTTATAAAAACTGGTACATTTAGGGAAAGCATTGCAACTTGGTAATTTGGAGTATAAAGACAGTTTTAACTATTCTGGATTCATCAGAATCTGTTCTTTCCAAAAATGTATAGCGGAATATTTGGCCTTGAAATCTAAAGAATGCAGTTTTCTGGAGCAGTGCTGTGGAAAGTTAGTAGTGTACTGCTGGGAGTTTTTGACCTATACAAGTGAGAAATCTCCATAATACTATACATATTTGGTATTGAAGCGTTCAAGAGACATTAAACTTTCCAAATCAGTTGTATTTTTGTGCATCAAATAACTCATGTTTCTGATATATGTGTTTATATTATGGAAAATATTCTTTTTCTTCATTTTTTTTAGACATTTAGAAACCTACATTTTGTTACACAAGTGGAATTACACAAAAATTCTGGCATATTTTGAAAGCTTAGGTTGTCCCGAAAAAAAAAATATATTTTTCCAGGTAAATTAAAAGTACCCTTTAGGAAAGGCCACTAAATTGAAGAGCACAAAATGTTCAAAAATGGTCTGGCAATACAAGTTCCGCTTTGACCAAATCGGCTGGCAGTTAAAGGGTTAAAACCTTAATTTGCATGGGGTTCAAATGAATAGATGATAAGTTGACAACATTAACATATACATTTTAAATAAATAGAAAGACACTGGAAAGTTATCTGACAAAGGTGTTCTATTGCTAAGTAGAAGTATTGTATTGTGTGTTTTTTTTGTTTTGTTTTTTTTATTAGGCAGACAAAAGGGCTTTCATGTTGCTCGTAGCCAAGTGCTACTCCATAACCCCAACCCAAGCAGTTCTTACCAAATTGGGATAATCTAATTATAATTCTATTTTTAAGGATATTTCTTCCCCTTAAAATGCGGAAGACGATTTACTAATGATTTAATATTATTACATTTGGATATAGCAAATATGAAGAAACACATCTCTTTTTTTTTAGTGCAGGAGCCGGTACTGATTTTGTCCCTACATATGATTCTGGTGACCTCTGATAGCTTCTACTATTGATAATTCTACACAGAATTTCATTAATGTTGACAGTAATGTAGCAAGCTCTGAATTAAACACTGGTTCTGCCATTATTATCTTCATTATTTTAAAGACAAATTGGCCCTAAAGAACAGGATTACGTGACTGAAGGAGACTTGATTAATAAGTTTAATTTCCAGAAGAAATCTGTTCCTCATTTTAATCCTACTCAGTCATGTTGTATAGAAATGTATATTCTTCAAGACTTAGTTGAATTAGAGCTAAAACCTATGGTGAACAAAGTAAAACAAATTGTCATCTTCAGGCTCTTTATGAACTTAAAATTCTAATATTACTGTTCGGCAAGCTGATAAAGTAGGGAGTGTCATTGTTTTAAATACCAGCCAATATTTAGAGGAAGCTAAACACCCATTTATGGATACAGAAACTTATCTTTCCCTTAGCTCTAATTCACAAAATTTATATCGTGAACAGCTAGGTAATCTTTTGGGATTAGTTTGGGAGTTGTGGATGAAAGATCGGGATAATTACCTGAGAGCCCGATTGTTCCCATCTTCCATCATCTAGCCAAAATTCATAATTCTTATTGAATCGCAATTTTTCCTTGTTTGATGGGTAGTCTCCAAAAATGTGGGACTGCTATGGGGGCCTCGTTTGCCCTCTCCTTTGCCAATCTCTACATGAGTTGGTAGGAGCGGTCCTACGTTTTTGCTGACAGTTATCCCTATAAGAAGAATATAATTTGGTATGGTCGCTACATAGACGACCTGATCATGATTTTGGCAGGGCACTACAGAATCATTACAGCATTTTTTTAGTTTATCAATAATAATTTACAGTACCATGATGCATTATGATTTGATTATTGAGAACAGGTTCTGTGGAATCCAGAATAGGTAGAACTGCCTGTCTACTCCAAACTACCAAGTTGCAATGCTTTCATAAAGTTATTGGTTTTTATCAAAATTTGTGAAATTTCTTAAACATCGCTTCAGAGCTTCCTGTCTACAGGACATAAAGTAACCAAATAAAACACCTTAAATATGAACGCCAGGGTCCATTGAACAGTTTGATGCCCAATATGCATAGGTGTACCTACGTATGTGGCTTGTAGGAGCCCCAATGTGAACATACCCCCATATGATCTATCATTTCTGTCATTCCAGCTTCTGCAAAATCAACACATTTACATCATTTTATGTAGGATAAAGCTACAAAAAGTACACTCACCCCAGAAAGCCATATATTTTTGAAAAGTACACATTCCTCTGAATTCAAAATGGGTACACATGTCTTTCTATTTCAAAGTATCAGGCCGCAAAGCTTTCCTAAAGTTGGCATTTTTGATAACATTTCCAAAAATCCTCTCAAAGCTTCCAGTTTGCAGCATCTTATCTCCCACATATCATTAGGTACCAAGAGAAAACACCCTGGATTTGAACGCAAGGGGTCTACTGAACAGTTTTATGCCCAATATGTATAGGTTTACCTAAGTACGTGGCATGTAGGGGCCCCAATGTGAACATACCCCATGTGATCTGCCATTTCTGTCATTTCAGCCCCTGCAAAATCAACACATTTACATCATTATATGTGGGATAAAGCTAGTAAAAAGTACACTCACCCCAGAAAGTCATATTGTTGGAAAGTACACATTTCCCGAAATCTAAAATGGGTACCCATGTCTTTCTACTCCACAGTACCAAGCCGCAAAGGTTTCCTAAGTTTGCTGATTTTTATGACATTTCCAAAAATCACCTCAAAACTTCCAATATGCAGCATCTTATTTCTATAGGTCATTAGGTACCAAGATAAAACACCCTAAATATGAATGAACCATAGAGATCTACTGAACAGTTTGATGCCCACTGTAAATAGGTTTATCAAAGCACATGGCACTTAGAGACCCCAAAATATACCTTGTGCACACTAATTTCATGGCTTACCTTTACCTAATTCATAAACACATGGCAGTTTTATGTGGGATAGAAACTGCAGAAATGTAGGGTGACCCCTGAAAACCATATATTTTTGGAAAGTACACGTTCTGACAAATCCAACATGGGTAAGGAGTCCTTTCTACACCAAAGTACCAATCTGCAAAGCTTTCCTAAAGTTAGTGGTTTCTATGACATTTCAGAAAATCTACTAAAAATGTTGCAATTTGCCACATTTATCTCACAAAATTTCTTGCATACAAAGGGAAATCGCCCCAAATAGGAACACCAGAGGTCTACTGAACAGTTTGATGCCCTATATGCATAGATTTACTAAACTATGCAGAGTACAGGGGTACCCAAATAAAAATAGGGCATATGAATTTTCACATATGAAGCTCCGGCTAGTAATTTTTGCACCCGGTATGTGTATTATTTGCCATAAGACCCCCTAACAGTACGGAGGCCCTAGAAAACCATACATTTTCTGAAAGTACACATTCTGACAAAACAAAAATGGGTAAATACATCTTTCTACTGCAAACTACCTAACTACAAAGCTATGCTAAACAGAACGGTTTTTATGACATTTCTGAAAATCACAAAGCTTGCATTTTACCTCATTATGTACCCCCCACAATTTGTAACGTATCAACATAAAACACTCTAAATATGAACGCTAGGGGTCTACTTAACAGTTTGATGCACAATATGCATAGATTTACCAAACTATGTGGGGTACAGAGGAAGCCAAATTGAAATACAGCAGACAAAAATGTCCATGTGCAAGACAAGTAACAAAGAACAATATGAAATGCAATAAAATTGCTAAAATAAAAAAAAAAAAAAAAAAAACTAAAATCAATGGGGATTTTTTTCCTAGTTATATCTGCAGTCAGAATCACAGTTTGAGTATTCTGGCTTGGGCAGGTTACAGTGGCTTGCAAAAGTATTCGGCCCCCTTGAACTTTTCCACATTTTGTCACATTACAGCCACAAACCTGAATCAATTTTATTGGAATTCCACGTGAAAGACCAATACAAAGTGGTGTACAAGTGAGAAGTGGAACGGAAATCATACATGATTCCAAACATTTTTTACAAATAAATAACTGCAAAGTGGGGTGTGCGTAATTATTCATCCCCCTTTGGTCTGAGTGCAGTCAGTTGCCCATAGACATTGCCTGATGAGTGCTAATGACTAAATAGAGTGCCCCTGTGTGTAATCTAATGTCAGTACAAATACAGCTGCTCTGTGACGGCCTCAGAGGTTGTCTAAAAGAATATTGGGAACAACAACACCATGAAGTCCAAAGAACACACCAGACAGGTCAGGGATAAAGTTATTGAGAATTTAGAGCAGGCTTAGGCTACAAAAAGATTTCCAAAGCCTTGAACATCCCACGGAGCACTGTTCAAGCGATCATTCAGAAATGGAAGGAGTATGGCACAACTGTAAACCTACCAAGACAAGGCCGTCCACCTAAACTCACAGGCCGAACAAGGAGAGCGCTGACCAGAAATGCAGCCAAGAGGCCCATGGTGACTCAGGACGAGCTGCAGAGATCTACAGCTCAGGTGGGGGAATCTGTCCATAGGACAACTATTAGTCGTGCACTGCACAAAGTTGGCCTTTATGGAAGAGTGGCAAGAAGAAAGCCATTGTTAACAGAAAACCATAAGAAGTCCCGTTTGCAGTTTGCCACAAGCCATGTGGGGGACACAGCAAACATGTGGAAGAAGGTGCTCTGGTCAGATGAGACCAAAATTAAACTTTTTGGCCAAAATGCAAAACGCTATTTGTGGAGGAAAACTAGCACTGCACATCACTCTGAACACACCATCCCCACTGTCAAATATGGTGGTGGCAGTATCATGCTCTGGGGGTGCTTCTCTTCAGCAGGGACAGGGAAGCTGGTCAGAGTTGATGGGAAGATGGATGGAGCCAAATACAGGGCAATCTTGGAAGAAAACCTCTTGGAGTCTGCAAAAGACTTGAGACTGGGGCGGAGGTTCACCTTCCAGCAGGACAACGTCCTTAAACATAAAGCCAGGGCAACAATGGAATGGTTTAAAACAAAACATATCCATGTGTTAGAATGGCCCAGTCACAGTCCAGATCTAAATCCAATCGAGAATCTGTGGCAAGATCTGAAAACTGCTGTTCACAAACGCTGTCCATGCAGCAAAAGGTGGTTCTACAAAGTATTGACTCAGGGGGCTGAATAATTACGCACACCCCACTTTGCAGTTATTTATTTGTAAAAAAATGTTTGGAATCATGTATGAGTTTCGTTCCACTTCTCACGTGTACACCACTTTGTATTGGTCTTTCACGTGGAATTCCAATAAAATTGATTCATGTTTGTGGCTGTAATGTGACAAAATGTGGAAAAGTTCAAGGGGGCTGAATACTTTTGCAAGCCACTGTAGTTTTACAGACAAAGTCAAGCGATCAACATATGCATAACTGGGGCGTGGTTTGATGGCTGCCTGAGACAGACGTGTTCTGAACGGGCTCCTGTTCTCGGGGTTTGTATCGCCGATACATTGACTTCCTTTTCGCACAATGGGGAAAACGCATAAATCCTCTGGCTCTTCTGCACCCTCAAAAACAAGCAACACGAAAAAGGACAAAGAAATAGGTCACTTTTTCAATAAAAACCCTCCGTCACCTGAAACAGACGAAGGATCCAAAATGGCGGACGAGATCCCGGAGGCAGAACACTCTCTAGACTCAGTGGATGTTCCCGCCACCACCTCCATAAACAGCGCAGACCTACTGAGCTTGATCACCGCACTGCCACAGAAATCAGACCTGGCGAAATTGCTGTCTGACATTCAACAAAGCCAGCAGCACGAAACCCAGGTAATTCAAGCCGAAATACAAACACTAAATACAAAAGTGGCTGACCTCGAGGAACGCCACATCAACCTTACCCAGACGGTAACTGAAAACTCACATAGACTTACCACACAAGGGCGACATATATTTAACCTACGCCGTCTCTTGGAAGACGCAGAAAACAGGAGTCGCCGCTGCAATCTCCGCATCAGAGGTGTTCCAATAGATGTCGCAAATACTGACTTGCGACAAACTTTAACAGAAACGTTTAACCAACTAATGGGGCGAGATACTGGGACTGATATTCCGATAGATAGAGTACACAGAGTAGCTGCTGGGCGCCCAAACAAACCCAAAGATGTTCTATGCGCATTTCACAGCTTTACAACTAAAGAAACGGTACTACAAAAAGCACGGGAAACTAAAGAACTACACATAAATGGAGAAAGAATTGAAATCTATCAAGACCTATCATATACCACAGTACTACAGCGGCGAATGCTTCGCAATGTACTACAGCTTCTACGAGAAAGAAACATCCCCTATAAATGGGGCTTCCCCTTCGCTTTGCTGGCACACAAAGCAGGGAGAACATACGCCCTTAAAGAACCATCGGATGCCATACTCTTCTCCCGCGGCCTTGACCTCCCACCCTTGGACATCCAAGACTGGAGCAAATTTGTGTACTTAGACGATCCCAGCATGGACTTCACACCTAGACTACAGATCCCGAGAACGGAACCAACCTCTCCAGTACCCGAAACTACAGACCCGGTCTGAAATACTACCAAGCAATAGCTTCGCTAGTGAAAGATTGACATGGGCCCGAAATAGGCCAGAAGACCGACAACAAATACGACCAAAGTGACTCACCTACTACCAGAGAAACTACTTCAGAAAAGACACCCGCCCGCGGACACAAAGGTTCACCGACATGTTGTCGCATTACAAAGTTTTTACTTTTACAGAGTTCCACTTATGTTTTAAAGTTACAAAAGTTACAAAATAATACCAAGCAGAAAGAAAACTTACCCACAGCATAAACTATCCCCACCCCCCTTTTTTTTTTTTTTCCTTTCATTTCTCTCACCTACTTTCTCTTCTCTCTACCAAAATGCCTGCCAGCCTCCTCAGGCCTACCGAACATTACTTGAAACGCTCCAGGTACACTAAAAGGGGAGGCGGGAGGAATAGAATAATAGACATATGCCAGAAATGTTTAAATGCTCCCCCCCATATATGTAAAGACCTATATGTGACTAACGTTAGATAAGTTACCGATGCTCTCAATGGTTTAATGAATGCTATTTCCAACACTGCATGTTTACTATTAACTTCAGGCCTATTGAATGTTACTTACAACTCTCCAGGTACACTAACAGGTCAATCAAAGGAGAGGCAAGAGGAAATAGAACAACGGAAATATACCAGAAATGTTTATAAGCCCCCCCCCCCCGTATATGTAAAGATTTATATGTGACTAATGTTAAACAAGTTACTAACGTTTTAAATGGTTTACTGAATGTTATTACAATACTGCATGTTTACTATTAACCAACAAAAGATGAGAAAAGAAGAAATAGGAAAGGGAAAAGCACTAGAAGTATCTCTATGCTCCCCCCCTATATATACAGAAACATCAAACTAAATGATGATAGTACTAGAAATAGTTCTATACTTATCCCCCCCCTCACCTATATAAAGATACAAACGCAAATAGTACCTAACAAGATATAACTGTCCCTAAACAGGCCCACTGAACGCTATCTATAATGCCTCCATGCATACTACTGCCCTATAGAAAGAGAGGAGAGAGGCAATGGGAAAAGAGAAAAGTACTGAAAAAGCTAAACCCTGTAAAGATAAGAGTATAGATAACCTTAGCATAAACCACAGAAGTATGATGCTTACCCAACTGAACACCCTCCCCTTGGCCCCCTCCCCCCCTCCCTTTTTTTTTTTTTTTTTCTTTATTATTTCCTTATTATTATATAAATATATATATGTACAAAAGCTCTAAGAGAAACAAACGTATATAACTGTTTAAATAAATGTGCAATATAATAAGAATATGTACAATTACCGAAAAATGTTACTGATTGTTATGCGTATGGCTATGGTCAGCGGTACAAGGTTTCACTCAATCCCAGTAATCTACCATAGTCTAATTCCTCATAACAGGACCGCCCTCACTAACCTTACGATAGTCGGCAATGCATATGCCTAGATACACCACCCCAAGAATGAATCAAGTAAAATACTCACCGCCCCCGGGAGCAGGAGCCCCCCTGGAGCACTTGAAACCTTGGACCTAGCACCAGACCCCCCCCATATTGGAACGCCGGAGCAGGTTCTACCAGTGTAGTGCTTGCGGCCTACACTAAGTAGTGACGTATTTGTAACCCTTACCTAACCCCCAACCTACCTCTACCTCACCCACCCACCCCCCCCCAAAAACACCCCCTCAACCAGCCCAACCCTCACCCCCTCTGGTCGGGCTATCCATACAACCTATCAAAACAATTGAAATGTCGTCTACAACGAAATCTAGGAACAAAGTGGACACGTTCAGAATTGTAAGCATTAACGCAAATGGTCTCAATTCCCCGCAAAAACGCATTCTCCTCTCATCTGACCTACAGAAACAAAAAGCCAATGTGGCCTTTATTCAAGAAACACACTTTAAAGATGGTTCAACCCCCAGATGGAACAATAGATACTTCCCAGATATATATTACAGTAAACCACAACCTTCCAAAGTCCGCGGGGTAGCAATTGTCCTATCCCGAAACTTTGGATTCACACTAACAGATAAAAAAAGTGATACCCTTGGGAGATACATTTTTATAAAAGGCACATACATGGGGCGCACATACACTTTCGCTAATATTTATCTACCTAACTCTGAACAAGCACTAGAGCTTACCAAAATTATTGATTCTTTACAAACATTCACAGAAGGCACGTTAGTGGCAGGAGGGGATTTTAACCTACCCCTAGACCCAAAACTAGATTGCTCTACCGGCCACTCCAGCATCCCTTCTAAACAATTGATACAATGTAAACAACTCCTCCACTCTATACAACTAATAGATCCCTGGCATATACTTTACCCCAGAGAGAAAGACTATTCATTTTACTCAAATAGACACAATCTATACTCAAGGATCGACTACATCCTCATATCGCATAACTACTTACATGAAGTGACAAATAGCAAAATACTAACTAGAACATGGTCAGACCACTCAATGATCGTCCTGGAACTACAAACCCCTTACCCTCCTAAAAGAGGAAGATATTAGGAAAGACTTAACAAACCAGATTGAAAACTATTTCAAAGAAAATTCGAACCTAGATACAACCCCCCTAACATGCTGGGAGGCCCATAAATGTGTAATAAGAGGACACCTCATTAAACATGGAGCTAGACGTAAAAAAGAAAAAGTAAGATTGGACCTTATAAAACAGATCCAACAACTAGAAAACATACACAAAAGCACCCACTCCGACCACACACTCCAACAACTAACAGAAGCAAGGAAACTATTAGCCAATAGCTTGAACTATTTCACACAAAAAGCCATTACAGTCTTCCGTCATAAACTATATGAGCACGGAGACAAATGTGGCAGACTACTCGCCCGAGTCCTAAAACAAAAACAAAATCAAAACTATATACCTTCCATAAAACTAAAAAATGGAACAACTGCCCATATCACAGAACAAATTACCAAAACTTTTGAAACATTCTATAGCAACTTAAATCAGCTACCAGATGAATCCACCAATACCCGCTCCGATTATAAGAAACGTCTCACAGAATTTCTCCAATCATCCCACCTTAAACATATACAAACAATAGACATAGAAGCACTAGAATCCAATATAACCCTGGAAGGACTTGAAACAGCTTTAAAAACAACCCCTACAGGCAAATCACCAGGACCGGATGGATACACCACCCTCTACTACAAAACATTCAAAGATAAATTACTCCCACACATGCTCAAAGCCTTTCAAGACATACAAAAAGGATCCCAGTTCAACAGTCAGTCACTAGAAGCCCATATTAGCCTAATACTAAAACCTGGGAAAAATCCCCAAGACCCCCGAAACTACAGACCCATTTCCTTAAGAAATGGAGACGTCAAACTACTCGCAAAAATCCTCTCCAATAGACTAAAAAATATACTACATGGAATAATAGATCCTGAACAAGTGGGTTTCACACCAGGAAGAGAAGGGAGAGACAATACCAATAGATTAATAAACCTCCTACATATGGCTAAAAAACAAAACACCAAACTAATGCTGCTATCAACAGACGCAGAAAAAGCTTTTGATAGGGTAAATTGGACATACATGTTCGCATGCCTACATCACATTGGACTTGGCCCTAAAATAATAAAATGGATACAAGCATTATACAATAACCCATCCGCCCGAATACGAGTAAATGGAACTCTGTCTAATTATATAAAGATCCAAAACGGCACGCGACAAGGATGCCCGTTATCCCCAACATTATTTATTATAGCATTAGAACCACTTCTATGTCATACCCGCTTAAACCCTGATATACGAGGGGTAACCATAGCCAACCGTCACCGCAAAATAGCAGCATACGCAGACGACCTGCTATTCTTCATCACCCAACCCATCATATCCATCCCGGTGCTTAACCAACTACTAATAAATTTCGGATACCTTAGCAACTTCAAAATAAACTTCACAAAATCCATGGCCTTAAATATATCACTCACACCACAGACTATACAGGCCCTATCTCAAAACTTCCCATACAAATGGGCCTCCCACACCTTAACATATTTAGGCATAAAAATCTCTAAAGACTACGAAAATTGGGCACTGAACAACCTAAAAAGCCTCCTAACATCCATTAAAAAAGACCTAGACAACTGGCTAAACAAACCCCTTTCATGGTTTGGACGGATGAATGTTATCAAAATGAACATAATACCTAGGATACTATACATGTTTCAAACCCTCCCCCTACACATCCCAGAATCTATATTAGACTCAATCCAAGCTACTCTCACTAAATTTATATGGCAGGGCAAAAAACCCAGACTTCGCTACAAAACATTAACAAAAGACAAAATACAAGGAGGAGTATCGCTACCCGACTGTAAAACATACTACTTAGCCTCTGTACTGGGACGTATCATTGACTGGTCACACCATGTAGACACCAAGCTGTGGATTGCTATAGAGCAACAATCAACACATAGCTACTTAATACATCTTCCTTGGCTAGATAAAAGATACAGAAAAATCAGATATACAGACCATCCTTTACTAATGAATACTCTTGCAATCTGGGATAAATGCCGCCTAAAATATAAACTTACGCAATATCCATCTCCCCTCCTGCCACTTATCAATAACCCAGCCTTTCCCGCAGGTCAACAACCAAATTACTTTGCCCACTGGCTGATAGAAGAAAACTTGCAACTGATCCACTTTATGGACAAGGGAGAATTCATAGATAAACAGAAATTACAAGCAACCAAACCATTTTCAACTATAGACCATCTGAAATACGCACAGATAAAACATTACTATCAAAGCCTGGGAGGTACACCTACACTGAGTAGACCTCTATCCTCCTTTGAAACATTAACTGCCACGACATTACCACCCACACATACCATCTCCCAACTATATAAAACTCTCAGACAAGCCTATATATACGCAAAACCTGGGTTTCTTGAATCCTGGTCTAAAGATACTGGCATACAGTTCCAGGAAAAACAATTCAGCAATTTAATGAACAAATTAGTTAAAAGCTCCAGATGCAGTAAAATTCAAGAAACAAATTACAAAATTGCCACAAGATGGTACTATACCCCATCTAAACTAAAAATAATCTATAAGCATACCAGCGATATCTGCTGGAGATGCAACAAAGAAAAAGGCTCACTGCTACACATATTCTGGACGTGTCCACTTATCCAAACTTATTGGGAAAACATCAGAAAAGCAATATACCATATCATAAATATTGACATACCCAACACCCCTGAATATATCCTACTATTCCACATTGATAAACCATTGTCTACCTTTAAAAATTCACTTGAACCGCATCTACTAAACGCAGCTAAATTACTGATACCACAAAGATGGAAACGAACCGATATTCCAACACTACAGGATTGGTACAAGAAAGTGGAAGAAATACATAAATTCAAAGAAATGTCTCTCCCATCTCCGGAGCATTACAATGCCTATAGCACAACCTTGTTCCACTGGCTAACCTTTAAAGAATCGGACTTCTACAAACAATCTACAATCTAGCCCGCCAGAAGGATACCCCTTCTCCCTCCTCGCCTCCTCCCCCCCTCCTTGCCTCCCTCTCCATTCCCCCTCCTCATGATTACAAATATTGTGTAACTCAAACGAACCCAATTTGTAAGAAGTAGACATGTACCCCTCTTCTTTTTTCTGTCTCCCTACTTGTTACTAAAATCAATAAAAAATTTATATTGGAGAAAAAAAAAACATATGCATAACTGAAAATGCAATAAAATGACTAAAAATGCACCAAAATCACAGAAAATGTAATAAAAACACCAAAATAATACACAAAAGGTATTGCACAGTGCGGTTAGTGAATACACTATCCGCAATGACAATAAAACATTTTTTTCAGGCAAGAATAAAAACGATGCAATAAAAAAAAATTTATTACTAAATTACATAAGTGTGTGTGTACACATGGCAAAATGTGTTTTGTGTGCATGTGTGTGAGTCTGCAAGTAAGTGTGAGTGCTCTAAGTGGTGTGAATGTGTGAAACCCCCCCTCAAAATGTATGTGTGTGTGTGTAATATGTGTGTGTATGTGGCACTTACCTGGGGTCAAAGAGCTGGAGATCGCAGGAGGGAGACAGGAGACGCAGGGACAGCAGCTGCAGTGAAGGATCGTGAGTGGGCGGCACAGGAAGGGAGGGAGAGAACAGAAAAAGCCAGACACGTAGAATCTACATGCTGGTGAATTCAGTATCCCAATATGACAAATCTATTGGTTATGTAGTGTGGGAACTTTTCCCTGCGGATCCAGAATGTGTAAAACTTGTTGTTTCAACAGAAGCAAATTTTAGATCTAATGTAACATGTATAAAATAAGAAACTATGTCAATTGTAATACTAAATGAGTTGTATACCTATTAGTGTTTAAACTGCCATAAACAATATGTCGGCCATACTAATCGCTCCTTAAAAAGTCGAATAAGAGAACATATATCCTCTATTGAGGATGTCAATTCCAACTCTAGAATATAGGTAAACATTTTAGGAGCTTCACTCTGAGGGGTTCCCACGACTTTCAAATAAGTGAAACCCCAGAGAGATGGTGACTTTTTATGTATCCTTAATCTGAGAGAAGCCTTCTGGATAACAGGTATGGGACCTGTTATGCAGAATACTCTTAACCTGTTTTCCGTATAAGGGGTCTTTTCATAATTTTGATTGCTGTCTTGTAATTTGGACTTTTGGATTTTATTTTTTTTACTCTTAATCTCTTAAACATTAAATAAACTCAATTTAACCCTTTATGTGCCACAGGACGTAGATTCTACGTCCTGGGTACCAAAGTACCTAAGTGCCACAGGACGTAGAATCTACATCCTGCAGCACTTTCGGGTTTACAAGCGCTGTGCTCGCTTTTAAAGCAGCGCAGCGCTTGTAAACCCCCCACAATCCTCTAGGCAACGAGCAAAGATAGACATACTCACCGGTCCCCCAGCCACGCTGATCGGGTCCCCAGCCAATGACAGCAGTGGGCACGCGATAATGATGTGTCCACTGCTGTCCCTTTAAATAGCGCCCCCCCCCCCTACCGTCTCCTCCTCCTCTCTGCCTGCCACATGTGACTGCTGGAGCCCTCCTGCTGCCTTCTTGCTGGATTGGTCGCCCCTGATTACCTGCCTGCCTGCCATGTGTGAGCTGGACTACAACTCTACACCACTGTTTATTTTGCTTATTTCTATCTAAACTGTCTAAAAAAAATTTTTTTTTCATTTCTTCTTCTATCTTTCTCATTATTACACTTTTGCACACATACACACTTATATACAACTTTGCCAAGCACACACACACACACACTTAAACACACACTTTCAGTTATACTTTTTTTTCTTTCTTTCTTTGCTTTCTTTGGCAGTCTTTTTTTAACTAAAACTTTATTTCTGATCTTGTTCTATGATTTTTTTATTTATTTGGTTGCATTTTTGTGTTTTTTTGGCGTTTTCATAATTGATTTCTGTTTTTTAATTATTTTATTGCATTTTAACTTTTCTATTGCTATTAGATGCTGAATTTGCGGTGACGTTGGTGGATCCAGGGCTCTGACCACCGATTTCATTGCAATTATTGTTCTTTCATTGCTTTTAGTGGTTTTATTGCATTTTCGTGATTTGATTTTATTACATTTGCATTGTTCTTTATTGCGTGTTTAGTGCCCCAAAAAAGGTTGCTTCTGCAGTGTCATTGGTAGATCTTCTGTTTGTTTAGGTGATTTTACTGATTTTATTGTGTTTTCTTTGCATTGTTCTTTATTGCATGTTTAGTGCCCCAAAAAAGGTTGGTTTTTCAGTGACATTGGTGGATCCAGGGCTCTGACCACTGATTTCATTGCAATTATTGTTCTTTCATTGCTTTTAGTGGTTTTATTGCATTTTCGTGATTTGATTTGGTCACGTCTTTATGTGCACCCATACATACAGTGGAGGAAATAATTATTTGACCCCTCACTGATTTTGTAAGTTTGTCCAATGACAAAGAAATGAAAAGTCTCAGAACAGTATCATTTCAATGGTAGGTTTAGTTTAACTGTGGCAGATAGCACATCAAAAGGAAAATCGAAAAAATAACTTTAAATAAAAGATAGCAACTGATTTGCGTTTCATTGAGTGAAATAAGTTTTTGAACCCCTACCAACCATTAAGAGTTCTGGCTCCCACAGAGTGGTTAGACACTTCTACTCAATTAGTCAACCTCATTAAGGACACCTGTCCTAACTAGTCACCTGTATAAAAGACACCTGTCCACAGAATCAATCAATCAAGCAGACTCCAAACTCTCCAACATGGGAAAGACCAAAGAGCTGTCCAAGGATGTCAGAGACAAAATTGTAGACCTGCACAAGGCTGGAATGGGCTACAAAACCATTAGCAAGAAGCTGGGAGAGAAGGTGACAACTGTTGGTGCGATTGTTCGAAAATGGAAGGAGCACAAAATGACCATCAATCGACCTCGCTCTGGGGCTCCACGCAAGATCTCACCTCCTGGGGTGTCAATGATTCTGAGAAAGGTGAAAAAGCATCCTAGAACTACACGGGAGGAGTTAGTTAATGACCTCAAATTAGCAGGGACCACAGTCACCAAGAAAACCATTGGAAACACATTACACCGCAATGGATTAAAATCCTGCTGGGCTCGCAAGGTCCCCCTGCTCAAGAAGGCACATGTGCAGGCCCGTCTGAAGTTTGCCAATGAACACCTGAATGATTCTGTGAGTGACTGGGAGAAGGTGCTGTGGTCTGATGAGACCAAAATAGAGCTCTTTGGCATTAACTCAACTCGCTGTGTTTGGAGGAAGAAAAATGCTGCCTATGACCCCCAAAACACCGTCCCCACCATCAAGCATGGGGGTGGAAACAATTTGCTTTGGGGGTGTTTTTCTGCTAAGGGCACAGGACAACTTATTCGCATTAACGGGAAAATGGACGGAGCCATGTATCGTGAAATCCTGAACGACAACCTCCTTCCCTCTGCCAGGAAACTGAAAATGGGTCGTGGATGGGTGTTCCAGCACGACAATGACCCAAAACATACAGCAAAGGCAACAAAGGAGTGGCTCAAGAAGAAGCACATTAAGGTCATGGAGTGGCCTAGTCAGTCTCCGGACCTTAATCCAATAGAAAACCTATGGAGGGAGCTCAAGCTCAGAGTTGCACAGAGACACCTCGAAACCTTAGGGATTTAGAGATGATCTGCAAAGAGGAGTGGGACCAACATTCCTCCTAAAATGTGCGCAAACTTGGTCATCAATTACAAGAAACGTTTGGCCTCTGTGCTTGCAAACAAGGGTTTTTCCACTAAGTATTAAGTCTTTTTTTGTTAGAGGGTTCAAAAACTTATTTCACTCAATGAAATGCAAATCAGTGGCTATCTTTTATTTAAAGTTATTTTTTCGATTTTCCTTTTGATGTGCTATCTGCCACTGTTAAAATAAACCTACCATTGAAATGATACTGTTCTGAGACTTTTCATTTCTTTGTCATTGGACAAACTTACAAAATCAGTGAGGGGTCAAATAATTATTTCCTCCACTGTATGGGGTACCGTTTTATTCAGGAAAACTTGCAGATTGATGTTTAATAAGATTTTGGTAGTTGCCATGGTGATTTTGGGGAGAAATCTAGGTTTGGATCTGGTTTTTCCTTGATTTCTGACCAAAGCGCTGACTTCTGCAAGGGACTGCGGCCACAATTTAGAATGGTATCTCTGAATAGCTGAAGGTGTGCACTTTTTGGAAATATATAGTTTGCGGGGGTTATTTCACAGGTATTGGGGGTGTTTAGACTAAATAACTGCAGGTAGTGCACATAGAGCGCAGCCCCCCAATTTTTTTTTGTAATTGCTCTTATGCATTTGGGGTGTTTGGTAGCCACCTCTTTATGTGCACCCATACATATGGGGCATCATTTTATTCGGGAGAAGTTTGTCTTTCAAATTTGCCTTGGTTCGAAAATCTTTCTGAGATTTTTTTTTTTGTGCCAAATCCACATTTGATCTTGCGTCCAAGTTTTTAAGTTTTTAGAAAAAAAACAAAAATGCAAAAAAAAACCTCAAAATTTCACGATGCACTGACAAAAAGTATTTGGCTTTTGAACGAAAACTAGATTGCACCTAGAAACCGGAAGGTCTGCAGTTTCTAAAAATACCAAACATGAGGGGATATTTTAGATTTACATATAAGTTATGCGGCATCAACTGTTACAAGCGCTTTTCCACTTTGTTCTGGTGTGATATTGTACAAAGTACTGCTTTAGTTTGGGGGTTACTTCTGGACAGGAACTGTGGGTTACCACCACATATTTGGTATTGTTGGACTTGGGAGTATCAGGGCTTTTACAAACAACAAAACAAAGTGTGTAAAATCAACTTTTCTATGGAAAAAAAACTCAAAAATATTCACAAATTTTTCATAATTTTTTTTTTTTTTTTTTACATATTTCACCCAAAATACACATTAAATCTCTAGAAAAGTTATAAAATTCAGTGTGTATGTCGAAGCCCAATTAGTGACGAAAAAAACAATATATAATTTCCCTAGTTTCATGGAGGTTTTCCTACCAAAAAACATTGTTAAAGTGAATGAGTACAAAATGCTTAAAAAACGTCTGGCACTGGGGGGAACTGAAATGACAAATTCGGCTGGCACTTAAAGGGTTAAGTGATTACTCTTAATAATTAAACATTAAATAAACCCAATGAGATTGTTTTGCCTCCAGTAAGGTTTAATTATATCTTAATTAGGATTAACCCTTTTACTGCCAGCCATTTTGGTCAAAGCGGAACTTGTATTGCCAGACAGTTTTTGAACATTTTGCACTGTTTCACTTTAGGGGCCTTTCCTCGGGGGGACTTTTAGTTTACCAAGGAAAACAATATATCGTTTTTTTCAGAACAACCTAAGCTTTCAAAATATGGTAGAATTTTTGTGTAATTCCAATTCTGTAACAAGATATAGGCTTCTAAATGTCTAAAAATGCAAAAAAAATCAAATTTTCCATAATATAATCACACATACTAGAAACAAAAATTATTTTATGCACGAATATACAACTGATTTGGAAAGTCCCATGTCTCCTGAACGTGCCAATACCAAATATATATAGTTTTATGGAGATTTCTCACTTGTATAGGTCAAAAACTCCCAGCAGTACACTACCAAATTCCCAAAGCACTGCTCCAAAAAAACTGCATACTTTGGATTTCAAGGCCAAAATTCCACTAACAGAAGGTTTATCCCAGAAAATTGTACATTTTTGGAAAGAACAGATTCTGGGGAATACAGAATAGGCACAACTGTCTGTCTACTCCAAACTATCAAGTCGCAATGCTTTCCTAAAGTTATTGGTTTTTATCAAAATTTGTGATTTTTTTTAAAGATCGCTTCAAAGCTTCTAGTCTATAGTATCTTATCTCCTACAGGTCATAAAGTAACCAAATAAAACACCCTAAATATGAATGCCTGGGGTCCACTGAACAGTTTGATGCCCAATATGTATAGGTTTACCTAAGTATGTGGCATGTAGGGGCCCCAATGTGAACATACCCCATATGAACTGTCATTTCTGTCATTTCAGCTTCTGCAAAATCAACACATTTACATCATTATATGTGGGATGAAGCTAGTAAAAAGTACGCTCACCCCAGAAAGTCATATATTTTTGGAAAGTACACATTCCCCCGAATCTAAAATGGGTACCCATGTCTTTCTACTCCAAAGTACCAAGCCGCACAGCTTTTCTAAAGTTAGCAATTTTGATGACATTTCCAAAAATCCCCTCAAAGCTTCCAATTTGAAGCATCTTATCTCCCACATAGCATTAGGTACCAAGATAAAACACCCTGAATTTGAACACCAGGGGTCCACTGAACAGTTTGATGCCCAATATGTATAGGTTTACCTAAGTATGTGGCATGTAGGGGCCCCAATGTGAACATACCCCCATATGAACTGTCATTTCTGTCATTTCAGCTCCTGCAAAATCAACACATTTACATTATTATATGTGGGATAAAGCTACAAAAAAGTACGCTCACCCCAGAAAGTCATATATTTTTGGAAAGTACACATTCCCCCGAATCTAAAATGGGTACCCATGTCTTTCTACTCCAAAGTACCAAGCCGCACAGCTTTTCTAAAGTTAGCAATTTTGATGACATTTCCAAAAATCCCCTCAAAGCTTCCAATTTGAAGCATCTTATCTCCCACATAGCATTAGGTACCAAGATAAAACACCCTGAATTTGAACACCAGGGGTCCACTGAACAGTTTGATGCCCAATATGTATAGGTTTACCCAAGTATGTGTCATGTAGGGGCCCGAATGTGAACATACCCCCATATATACTGTCATTTCTGTCATTTCAGCTTCTGCAAAATCAACACATTTACATCATTATATGTGGGATAAAGCTAGTAAAAAGTAATCTCACCCCAGAAAGTCATATATTTTTGGAAAGTACACATTCCCCTGAATCTAAAATGGGTACCCATGTCTTTCTACTCCAAAGTACCAAGCCGCACAGCTTTTCTAAAGTTAGCAATTTTGATGACATTTCCAAAAATCCCCTCAAAGCTTCCACTTTGAAGCATCTTATCTCCCACATAGCATTAGGTACCAAGATAAAACACCCTGAATTTGAACACCAGGGGTCCACTGAACAGTTTGATGCCCAATATGTATAGGTTTACCTAAGTATGTGGCATGTAGGGGCCCCAATGGGAACATACCCCCATATGATCTATCATTTCAGCTCCTGCAAAATCAACACATTTACATCCTTTATGTGGGATAATGCTACAAAAAAAGTACATTCACCCCAGAAAGCCATATATTTTTGGAAAATACACATCCCCCCGAATCTATAATGGGTAAATATTTCTTATTGCTACAAAGTACCAAGCTGTAAAGCTTTCCTAAGTTTGCAGATTTATATGACATTTTCGAAAATCGCATAAAAATGTTGCAATTTGCCGCATTTATCTCTCACAATTTCTTGATAAAGATCAGATAAAGACAAATCACCCCAAAAAGGAACACCAGAGGTCTACTGAACAGTTTGATGCCCAATATGCATAGATATACCAAAGTCTGTGGTATGTACTGAACCCAAAATGAAAATAGCGCATAAGGATTTCTCGCCTGCCAGCTCAGCTTTTGCACACAGAGCCCCCTGTCAGTGTATTATGTGCCAAAACTTCCCCTAACTATACAGATCCCCCACAAAACCATATATTTTTGGAAAGTACACATTCTGACAAATCCAACAAGGGTAAAGAGTCCTTTCTACACCAAAGTACCAATCTGCAGAGCTTTCCTAAAGTTATTGGTTTTTATGACATTTCAGAAAATCGCCTAAAAATGTTGCAATTTGTCGCATTTATCTCACACAATTTCTTGCGTACAAAGGCAAGTCACCCCAAATAGGAACACCAGAGGCCTACTGAACAGTTTGATGCCCAATATGCATAGATATACCAAAGTCTGCAGTATGTACTGAACCCTAAATGAAAATAGCGCATAAGGATTTCTCGCCTGCCAGCTCAGCTTTTGCACACAGAGCCCCCTGTCAGTGTATTATGTGCCAAAACTTCCCCTAACTATACAGAGACCCCCACAAAACCATATATTTTTGGAAAGTACACATTCTGACAAATCCAACAAAGGTAAAGAGTCCTTTCTACACCAAAGTACCAAGCCGCAAAGCTTTCCTAAAGTTATCGGTTTTTATGACATTTCAGAAAATCGCCTAAAAATGTTGCAATTTGCCGCATTTATCTCACACAATTTCTTGCGTACAAAGGCAAGTCACCCCAAATAGGAACACCAGAGGCCTACTGAACAGTTTGATGCCCAATATGCATAGATATACCAAAGTCTGCGGTATGTACTGAACCCTAAATGAAAATAGCGCATAAGGATTTCTCGCCTGCCAGCTCAGCTTTTGCACACAGAGCCCCCTGTCAGTGTATTATGTGCCAAAACTTCCCCTAACTATACAGATCCCCCACAAAACCATATATTTTTGGAAAGTACACATTCTGACAAATCCAACAAGGGTAAAGAGTCCTTTCTACACCAAAGTACCAATCTGCAGAGCTTTCCTAAAGTTATTGGTTTTTATGACATTTCAGAAAATTGCCTAAAAATGTTGCAATTTGTCACATTTATCTCACACAATTTCTTGCGTACAAAGGCAAATCACCCCCAATAGGAACACCAGAGGCCTACTGAACAGTTTGATGCCCAATATGCATAGATATACCAAAGTCTGCGGTATGTACTGAACCCTAAATGAAAATAGCGCATAAGGATTTCTCGCCTGCCAGCTCAGCTTTTGCACACAGAGCCCCCTGTCAGTGTATTATGTGCCAAAACTTCCCCTAACTATACAGATCCCCCACAAAACCATATATTTTTGGAAAGTACACATTCTGACAAATCCAACAAGGGTAAAGAGTCCTTTCTACACCAAAGTACCAATCTGCAGAGCTTTCCTAAAGTTATTGGTTTTTATGACATTTCAGAAAATTGCCTAAAAATGTTGCAATTTGTCGCATTTATCTCACACAATTTCTTGTGTACAAAGGCAAGTCACCCCAAATAGGAACACCAGAGGCCTACTGAACAGATTGATGCCCAATATGCATAGATATACCAAAGTCTGCGGTATGTACTGAACCCAAAATGAAAATAGCGCATAAGGATTTCTCGCCTGCCAGCTCAGCTTTTGCACACAGAGCCCCCTGTCAGTGTATTATGTGCAGTAACCCCCCCCTAACTATACAGTGACCCCCAGAAAACCATATATTTTTGGAAAGTACACATTCTGATGAATTCAAAATAGGTAAAGTTATTTTTGTACACCAAAGTTACACCTGGCAAAGCTACGCTAAAAACAGATCAGGAACACTTATACAGGGATAAAATGTGATAAAACCACAAAAATTGTGCAAATCAGTGAAACAACAAAATAAGTTACATGACAGTGTAATTAGTGGCCAGAATATCTGATCCAATAGTTACGCTGTCAAAATAAACAGTTTTTAGGTAAAAGAAAATAAAAACAAAGTGGTAAAATGAAAAAAAAAAAAAAAAAAAGCAAAACAAAAAAAAACCAAAGTGTTTGTGTATACATGTGTGTACATGTGTAAAAGTTGTGTGATAGTGTGTAAGTGTGTATATGAGTGTAAATAAGTGTATAAAAGTGTGAAAAATGAAAAAAAAAAAATAAAAAAAATGCTAAAATGTGTGCTGTAAGTGTGTGTAAATGTATGTAAGTGTGTATAAATGTATGTAAATGTGTGTATAAGTGTGTAAAAGTGTGTAAATGCAATAAAAAAAAAGTCCTTACCTGTTCCTGAAGACCGATCGCCTCCTTCCTCATTTGGGCCGGCGCTGGGGGAGAGGGAGGAAGCAGGAAGCAGCAGATGCGATGCGATCGCATCTGCTGCTTCCTGGAGGGTCCTGCGAGCGATCGGCTCGCAGGACCCTGATGACAGCCCCCCTGGCACATTGCCCAGGGGGGCTGTCATTGTTAGAAGCCCTCTGCAGCGGCGGCACATGCCGCCGCTGCAGAGGGCAGTGCTTAAACGCCAACGACGTATGAGACACGTCGTTGGCGTTTAAGCCCTTTTACTGCCAGCACGTATGCCATACGTGCTTGGCAGTAAAAGAGTTAAGTGCAAGGTACTGTTTTATTATTATTATTATTATAGAGAAAAAGCAAATCATTTTTAAAAATCTGAATTATTTTATTAAAATTGAGTCTGTGGGAGATTACCTTCCAGTAATTCGTAACTTTCTGGATAATGGGTTTCCAGATAAGGGATCCCATACCTGTACCTGTATTCCCCTGGGCTTGAATTCCAGATGGGATATTACATATCTTGTTTGATAATCTGATTTATACCTTGTTTTTTTTTTTTGTTTGTATTTAGTTATTTGGTTCACCTAGTGTGGACGTAGTCCCGTCTGGAATTCAAAGCTCAGATTTAAAGGAGAAGGAAAGGCTAGTTAAAGAGTTAAACTCAAGCTGCAGGCATACCTTCAGTTGTCTCAATAGTGCCCTTAAGTCTCCCCATATTTCACCTGTTCAGAAGATCTGAAGCCAAACAGGAAGAAAAACGCTGAGCTGTGTAAAGAAAGTTCCCATAATGCCTCACTCCTGCACAGACATACAGACCAAGTGAACATGCTCAGTTAGTAAGACTATGAGTCAGCTTCCTGCTGATTGGCTCAGATCCACATTCCTAAGGGGGGGAATGAGTTCTTAGCATTCTTGAGGGAGGGGGCAGCAGGAAAGAGCAGAGAAGAGAAAGCTGCGTGTCTGTGGCACAGGAATTACAGGCACAACAAATCTTTTTTCAGAGAAGTCAGTGCAGAGTTTCTGTGAGTGCTTATGGCTGTATTTACATAGACCTTTCTGATAAAGCTTACTTAGTTTTTACCTTTCTTTCTCCTTAAAGAATAATGTTATTCAGCAATATTGTTATGTATTCCTTCATTCATTTATTGTTCATTTTGGTCTGGTGAAATTTATCTTATTTCATTTACTGCTTTTAATTTAATTGATATTTTTCATTTTGACCAGTAGATGGCACGGCCTACTAATGTTTAAAAGGAATGCACATGTTATCTATTAGCCTATGATTTAAGGAGACATTTTAAATAAAGTTCATATTCAGTTATAATATTCATCCTCCCTCAAAATTTGGAATGATGCAGAAAGAAAAATGTTTTGAAAGCATTTTACCTCCTAAAACTGTCGTCATATGAGATCTGCATACACAACCTCTATAATCAGAAGCCAGAGCAAAATTAAACATGGGAGTGTCGCTTCACTCTCCCACAGGAAGTGGTCACAGCACTGACTGACAGACTTTACTCAACAGTAGCAGGAAAAAAACACCTCCCAATGTCGTCCTTCTGTGTCTCTCTGCTTGTGCTGCTGCCAGGGTAGGGGGAGCAGAGCAGGAACGGACTGCCTGTGACATCATAAAGCCCGCCCACCCTATGCATATTAACTGCACTTTAACTAGCTGCAGTTCTGTTACTGAAGTCTATCAGGGCCAGCGTCCCCAGCCACATACTGAAGACTTTAACCGGAAGCTTGCAAAAGGGCTGAGTAGAGCACAATTTTCAAGCAGTTATGGACATATTTGAACCCAAAGGTATTAAAATAAAAGCACTTCTTTTAGTTTAGTGATTGTAAAAATTTATGGTATATGTGCCCTTTAAGGGTCTTTCCCGAAACATGTCAGGCTGTCTGTTTTTAAAGGAGCAACTCATGTTTTTAACATAAGAAACAAAATACTGTTTTTTTTTTAGAGGAGTGCAGCATTTGTTCTTCTTTTTTTTCTTTTCATTATACATATGTTATACATGGGTGGCAAAACATGAAATAATGATGTGCGCCATTGGTTTAATGCTTACACGTAGTTTAATTATATTAATTATATTTTTTTTTAGACAAGTTGCATGTAATGCTTATTAGTACTGTAGCTGAAGCACTGTTCCCCCGATTATTAGAGTGGGTTTTAATTGAATTCTTTCTGGTAATGTAGTACACATATTGCCAAATTCCCTATTAATTGGCCTTCCCCTCCAAAGACTGTCCCCTCTCCAGTCCATAATGAATACTGCTGCCAGGCTTATACACCTCTCCAACCGCTCCCCCTCTGCCATGCCACTCTGAATTTTATCCTGGATGGTAGGGGAAGCCAGTGCAGAGATTGACAAACTAATGACTCTCACATTCAAAGCAGTTCATAACTCTGCCCTACCCTACATCTCTGAACTTATCTCTAGGTACCATTCAACCCGCTTGTTACGCTCCTCTACTGATCTGCTCCTCTACTGATCTGCTCCTCAACTCCTCTCTCTTTCCCACCTCACACACTCGCATTGAAGACTTTGCAAGGGCTGCCCCCGTTTGTGGGATCTTCAAGAGATCTCTAAAAACGCATTTATTTAGAGAAGCTTACCCTAATCTAGTTTAATGCCCATTCCCACACCTTGTGTCTCAACCCTTTCTCCTTGTAGATTGTAAGATCTTTTGGGCAGGGCTCTCTTCACCTCTTGGTTATTGATTGCTTTATATGTTATTCTGTATGTCCATTGTATGAAACCCACTTATTGTCCTGCGGAATATGTCGGCGCTTTATAAATAAATGTTAATAATAAAATAATAATAATAAATGCTTTTCTCAGGCTCTGGGATGCTCTAGTTTAATTTTAAAAGAAATTGTTCAGTGAAAACCTGAAACTAAGTAAACAGGTGGTGCAAAAATTTTTTTTCATTAAAAAAAATGTAATATATAAAGGCGGACGGAACAGATGCCTAACATACTAGCCAGAACTCAACTTCCTCCTTTGCAGTTCTCTAACCTGATAAAAGTCAGTAGCCTTGAGGTGACTTGAGGGCATGCTATATGGGACACAACAGTGGTTAACAGAGGTTAACCTAGCAGGGATTTGTTCTGGGAGTTTCTTAGCATTTGGAAATAGTCATTATAATGGTCCCTAAGGTATGTAATTATGTGCTGGGACTTCTTTCTTTCACATATGAAGGGTGAAATCCCTACAGTGAGCACCAACCATTTGGATGTGGTTTGAAGTGGCTGCAGTTTAAAAAACAGAGGGGTGGTCAAAACTGGCTTCCATTATCAGCCCTCCACCATGTAGGCCAGAAAAATTCTGGTCCTCGGTACCAGAGAAGTTGGACATAATATATAATTTATTTGATGTGTGTCTTTTTCTACCTTAGAAATGGACTGCAAGAGAGTCAGTCTGTTGGATCTGGAGGTTCTTATTGATGAACAAGGAAAAATTCAGACCAAACCTTTCAGGAAAGTGCCTGAAACAAATTCGTTATGTGATGATGGCTCACCTCCCCAGTCCATAGATAAAGGTAATTCTAAACATTCATTAAGAGATTGCCTGAACACTATAACGCTATAAAATAGATGTAATGTACGTTGGTATTAATGGCATTAAAGGAGTGTAAAACTGTAAAAGTTAAGAAACTGCTGATTGAAAACTCATGGACAAAGAACCTTTGACATTAATTGACATTAATATTTAATGGGCAACACCAGGTCTAGAAAAAAATGAACATTTATAACCCCTTTCATGTTATTGTACTGAATATTCTTTTTACTTTTGTTCTAATCCAGAAATCAATTGTAGAAAACAGATTTTACATTTCCCAGGGGACCCTTTCAATACAGCTTAAATTCTGGAAAGAAAAAATGCAACTGCCTGTATGGGACCTTGACAAAACAGCATTATTTTAGGAAACCATGAAAAACGGGACCCTAAAATCAGAGTTTTACTGTATGTATTGAGCTAAGCTAAATAAAAGCTATGGTGTGTTTAGTTGTGGCAAAGTAGATAATTCCATTACTGGTGCACGGATAATCCTCCTGCATAATTATTTACTTTCTTTTTTTTCGTCTTATTTCCTAAGCCAAAACATTTGCAGCAAAACTAACTTGGCTAATAAATGAATTAAGATAGTAAGTGTAAAGCAGGGCTGTGGAGTCGGTAGATAAATTCTCAGACTCCGACTCCTCAGTTTCTGATACTTCCGACTACGACTCCACGACTACGACTCCTTTGTTTTTAATATGCTAATGTATTTTATACATCCAGGAAGGGGCAGGGGGAAGGGGCACTTAAAACACAACTGAACTGATAATAAACTGATAGACAATTTTATCTATACTCCTACTTCTAATGATTTCCCTAGAATCCCATAGTCATGTTTAAAGTTTAAGCTAACATTATAGCTGAATTACAGCAGTTTTTCAAATGTTGTAAAGCTTCAGTCTTAAACTATTGACTATCCATTCCCTTCACGTATACAATTATTTCTAGTCCTGCAAATTTTTTTTACTCAATTAGTTATCAGTGAGAGTTAGGCTAGGTTCACAGTGGGCATTGTGTTCCCTGTAACAGAGGAACACGACGCGGTGGAGCTGCCGCACCTTAACTGTGCGTTACGTCCCATTTAGTGAAGCATACAGTCAATGAAAAGCATGCTTCATGGTCACTCAACTGCACTGCGTGCATTGGGCTTTATTCTTATAGCAGAGAAGTAATTAATTATGACTGTTTGTGAATTGGGACATTTAAACTTGCTTTATTTTTTTTTTTTTAATTCCCATTTAAATTTAGTAGGAGTCGGAGTCGAAGTCGGTTAATTTTTTGCCGACTCCGACTCCAGGTACCCAAAATTGCCTCCGACTCCTCAACTCCGACTCTGACTCCACAGCCCTGGTGTAAAGGCAAAACAATTTTTTTTGCCTTAAATGTTAAGTGTTTTTAACCACTAACTTTAAGGTTTATACATACACAGGATTACAAGAGACGGGCTAACTGAAATTAATCTTATTAGACATAACCATTGCTGCATGTATATGAATTTATGAAGCAGTAAAGGCAGCCTATCCTGTTGTCTCAGTTGGTGTGTCAGAACAGAAGAAATCTGATTTACTTTTGACTTTTTTCAGCACATTATAAGCTTTGGGCTGCGCAGAGGTGAGATTTTCCCTAGCTCACTCTTGATTTCTGTCTAGGTCCACTGTTTTTAATACTGGCATGTGGATGGTCAAATCAGACAATGACCCAAGGTTGACTAGTTGAATAATTACAAATTGACCAGTTTTTTGCTGTGTTTTATCCCTTGCCTAAATTAAAGGAAATGTAAACTGCTTAATACCTAGACATTACATTATAAACATGGCTAATGTTAGCATAAAAAGACCAGTGCTCAGAAGCTTATATATATATATATATATATATATATATATATATATATATATATATATATATATATATATATATATATATATATATATATATATATATATACATACATACATACATACATACATACATACATACAGTGGTGTGAAAAACTATTTGCCCCCTTCCTGATTTCTTATTCTTTTGCATGTTTGTCACACAAAATGTTTCTGATCATCAAACACATTTAACTATTAGTCAAAGATAACACAAGTAAACACAAAATGCAGTTTTTAAATGAGGGTTTTTATTATTTAGGGAGAAAAAAAATCCAAACCTACATGGCCCTGTGTGAAAAAGTATTTGCCCCCTGAACCTAATAACTGGTTGGGCCACCCTTAGCAGCAATAACTGCAATCAAGCGTTTGCGATAACTTGCAACAAGTCTTTTACAGCGCTCTGGAGGAATTTTGGCCCACTCATCTTTGCAGAATTGTTGTAATTCAGCTTTATTTGAGGGTTTTCTAGCATGAACCGCCTTTTTAAGGTCATGCCACAACATCTCAATAGGATTCAGGTCAGGACTTTGACTAGGCCACTTCAAAGTCTTCATTTTGTTTTTCTTCAGCCATTCAGAGGTGGATTTGCTGGTGTGTTTTGGGTCATTGTCCTGCTGCAGCACCCAAGATCGCTTCAGCTTGAGTTGACGAACAGATGGCCGGACATTCTCCTTCAGGATTTTTTGGTAGACAGTAGAATTCATGGTTCCATCTATCACAGCAAGCCTTCCAGGTCCTGAAGCAGCAAAACAACCCCAGACCATCACACTACCACCACCATATTTTACTGTTGGTATGATGTTCTTTTTCTGAAATGCTGTGTTACTTTTACGCCAGATGTAACGGGACACGCACCTTCCAAAAAGTTCAACTTTTGTCTCGTCGTTCCACAAGGTATTTTCCCAAAAGTCTTGGCAATCATTGAGATGTTTTTTAGCAAAATTGAGACGAGCCTTAATGTTCTTTTTGCTTAAAAGTAGTTTGCGCCTTGGAAATCTGCCATGCAGGCCGTTTTTGCCCAGTCTCTTTCTTATGGTGGAGTCATGAACACTGACCTTAATTGAGGCAAGTGAGGCCTGCAGTTCTTTAGATGTTGTCCTGGGGTCTTTTGTGGCCTCTCGGATGAGTTGTCTCTGCGCTCTTGGGGTAATTTTGGTCGGCCGGCCACTCCTGGGAAGGTTCACCACTGTTCCATGTTTTTGCCATTTGTGGATAATGGCTCTCACTGTGGTTCGCTGGAGTCCCAAAGCTTTAGAAATGGCTTTATAACCTTTACCAGACTGATAGATCTCAATTACTTTTGTTCTCATTTGTTCCTGAATTTCTTTGGATCTTGGCATGATGTCTAGCTTTTGAGGTGCTTTTGGTCTACTTCTCTGTGTCAGGTAGCTCCTATTTAAGTGATTTCTTGATTGAAACAGGTGTGGCAGTAATCAGGCCTGGGGGGTGACTACAGAAATTGAACTCAGGTGTGATAAACCACAGTTAAGTTATTTTTTTAACAAGGGGGGCAATCACTTTTTCACACAGGGCCATGTAGATTTGGAGTTTTTCTCCCTTAATAACATAAACCTTCATTTAAAAACTGCATTTTGTGTTCAATTATGTTATCTTTGACTAACGGTTTTTGATGAGCAGAAACATTGAAGTGTGACAAACATGCAAAAGAATAAGAAATCAGGAAGGGGGCAAATAGTTTTTCACACCACTGTACATAGACACATATACATATACATATATATATATATATATACATATATATATATACACACATATATACACACATATATACACACATATATATATATATATATACACACATATATACACACACATATATATATATATATATACAAAAAATACAAAAAATAAACGGTACCGCACTCACAGGACTTAAGTAGATCAAAATTTATTATTACTTACAGGGTTGTATCTAACGTTTCGGCTACCACTGTAGCCTTTCTCAAAGACATAGAACAATTGTGGAGGTGCACCTCATAAACACAAAAATGGCGGGAAATAGTGACGTCATCAAGTGAAAACAAAGTGAAAAAAAACCATTGTAAACATTACAACACCATTTGGGGTAAAAACGTCATAAAGAAAAATAAACACATATACAAAGACAAGGGGGAAGTACTCAAGCGTATAGGTTTGGGTAACAATAGGAAAAAATAGACATACTTTGGGGCAGAGGACCGATGTATACTATAGCTCAACTATAACTCACTGCGTATGGGGATAGTGTAGTTTATAGCGGTAGTCAAAAGTGGCAGGTCGTGTTCAGGGAAGAATTACTGCATATGTTCCGGAGAAAGGACTGGAACACCACTTGATTTAGGGCACCGTGGATCAAGAACGAAAGTAAAGGACCGGTACTGGGAGCGCATCGTGTATTCGGTGGGCGTGTCTTAGCTCGAGCAGCCGCTTCGTTCGTTAGGATAGTTAGAAATAATATTTGTGCGGTTCAACTGAAACACATACTGTGCGGGTGAGTGGGAAAGGCAGATTCGCTTACCGGAGATGCTGGATTCGGTACGCAGAGTCCGGACCAGCACTCCAAGGGCTGCGATGGGGGGGCAGATCCAAATTATCCAGCTGTCACACTGTCATCCAATAGGCGCCCCAGGGGGCGGGACCAGATTGTGAAGCTGTCACTCTTTCACCCAATCAGCGCCTGGCTCTCAACATAGTGCCAGACAGTGGGGATCAGGTTATGAAGCTGTCACTCATTCACCAAATCAGCGCCAGGCTATCCACATAGTACCAGACAGTGGGGATGTAAATATATCCAAATATTGGATGACAGTGTGACAGCTGGATAATTCGGATCTGCCCCCCCATCGCAGCCCTTGGAGTGCTGGTCCGGACTCTGCGTACCGAATCCAGCATCTCCGGTAAGCGATTCTGCCTTCCCCACTCACCCGCACAGTATGTGTTTCAGTTGAACCGCACAAATATTATTTCTAACTATCCTAACGAACGAAGCGGCTGCTCGAGCTAAGACACGCCCACCGAATACACGATGCGCTCCCAGTACCGGTCCTTTACTTTCGTTCTTGATCCACGGTGCCCTAAATCAAGTGGTGTTCCAGTCCTTTCTCCGGAACATATGCAGTAATTCTTCCCTGAACACGACCTGCCACTTTTGACTACCGCTATAAACTACACTATCCCCATACGCAGTGAGTTATAGTTGAGCTATAGTATACATCGGTCCTCTGCCCCAAAGTATGTCTATTTTTTCCTATTGTTACCCAAACCTATACGCTTGAGTACTTCCCCCTTGTCTTTGTATATGTGTTTATTTTTCTTTATGACGTTTTTACCCCAAATGGTGTTGTAATGTTTACAATGGTTTTTTTTTTCACTTTGTTTTCACTTGATGACGTCACTATTTCCCGCCATTTTTGTGTTTATGAGGTGCACCTCCACAATTGTTCTATGTCTTTGAGAAAGGCTACAGTGGTAGCCGAAACGTTAGATACAACCCTGTAAGTAATAATAAATTTTGATCTACTTAAGTCCTGTGAGTGCGGTACCGTTTATTTTTTGTATACATTACTGCTATTTTTGGTCTGCACCCAGGCAAAGTTGTTTGCTTTTTCGTGAGTGCCTGTTGCAACATTGAAGATATATATATATATATATATATATATATGTACACACATATATATATATACATATACATATATATATATATATATATATATGTACACACACATATATATATATATATATATATATATATATATATATACATATATAGTGTAGTAATTAGTGTAACATTTTATCAATGTATATACAAATATTTTTTGTATATACAACACTCATTCCTCATGTGCAGATTGCTAAAGTTGCACAAGCCCAAAAATGTAACTTTGATACAACTCTGTATATACAATATTTTCCAGGGCTGTGGGGTCGGTAGATAAATTTTCCGACTCCTCAGTTTCTGATACTTCCGACTCCTCTGTTTTTAATATGCTAATGTATTTTATACATTCATTGAAGTTATCAGTGAGAGTTAGGCTGGGTTTACAGTGGGCATTGTGTTCCCTGTAACAGAGGAACACGACGCAGTGGAGCTGCCGCACCTTAACTGTGCGTTACGTCCCATTTAGTGAAGCATACAGTCAATGAAAAGCATGCTTCATGGTCACTCAACGTGTTTGTTTATGCACTGCGTGCATTGGGCTTTATTCTTATAGCAGAGAAGTAATTAATTATGACTGTTTGTGAATTGGGACATTTGAACTTGCTTTATTTTTTTTCACAGCCCTGATATTTTCATTTAAGATATATTAACTTTAACTTCATGGATGTATTACATTTTTAGATTATGAATGATAAACTGTTGAGCACTGGTCTTTTCTGGGAATAGTTGGGACTATTTCTTATATACCACTGGAGTTTTTAACAACTAATTTTATAGCTGTATGCTTTAATATTATCATCCATTTTTTAGTGGTTTCTGGGGCATTTGCTAAGAATTGGCAGCACTAGGGTTAACTGAATACAGGAAGTGCATAGACAGGGTCACTGACCCCAAAGCATGGTATTAGCAGTCTAAAACTGCCAATAGCTCAGAAACCACTAAACCACTAGTTAAATTAATGTAAATTGCAACATTTTCCAAAGGACCACCCTGAATACGTTTGCATCAATTAATTTTTGGTCCTATTTTAAGACGCTATTGACTACAAAATGTATATTTTAATTTTTTATTTTTTTTAAACTTGGTTTAATATAGCTTGTAGTTAACACTTTGTAATAAATGGTGATGTGTTCACAGACTTTATGCTGGGCTATAAATGTATCAGTGTTTTTAACCACTAACTTTAAGGTGATTATACATACACAGAATTACAGGAGATGGGCTAACTGAAATTAATCTTATTAGACATGACCATTGTTGCATGTATGTGAATTTATGAAGCAGTAAAGGCAGCCTATTCTGTTGTCAGAACAGAAGAAATATGATTTACTTTTGCCTTTTTTTAAGCACATTATATTGAATACAAAATATATATTTTAATGTTTTTTCTAAACTTGGTTTAATATAGCTTGTAGTTAACACTCTGTAATAAATGATGATGTGCTCACAGACTTTATGCTGGGCTACAGATATGCCTAGTCCATCATGAAGGCTGAAGTAAGGCCGGAGACAAACAAAAGGAGGCAATATTTTGGAAAGTAATGGTTACTTTGAACCAAACTGTTGCCATACACTTATTTGTTTTATATTAAAGTCTCTAGTAATTATACATACATTGCAATTGCTATATTATATATGTAAATGAACAATTTAAAAAATGTAATTATGTCTTAATGTAAAATTCATCAGCTTTTCCAAATGGAGATCTGGAACTTCTCATCGATGAACAAGGTAAAATCCAAGCAGAACCAATTCGTAAAGTGCCTGTCACGGATTCACAGTGTGCACAGGGCTCGCCTTCAAGCTCCATTAAGACAGGTAAAAGGAGAGGCTATGTCACAGAGAAGAGTGACAAAACTGAAAATAAGTTGGCAATATTTACCTTTCTATCCGGTGGGGCCATTTTGTCTGCATGCCTCAAAATATCTAAAATCTGAGATGGTTCTGTTGTAATTTTCTTATTTTTTTTAATAAAAACTATGCAGACCAGTTTTAAAATCACCTAACACACATAGCCATAGAGTTTTGAATCCCTGTATTGTTTTAGTTTTGAGGTCCCAGGCAGCGAGTTTCAGTGCAGTGATTTCTATGAGATTCCAAGTGCTCTGCGTGGAGCACAATATAGAATCTGACATCTGGTGCCAGATGACTTACATGGCGTGAAAAGGCTGCTGGTTAAACACATGAATAGGTCTTTTTTCACCTATGTAGTGACACCAGCAGGAAAGCGGAAAGCCTGCAATGGATTACATTGCATGTAACCACAAAATAATTATAGCAATGATTAAACTTTAATAAGTGCAGGGGTGCAGGTGGAAGCAGAAAGAATGAAGAACTGCCTTTTATTTCTTTGCACTGGCGTTAGCATTGACCAGCAAAACTAGTTGTTGTTTTATATCTTTTGTTGTTGGCATTATTTACATAGTTACATTGGGTTGACAAAAGTCCATCAAGTTCAATTCTTCCAAATTAACCCAGCACACACACAAACGTATACTGACCTATCTATACACTCACATAGATAAACTGTATATACCAACATTGATACTAATTGTAGATTTTAGTATCACAATAGCCTTGGATATTTTTTGTTCAAAAAATCATCCAAAAACAGAATCTGCCCTCATAACATTACTTGGAAGGGCATTTCACAACCTCACTGCGCTCACTGTGAAAAGCCACCTAAGCTGCTTCAAATGAAAGATCCATTCCTCAAATCCAGGGGTCCCCAACCTTTCTTACTTGTGAGCCACAGTCAAAAGTGTAAAAAGACTTGGAGAGCAACACAAGCATCAAAAAAGTTAATGGAGGTGCAAAATAAGGGCTAAGATTGGCTATTAGGTAGCCTCTATGCCATAGGCAGAGGGTGACTCTTTTTTGTTTGGGGAGGCTAAATATGGACCATACACAGACTGACCTACAGCTAATGTGAGACTTAGTGGATTCGCTGCTAGTGTAAAAAAAAATTAACCTCCCAACTACCTCTTGCTGTTCCCAATGACTCCCAGGGATACTGTGCAAAAGTGCGGGCGGGGCTGCTTTTTTTAACCATAAAATGCTTAGGATGTAAAAGCATTCATACGTGCACTTCTGTTAGGGGTTCTCTATACATTTGTGTTTTTTGATCAGTTAGCTTCAAGGGGTAGTTCACCTTTAAATTAACTTTTAATATGATGTAGACATTGATATTCTGAGACAATTTGCAATTGATCCTCTTTAATTTTTAATGGTTTTTCGGTTATTTAGCTTATTGTTCAGCAGCTCTCCATTTGGAATTTCAGCAGCTATCTTGTTGCTAGGGTCTTATTTACCAGGTAGTGGTTTAAAAAAGAGATGGGAATATGAATAGTTAAGGGGCCTGCATGGAAAAATAAAACTGTAGCCTCACAGAGCAATACTTTTTGGTCACTGACCCTCATTTGAAAGCTGGAAAGAGGCAGAAGCGAAAGGCAAATTATTCAAAAACTATAAAAAATTAACTAGGAAGACCAATTTCAAAGTTGCTAGGAATAGGCCATTCTATAACATACTACAAGTTAACTTCTAAGTGAATCACCCCTTTAGATGTGTTTAAGTTAGCTTTATAGAGAGAGAGGCAGCAGGTACTGACATCCCAGGCACGTTATATACAGTGAGACGCAGTCTTTATATACAAAACCAGCACATTATATGCCATGAGGAGCAGTGGGTACTGATGGCAGATATTCAGGCCCTGGCACTATAACACTGGCACGGACACACAACATTGGCTCCACTGTAACTAACTAGAAATGAAAAAACAATGACAAAAGTAAAAGAAAAATAAAAAGTGCAAAAAACCATAACAAATATATAAAAGCACAATAAGCTTTGTCAGGGGGAAAAGTTAACTTACCCTCCATCTGTTAGGGTAGGGGATAGGGATATTATAGATGTCAGGTGACAAAAAACAATTTAATTTCAGCTAGTGGGTCAGTCTTTAGAACATATACAATATAGTACTTGTGTATAGTACCTGTGGGATGAAAACTGCAGCAAAAGTTCAAAGTTGGTTCTTGGGTAAAGTTTACAGCCTGCAGATTCTTCTTTTTTTAGTCTTCAATTCTGCACTGCCTCCAGTTTGCAAAATCTCCTGATCCCTGTCTGCATCTGTGCCTTGATTGGTCAATTTTACTGCCTGTCAAGAAAGCTGTGCTCTGATTGGAGAATCCACAAGAAGAAAGATCCAATCAGAGCACAGCTGATTTCTGCAGAACCCGGAGAAGATTTGCAGGAAAGTGCAGAAACGGAGCCAGGGTTTTTTTTGTCTTTTTTTTTTTTTAAGGTGCCAAAGCAGGTTTGGGGAGGCTTAGCCTCCCCTAGCCTTATTGAAAATCCGCCTTTGCTCTATGCACACTGTCTGCTTACAGGAGGCTTTGTTTGGTAGTATATCTTGTTTTTATTCAACCAAAGCAATTCAAAAATAACCACCTGGTGTGGGGGCACTGAGAGCAACATCCAAGGGGTTGGTGAGCAACATGTTGCTCACGAGCCACTGGTTGGGTATCACTGCTCTAATCTAAAGGGGTGGCCTCTGTTGCGCTAATCCTTTTTATGGGGAAAAAGAACATCCCCTATATGTCTGTAACCTAATGTATTTGTAAAGACTAACCATGTCCCCTTGCAAGTGCCTTTTCTAGAGAAAGCAACCCCAACCTTGAAAGTCTGACCTCATAGTTTAAATCTTCCAACTCCTTTACCAGTTTAGTTCCCTGTCTCCGCACTCTCCAGCTTATTATATCCTTTTTAAGGACTGGAGCCCAAAACTGCATTGCATACTCAAGGTGAGGGTCTCCTCACCTTTTATGTTTTCATCCCGTGAGTCAATGCCCTTTTTTATGCAAGAGAGCACTTTATTTGCTTTAGTAGTTACTGAATGACATAAATGACAATATAACTATAAGTTTTTAGTAAGGCTAATTTTCTATTGTGAACAAGCATTCTTGTAGAGGGCGTCTTAGGTTAGGGAGTCTACAATAAAGCATTAGTTTGTGCTGGGATATGGGGGGGCGGGGTGCATGATTTTTTTTGTTTTTATTATTTAAATTTTAAACAATGGTAAAATAGAAAATTAGTAGATAATTTGTGTTTTGCTGTTTGTAAAAAAATTGTTTTCTTTTGCTTCAAGAATCCTTTGTTGTTCCTGAAAGAGATGTATATGAAGATCAAAATTCTATAGTCAACATGCACAGTTCTGAAAGCTCTCTTCATTCTACACCTTTATTCCCATCCTCCAAAATATCTGCTAACAGGACCTATGGCCGCAAGCCATCACAAAATGGCATTTTTACAAAGATGCATGAAGAGCAACACCACCAGCAGATGTCTATCCTTCAGCTGCAGTTGATCCAAATGAATGAAGTGCATGTGGCAAAGGTACAGCAGATTGAGAGAGAGTGTGAGATGGCTGAGGAGGAACATCGGATAAAGATGGAGATCCTGAATAAAAAGAAAATGTATTGGGAAAGGAAATTGCAGACAATCACCAAGGAGTGGCCAGTAGCATCATTTAACAGGCCTTTTCCTAACTCACCCTGACTGATGTTGGCAAGAAAGTTTAATTCTTAGAACTTCATTGTGAGCAGGTTTTATAAACATCTGCTAATGTGTTGAACAGTCAGTAGGCCCAAACACTGGCAATGGTTACTTTGTAGGAACATATAGAAACTGAAAAGAAAACTGGGGTAAAAATGTTTTTGGGACATTGGAGGAGCTGGTATCGGTAACAATGTTATTTGGCTCTTTAGTAGTATTAAAGAAAGAAAATGAATGTGCATCCAGCCTTCTTCTGCAAGAGTCCTGCTTATGTTAAAATAAGCTGTACACTCACAAACTGTAAATTTTTCTGAGTTTTGTTTTTTTAACACTTATTTTACTGACATCAAGTTCACTTTTATTATTATTTTTTATGTATATCAGTCCAAATGTTGGGTTTTATGTATTTGTTTTGTACATCGGTTGGGTAATATGTGGATAAACGTTATCCCTTTATTAATCTTAAAAAGAAATTGTGTGATTTGTAATTAAAAAAGCACTGAAACTCACCAAGTCAAGTGACCACTAAGTCACCAGTCAGGAGATTGTTTAAATGTTGTTGTAGAATGACACCACTTTTGTACAGCTCAGTTATTTTACCCTTCCACAACAATGTTTACATGATCCTCAGGTAAAAGGTAAGTGTATAAGAAACGTCTCTATAAGGTATTTTATGGTATTTATTTTAATATGAGGCCAAAGGCCCTAAACCATTTTGTCTTATTTATAAAGCATTAACTGATTTAGAAATTGGGTTTGCAGTGGAAAGGTGTAACATTCTGATAATAAAGCATAGATTATATTTTCTGGCTTCTCTAGCCACGTAGTAATTTAGTAGGTCACCTCAACTGTTACAGACAATTATGTTTTAGTATTTTCATCTTTTTCCAAAAGCTAACATGTTGGTTTACGAATTAAACAAAGGAAAAATTAACTCCTGAATGGGTTCATATAAATATAGATTTCTCTTGAAAAATCTGCCCCTGATTCTCTTCATTTTTTTTTTATAGGATTGCATTAAATTGTTCCGTACAGTGATTTCAGTTGTAACCTGAATGTTACAAGCTTGGCTGCCTTCACATGGCACTGCTGAAGACTCCTAGGACTCCCACATTATTTTGTAAAGGAAGAGGATCACATGGCTAATCTCCAAAAATGTACATACTCCACAAGCTGTATAAAGGCCTTAAAGGAGAAGGAAAGGCATTTTATTCCCAATAGATTAGTCACATTAGTGCAATCTAGATTGATATATTTATTCTGCAGAAAGCTTTACCATTAGTGATGAGCGAATCTGTCCCGTTTTGGTTCAGCATTAAGTCAGCGGATATTTTTTTGACACAACCGCACTGATTTTGACGAGACCACAACTTTTTTGATGCGTGACAAATTATTCCAGAGCCAAATTTTTTCACCTCTTTCACGAAACAATCCGCCAGTGGTGAACGGAAATTTGCAGCAAATCCATGCCTGCTGAAAAATTTCATTCATCACCATTTTTCCATGTTTACCATACCTGAGTAAACAGCTCTCGAAGCTCCCTCTCTTTTAGCTTGGTCTCCATAGCTTCTATGTTGCAGCTTTAGGGGCTGGTAGCTCAGATCACACATTCTGATGGGTGGGGGAGTGAATTCATATGGGAGGGGGGAGCAGGAAATGGGAGAGAGGAGGATTTTTCTCAGAGAGGAAGTCCAATATCGAAGTACATGTGTACACAAAAGAAGACAAGAAATCTGTGTTTCTTTTGATAGAGGACTAGCTTCTTTGAGTGCCTATGTCTGTATTTACATAGACCTTTCTGATAAAGCTTACTTAGTTTTTACCTTTCCTTCTCCTTTAAGGAGTGCTTTGCAAAGATTGTATATACAGTCATTATGGCAACAAACTGAAACATTGTTTAGTTTCTTTTGATTTTAATTAAGGCAAGAGGTTGAGCAATTTCCTCCAAATGCAATACGGGTGGCTGAAAGTATAAATGCTTTCTAGAGAAGACTTTTTAAGTTATTGGTGTTGATAGATTATTTTCCCTGCAATAAAAATTGCTACAAATTGCTATCTTCCTGTGTTACTTTGCCTTTCATATTGAATCTATGATAATATACCTTTTTGCTGAAAATTAAGGATTTTATAAATCTAAAATTCTGAAACTGTAAAAATCAAGGCTGCACACCAAGTGCCTTTATATTGGTCACACAACTCCAAGGTGATTGTTTTTCTAAAATATGTTTTTTTTGAGGGGGGGGGTTGATTTGTACATTTTTTTTCCTTGTAATACATGCACATTAATACAATCGCACCACTAAATTTAAGGATTTAACAGGTGCAGGAAATCGTGTCAGTATACGTCTCTGATTATACTTTGATTCAAAATTTATTATGCTTTGGGATAATATGCTACATGAAGTCATAAGAGGACTTGTATTCCTTTTTTTAATGCAGCTGTGATGTAAAAGCAAAATGAAAATAAAGCTAATGTGAGGTGCAGTAGGTGTAGTTGGCAAATTTCTTTGCGTCAGTGTAATGAGCAAAGATTGTTGCCTAAAGTCTCATAAAAAGAATTTTATCTAGAGTGTAAAAATTGTAGATTTTCAAATCTATATTTAGTATAGGTTTTTATTGTCCAGAAAAAAAATTATCATTATTTGTAAGTGGATATAGATCATCACTTTTTTTAGACATAAGTTTCAACTATCGCTGTAATTTTATTTTATTTAGGTGGAATGCTATACTGGTATTTCCCTGATACAGAATTCCGGACAGAATAAAATGTAATCATTTGTTTGGGTATAACCATACTTCTCAAACATGTAATATATGTAGAATTATATCGAGATCACATTTAAACAAACCCTAAGGATAAATAGATATTTAATTGTTTAGAACACAGACATATAACTAGTCTAATCGCCTAAAATAGGTAAATAGAAATCAATTGAAAAAAATGAATTGTAGTATCCAGTTTTAAGATATTATTGGGGTTGTTTACATCTGAGTGTGGTTCACGAGTAAAAAGGTTGGGGATCCCTGCTATAGATGATCCATGACCATGTGGTCATGGATCATCTATAGCAGGGATCCCCAACCTTTTTACTCGTGAACCACACTCAGATGTAAAAAGTGTTGGTAAGCCAGACAAGCATGAAAAAAGTTCTTCGGAGATGCCAGATAAGGACTGTGATTTGCTATTTGGTAGCCCCATGTGGACTACATGCCTGCAGGAGGCTTTTCTTAGAGTAAAAATATGTATCTATACTTCCAAAACTTGCCTCTAAGCCAGAAATAGGCACCTACTTTGAGGCTACTTGGAACAACATCAAAGGGGTTGGAAGCAACATGTTACTCACAAGCCACTGGTTTGGGGATCACTGATCTATAGTAACCAATCCACAGGAAGCATCAGTCATTTTTTTAAAAGCAAATGTCTTATTGGTTGCTAAGGGTTATTGACCCTAAGCAATTTTCTTGTATTATATATAGAGGACTGTATCCTTTATAAGACCTTCTTGTGCTGATGTCTCAACCACAAATTAATTTGTTTAGACATTTTCTAATTAACATTTTATTGTGGTACAATGTTTTGAATAATGCTTCTTGAAATGGGCTAAGTACAGTTACTTGGTGGTTGAGTTAGGAAACACATGTCCATAAAGTTCCACATTTCCCCTATGTTTTTTGAGAACACCTTATTATGTCGATACAGTTAGCAGATATCTATTAAAGGAGAAGGAAAGGTAACAACTAAGCTTTATCAGAAAGGTCTATGTAAATACAGCCATAAGCACACACAGAAACACTGCACTGTTCTTTATCAAAAGAAACACAGGATTTCTTGTCTTCTTTTATGTAAATATGTTCTTCAGTATCAAGACTTCCTTTCTCAGAAAAATCCTTAATTCCTGGGGCCAGAGTCTGTGCAGCTCTCTCCTCTCTTCCTTCTCCTGCTCCCCCTCCCATCAGAATGGCAGCTGAGGGACAAAATTGGCATCAGCTGCACATCGGACAGGGGATGGCATGTTTAAGATTAAATGTATTTGTTCACTTATAGTATATAAGTTTAATGTATACTGGCATATAATTGGTGGGATTTTGGTGCAGCATGAGTCATGCAGTATTAGGGTTTAAATACAGCTGCACAGGTGCAGTAATTACCTGGACTGAGCTGGCTTTGAGGCACCTCAGCAGCAACATGTCACGGCTGGAAAAAGGTGTCCCTGCAAAAGAGATGTCTGCTGAGCAAACGCTTAAATGGATTCAACTTCAAGCAAATCCAGAGTCCATCAGAAAAGCCTTCCTTTTGATACAGAAGGAAAGAGAGGAACGTTCAGACACATCTGAAGAGGCTGCAAGTTCTGAAGCTCCAGAAGAAACTCCAGTAAGGGTCCAAGAGGAAGAGAAGAACAGGAGCAGCAAAACATTTATTATGGGTAGTGGTAACACAACATGTTTCGGGTCAATACCCTTTATCAAGTGTACAAAGACCATAACCATGTGTTCTCATTTAAAGCCAAACTGACCTATGACCCACCAAGCACACAGCATTTCAGGAAACTCCTTAAAGTGGTAGTACAATAGTTAAACATAAGTAATGGGTCATTATATAATATACCTTGTGAAAAAGTGCTACAGTTAAGCAAGGTAATCTTTCATTATAAATTAACATTAAAGTGATAGTGCAGTGATTAAGCATAGATAATGCCACAATGTGCATAGATTTGTTAAAACAATAATATATAAGATGATCAAAAGCAGATGCAAAGTGAATAAAGCATACAGTCCAAATAGTAAATCCATAAGTGTTGATCCAATGTCCTTAGAAACCCATTAAAACCAGTTCCGTAAAAGAGAAGCCAGAAAATAGAAAATGTTATCAGAAAGTACTGGCCCATTTTGCAATCAGATACCAAACATGGTAGTTTATTCAGCAAGCTCCCTAGGTTTGCTTATAAAAGAGATTCTTCTCTTGAGGACATTTTATGTCCAACACAATCATTTGGTACAAAGAAATTGTTTGAAGGCAAACCTAAGATAGGCACTTTTCCATGTATGGAATGCAACTGTTGCAGTTTCATTATTAAGGGACCTAACATACACCATCCACTAAGTGGGGTGGAAATCCCTTTAAAAGCATATGCCACTTGTAAGAGCAAGTTTGTGATATATGTATTAAATGCCTGTGTGGATTGCTATATGTGGGAAAAACTTTCCGTCCGGTTAATACGCGTATAAAAGAACATAAGAACTATATTCGGAATTTTAAGAAGGATTCTTACACAGATACATCTGTGTCATGACACTTTATTGTTAATAAGCACAGTGCCTGTCAGTTAAAATGGAAAGTGAAACCTCGTTTCGTACGATATTCGGTGCGTGTATGGCAAGTCGGCGAGTCGACCGATATCGCAGGAAGCTGCTGATATCGGTCGACTCGCCGATCGGGCCGGTTAAAAGATTTTGATCGGGTGCCATAGAAGGTGTCTGACCAAAATCTGCCTTCAGCGCTGAATCGGCAGAAGGAGGTAGAAATCCTATTGTTTCTACCTCCTTATCTGCCTGTTTCAGCCCTGAAGGTTAGTGGCGGATCTGACGATCTTTCGTGTGTGGCCACCTTTAGAGCTGGTACAAAAACCTGTAAGGGGCGGGGATTGGAAGAAGCTGCTATTACAAAGAGAGGCTAGGTGGATAAGGCGCCTACAATGTGTCATGCCCAGAGGTATGAATGAACAATACAGTTTACTCTGTTTCCTGTAGGTTCAATTATATATTGTCTACTCTATTTTTCAGGTGAATAAAGTTAGCCAGCTAGTCGTTGGGAAACACAGATCTCCTGCTGTAAAAATTGGTATGGGTGAGTCACTTATTAAAGGAAATAGAGGTATATATAAGGCTGGCCGTTGTGGTGTGGTTAGACACGTGTAAACCTGCAGTGGCCCCCAAGAGTGTTTTTGGTGGATTCGGTTCAACTGGACCTCCCTTCTCTTTTATGGAAGTTTTTTTAAAGAGATACTGACACCAGAAATGAAATTATTTTTACATCTGTCATAACATTGTCTTTGCATGCTATTTATAATTTGCCCATAAAAGTATTTGGCCAAGCTTTTACATTCCCTTTCTGATCCCCCATGTTCTTCTATGAGGGGGCGGCCATATTTGTCCAGCAGGAGGCCGTTAGCATTAGAAGCTATAACTGACAGGCTGAGAAGGGACAGTCAGGCTGGCAAAACAGTCAGGTTTTGGGATTTCAAGTAACAATTACTTACAAAAGCAGCCCTATCAGTAAAAAATTATCAACACGACCTATAGGCAACTTTTTATGTAGATTTATATTTTAAAAAGTTGTTTTTTCGTGTCAGTATCACTTTAATGGGTTTCGGCTACAAATATCTTAATAGTGCGATGATCACGCTTACGTTTTCGTGAAATATCTAATGTTTTCAAACCTTGACCAAGGCATTGAACTATTTCACTCGTTTCGGCAGCAGAGAGATCCTTTTTCTTCCCCATATTGTTTGCTAACTGTGGTCTGCTTAAAGGAACAGTAACATCAAAAAATTTAAGTTTTTAAAGTTATTAAAATATAATGTGCTGTTGCTCTGCAAAAAAATGGTGTTTTTGCTACAGAAAAGCTACTATATAAATAAGCTGCTGTGTAGCCATGGGGGCAGCCATTCAAGCTGGAAAAAAGGAGAAAAGGCACAGGTTACATAGCAGATAACTAGTAGATAAACCCCATATAATGGTGGTTTATCTGTTATCTGCTAAGTAACCTGTGCCTTTTCTCCTTTGAATGGCTGCCCCCATGGCTACACAGCAGCTTACTTATATAAACTATAGTAGTCTTTCTGAGGCAAACACACCAGTTGTAGCACTGCAGGGCAACAGTACATTATATTGTAATTACTTTTATAAACTTTCATTTTTTGGTGTTACTGTTCCTTTAATAATGTGGAATGTCCTTCATAAGTAGTTTATCCTTTAAATGGGCACACCTGGTAAACTAATTAGCACAGGTGTCTAAAATTGATTTCAGTGATCCAAAGAGCCCTGAGACACAATGCCATCCATGAGTTTAATTGAAAACCTTTGTGACACTTAAAAATAATTTGCATAATAATTTGGAACAGGGTGTAAAGACTAGCACCAGGACTCGTAGTGCTGCAACAGCACCATCTACTGATAGGAAGAATGCACTGTAGTGCCTGTGGTCATCCACTTCTCCTTCTGAACAGACTCCCAGGCACCTCTTCACAAACTACAGCTGCTGGAAATCCTGCTCCAACACTTCAAAATGCTTCTTCCTCTGTCTCTTCTCTCTTCACAGGTACATTGCTGCGAGACTCCTTTGACTTCTGCTCAGGCACTGAAACAACTCAGTGCTGAACTGCAACAATCAGCCTCAACTAGACCTTCTACTGGTCAGCAGGACTCAGATTATCAAGGAGCTGGGTAAATTATGCCAATTTATGCCTAGTTTAAAAGACTCTATTTCTGTAAAATTTCCTGTGACACCTGATGCAGCTTTAAGGCATTCAAGTGTAGGTGTCAGTGAACTTTAATTTAGAGAATCCTTAATGTGTCAAACAACTTCATTGGGTCTGCATTTATCACCCTATGTAAAAGAAAAGATAGTCAGGGGAGAGTATGTGGATTTATTATGACTTTTACCTTCTAGCAGGGAATTTCTAAAAAATCATAAAAAAAGGTGATAATGAGGAGGATAGATGCAGGCCCGTAGCTCGCACATTTTTATAACTGGCTGCAAGCCTTTTGTATTTACGCAAATATAATTTCAGCAGAACACCCACATTTGTCACGAGAGTTGTTTAAACACCTAGACATCAAATTAAAAGCATATAGGAGTTATGGAGACATAGCCTGGTACATATATGATGACAGGTTTAGACAGAAAATGTCAGTAACAAAAGCATTAATATGGGGCAGAAAGAATATAGATCTTTGGCTGGAAATGTTGGTACCAAAGCCCCAGTATAATGGGCCTGCTAAGACTCAAACACCTGGCAAGCAAAACTGCTGTTGGGCATATAATGAAAATATGTGTTGATTTTGTGAGAATTGCAGATACAAGGATGAATGCAGCATTTGCCCAAGCCAACACCCAGCATTTAAATGTATCAAGCGTTTCCTGCCCACAGAAAGTAAAGTTGCCACAAAAGATAGTGGTACAAAGGGTGAAAACACAAGTGAAATTGGAAGAAATGGTGCCTTTCCTAAAAATTTATCCAAAACAACAGATGGCTCAGTTGCTGTTTGAAGGTTTTAGGAATGGATTTGTCATTCCTTCATCAACCCATCCAGAAATATCTTATGTTTGTAATAATTCTAAATCTGTTTATGAGAACCCAAATTTAGTTCAAGAAAAAATTCAGAAAGAAATTAACAGTTGGCATTAAAAACCCAAAATGGCATATCAGGATAACCAGGGAAGTGAAAGAGGATTTATTGACTTGGGATCAGTTTTTGGAAGGATTCAGTAGTAGAAACTGTATTCAGGACCAATTTTTGGATAATAAAGCTCTGCAGCTCTCAACTGATGCGGCTTCATCTGTAAGTTTTGGGGCTTTTTATAGCAGTCAATGGTGTGTTGGTGAATGGCCTGATAGATAGTAAGAGGCTGGCAAAAACATGGTCCTGTAGGATATTTTTCCTGTACTTGTTGCCTTGGAAATATGAGCCAGTTGTCTGGTAAAAGGAATTTTATTGTTATGTGACAACCTAGGAGTAGTTCAAGTAATAAATACTCATCCAGTAAAATGCTCCTGTAATCTGTATATTTTGTCAAATTGTCCTTAAGGCTTTGCAATATAAAATATGGTTAAAAGCTAAGCATCTGCCAGGTCATATGAATACTATAGCGCGGTGCTGTCCAACTGGCAGCCCACGACCCCCCTCTCTGTGGCCCCTCACCTGTCTAGCTGCTTTGATGGCTTACTCGCTTTAAATAGTATCAGTACTGTGATTAACTGCCCCCCCTTGCATGGTTCACACCTCAGATTCAGGCTCTAATCCCCCTGTATTGTTTAAAAATGTAATCCCCTATGATGTTTACACCTTTTAATCCCTGCATTGTTCAACCACTGCATTGTTCACACCTCAGGCTCAGGCTGTAATCACCCACATTGTTCACCTATTCACACTTCAGAGCAGTAGAAACCCACAAATAAACCCTGCACACTACAAAAAGAATATATACTGAGGTGGTACTGCAATTAAAAAGTTTCTTTTAATATATAGTTATTGTGCAGACTGTAGGACCAGTGCCCGCATTGTGTCACTGTATGCTGCCTGTGTGTGCCATCACTGGGCAGGGAAGGGCAGGCAGAGTATGGCACATACAGGCAGGGTAGGGCAGGCTGAGTATGGCACACACAGGCAGCATAGGGCAGGCAGAGTATGGCACACACAGGCAATATAGGGCAGAGAGAGTATTGCACACACAGGCAGCATGAGGCAGGTAGAGTATGGCACACACAGGGAGCATAGGGCAGGCAGAGTATGGCACACACAGGCAGGGTAGGGGAGGCAGAGTATGGCACACACAGGCAGAGTATGGCACACAGGCAGGGTAGGGAACGCAGAGTTTGGCACACACAGGCAGGGTAGGGAAGGCAGAGTATGGCAGGCTTTTGCTGTACCATTGTGTATGGTCATGTGATAACATGGGTGTGGTTTCAAGTGGGTGTGGTTTAAAAAGGGGAGTGGTCAAAACTGGCTTCCATTATCGGCCCTCGGTACCACAGAAGTTGGACAGCACTGATATAGCGGATGCTCTTTCACGTTTGCAGATTTCTCACTTCAGGCAATTGGCTCCTCAGGCAGAATCATATCCTCAACCTTTTCCAGTGCAATTATGGGATCAAATTTAAGCGCAATTTCTATCATTTCCAAATCAGTGGCACATAAGACTTGGTCATATTACATCAATAGCTTGGCTTTATAGGCTTTCCAAGCAAATCATCAAGGTCTCAGGGCTAAACTGGATTTATTGATTTTATTCATCTTTGAGTGTTTTGGACAAGGTTCTTCTTTTTCATCTGTTAAAAAGCATTTAGCAGCCACTAGTTTCTTAGTTTCTAGTAATAAATTATTCAACGGAGTTGATTTTGGTAAATTTGCAGTAATAAAGCAGCTATTAAAGGGATTTTAATCACCAGTTGACAGACAGGATAAAAGAAAACCCATCACTATGAGTATTTTTGGTAAATTACTTGAGGCCCTCTATAATATTTATTACTCGCAATATGAATTGTCTGTGTTTAGATTTTTGTCTGGAGGGACCCATGGCACCCGACTCGAGTATATACAGTATTTGTTTTTTCGCTGTTTTAGTACACCTTAGCTTTAATTTCAAAAAGACCATATTTGTGTGGTCTGAAATTGTACCGAGGCTCATATGGCTTGAAGATGAGATTTGCAAGCCACTTGAGAGAGTACGCAAGAAGGTAAATGTAGCAATTTCCAAATTTTGTAAACTGAAAGGTATCATTTCATACAGGCATGTTGTGATCTCAAGATCAAAAGATGGGTAAAAAAAGCCTTTTTTTATAAAGAAGACCGTTTGCATTTATCCGACATAGGCAATGATATTATTAATTTAGGGTGGCAAAATGTGATTGAAACAGCCCTAATGAAGTGGAGTGGGGCCAAATCTGGATTAGAGGACTCCAGATTTGGCTTTGGAGGAAAGTAAAAGAAAAATGACTTTTGCTTAATGATAAGTAACAAAATATATTAATTGGTTCCTGGCAGTTACGGCGGGAGCTCAAAGCATTTCAAGCTTAAGATTAATTTTGTTAATCACTATGATTTTAATGTTTGATAACAGGTTATTTTCTATTTTGAATAAAGCTGCGGCCTTTTTTTACCTCCAGCTCTTTACTTTGTTGTCTGATTTATTTGATATTATGGGTCCATCCTCCTTGTCCCATGTGTGATCTGAGCTACTACCAACAGCTAGAGCTGCAGTAGGGAAGAGACCAAGCTAAAATGGCAGCTGCTATCTTAAACAGAGGGAGCTTCTAGGGCTCTTTACTCAGGTATGGTAAAGCTTTCTGCAGAATAAAAATAACATTCTAGCTTGCACTAATGTGCCTAATCAGTTGGCAGTAAAATGCCAAAATGCCTTTCCTTCTCCTTTAAAGGGATATTGTCGTGACTTTTATGGTATAATTTTTTTTTTTTTTAAATTATACTGTTTCCATAGCAAATTTCACTCTACCATTCAAAATTTTATTCTTGAACCAACAAATGCATTTTATAAGTTGTAATATTGGTGTATAGGCTGAGCTTTTGAAAGAGCCAGGGCTACACATTAGAACTGCTTTCAGGTAGCCTACTCTCATGTAGAGATGTAGCGAACCTCACAAAAAAAGTTCGCGAACCCGTTTGCGAACTTCCGCCAAAAAGTGCGAACTTTTGCGAACTTTGCGAACCCCATAGACTTCAATGGGAAGGCGAACTTTAAAACCAAGAAAAGCCATTTCTGGCCAGAAAACTGATTTTAAAGTTGTTTAAAGGGTGCCACGACCTGGGCAGGTGCATGCAGGAGGGGGATCAAGGGCAAAAATTTCTCTGAAAAATACGTTGTTGACACAGTGTTGCGTTTTTTGCTGGAAAGGGCAGAAATCACACTACATTTCTAAACTTGTGTAATAAACTGCTTTATAACGTCTGGCATCTACATAAATTACAGTAGCAAAGTAAAAAAACACAAATAAAAAAAAATGATGTGAATGTGTGGTTGGTGCTTAGTGCACTACTATGAGCAGCACACCTGTCTCCAACACACACAGACGGAGCTGCAGTACACAATGAAAAGAAGAGTAACAGTAATCAGAAAATAAAAGCAGTCCTTACAAGGACTATTGGGTTACAGCAGATGAGATCAGCTGCCCCCAGCAGCTACATACAGAGCAGTAGAAAGTAGATTACTAGTCAGCAAAGCTACCTAAACTGTCCCTCAAACCCCTGCACAGCTCTCTCCCTATGCTAACTCATCAAGCACACACAGGCAGAATGTAAAATGGCTGCTGGGCTTCGGTTTATATATGGAAGGGAGTGGTCCGGGGGTGGTCCAGGAGGGAGAGCTGCCTGATTGGCTGCCATGTATCTGCTGGCTCTGGGGTGAGAGGTCATAATTTGGCTCCAGCTAAGGCGAACCCAAAATTGTGAACTTCGCTAAAAGTTCGCGAACTTGCGAACACCCGATTTTTGTGCGAATTAGTTCTCCGGCGAACAGTTCGCTACATCTCTACTCTCATGTAACTATAGGAGTCACAAGCTGGACTTTGATTTCTTACTGTTGTGTGCTATTCTGATATCTACTGGGAGCTGCTATCTTACTATTTTCCTGTTGTTCTGCTGATTGGCTGCTGGGAGGGGGGTAATTTTACTCCAACTTGCAGCTCAGCAGTAAAGTGTGACAGAAGTTTATCAGACCACAAGCCACATGGCTGTGGCACCCTGGGAAATGAAGATTATGGCTAACCCTATGTAAAATTTCAAGATTAAATTTAAAAAAAAAAAATCTGTTTGCAGAATTCTTCTGGAGAAACACTATTAACTGAAGCTAAAAAAAAAAATACATATTTTCCCATGACAGTATTCTTTTAAAGTGATACTGACAGCCAGTTAAAACATTTTTTTTTTACATCTGCTGTTGTGTTTTAATTTGTATCAGCTTTAAATTCCTTCTAAACTAAATCTGCAAAGATTTTTCACTTCATAATTATGGTAGCATGAATTACAGACACACGGAGCAGCCATGTTTGTTCCCCTTCTGCTTTCTGCTGGTGTGTGACAAGCTCAGCTCCGTTTTCTATGTGTATTGGGGGGGGGGGGGGGGGGGGGGGGGGGGAGAGCAGACAGGCACTGGAGAGCTTAAACTAGCCTGCTATTCTTCATGGGAAGAGCAGAGAGGGGGCACAGCCCTTTGAAGTAGGCAGGCAATGGAAAGATCAAGCCTGCCTGCTATCTAGTTCACAACACCATGCGATGCTATGCAAGGGAGGGAGGAGGAACTCTTTGAAGCAAACGGCAAGCTGAATCCCTCCCTGTTTATGACGTAGTCCTTTTGACAGATTGGGAAGGTACAGTCGGGTTGCCAGACAGTCAGGTTCAGGATCTTCAGTAGGATTTATGTAGAGAAACAGGACTTTTTTAATTTTTAATTTTTAAATTTTTTTTTTTAAAAGAATTTTTAAAAGAATTTTTTTGGTGTCAGTATCACTTTAAAGAACCTTTTAACATTATGGGTATATGTAAAAATATTCTGACTACATTACCTATTTTGGAATTCTGATACTGACTGTTGATATTTACAAATAGGTAAGCAAAGAGAGCTTATCTTATACAATAAGCACCTGGGAAAAATGTAATTTTTGGGAACAGATATCACAAGTAAAGTCCAAAGTTTATTATGGAGGTTCACCTCAAAAGTAAGTTGACATTTCATCAACCATTATGCTTTTTTTATGTTCTGGATCTCCTTAATGTAAGTATGGCTGAAATCTTCTGTTGATCTCACACAACTATGACGATGACTTTTATTCCTCAAGTTTTGTTTATCTTGGCATTGTATTTTGTACTATTGTTAAATTCATATTCTCTTTCAACAAAATGACTTGACGCTGTAAAAGGAAACACTAAACACAGCTAAAAAAACAATTTCCCTTCATATGTGATGTAGGTTTTCCTAAGGAAAAAACATTATTTACAAACTTTCTGCATTGTTAAACATGGTGAAGATTCAATAATTTTTATATATTGTTTTAAATTGCTGACAGTCTGCAAATCTCTTTACAGAGATTTATTGATTATTTCTAGAAGTGCCTAAACCTCCAAAAACATCTCTTAGGCCAGTGCTTTCCAACTTCTGTGGTACCGAGGGCCGGAATTTTTCTGGCTTACATGGTGGAGGGCCGATAATGGAAGCCATTTTTGACCACTTCCCTTTTTTAAACTACACCCGTGTTACCACAAGAGCTTTTAAAGGGGACCTGTCACCCCAAGACATAACTCCAAATTATTTTCTATATTGTTAGTTAAGCAAAATAAATGTTACTTACGCTATATAAATAATAAAAATCTTGTTTCCTACCGTCTTGGAATTACTCACTCAATCAAAGCAAGCAGGCAGGCACCATTTTGTGGACACTGTTATGAAGGCAAGCTTTGTATCCTGCCAAAATCTTGTGTACATGCTAAATGGAGGACCAGATGTACAGGCCCATGCACTGGCTAAACAATTAGATCAGTGCTGTCCAACTTCTGTGGCACTGAGGGCCGAATTTTTCCGGCCTCCGTGGTGGAGGGCCGATAATGGAAGCTAGTTTTGACCACTCCCCCTTTTAAAACCACACCCACTTGAAACCACACCCATGTTATCACATGACCATAGCCATATTAATGGTGGTAGTACAGCAAAAACCTGCCATACTCTGCCTTCCCTACCCTGCCTGTGTGTGCCATACTCTGCCTTCCCTACCCTGCCTGTGTGTGCCATACTCTGCCTTCCCTACCCTGCCTGTGTGTGCCATACTCTGCCTGCCCTATGCTGCCTGTGTTTGCCATACTCTGCCTTCCCTACCCTGCCTGTGTGCGCCACACTCTGCCTCCCCTACCCTGCCTGTGTGCGCCACACTCTGCCTTCCCTACCCTGCCTTTGTGTGCCATACTCTTCCTTCCCTACCCTGCCTTTGTGTGCCATACTCTGCCTTCCCTACCCTGCCTGTGTGTATGGCACGCACAGGCAGCATAGGGCAGGCAGAGTGTGGCACACACAGGCAGCCTACAGTGACACAATGCTGCCACCGCTCCTACAGTCTGCACAATAGCTATATATTAAAAAAAACTTTTTAATTGCAGTACCACCTTAGTATATGTTCTTTTTATAGTGTGCAGGGTTTATTTTTGGGTTTCTACTGCTCCTACACTCTGAGGTGTGAACAGGTGAACAATGTGGGTGATTACAGCCTGAGGTGTGAACAATGCAGGGGATGAACAATGTAGGGATTAAAAGGTGTGAACAACACAGGAGATTACATTTTTAAACAATACAGCCTGAATCTGAGGTGTTAACAATGCAGGGGTCCAGTACTGATACCATTTAAAGCTTACACAAAGGTAAGTTATGAAAGCAGCCAGACAGGTGGGGGGGCCACACAGAGGGGGGTCGCGGGCCGCGGGCCGCCAGTTGGACAGCAATGAATTAGATGATGAGGAGGGAGGGGGAAAGTGCAGTGACATCTAGGTAGTGCGGAACAGAAAGCTAAAGTTATTGTCTGCCCCGCCTCTATGCCTAAGGCATAGGGGCGGGGCAGGCAATATATGACTGACAGCTGGAATTTTTAAATGCCTTTATAAATGGTTTGGATGTGTTAATATAAAAATGAATTTGGGTTTCATGTTTAATTTGAAAAGGACTTTTATTATACAAGTTTTTATGTCTGGGTGACAGGTCCACTTTAAGACCATCCCCACATTAATGGTGGCAACACAGCAAAAACCCAATGGTTGGTGCTCACTGAAGGGATATCACCCTTCATTCATATGTGAAAGAATTATATCATGTCATATTAAGACATACTCTTAAATCAGCAGCAACAGCAACCACCAGAATATAATTACACACCTTAGGGACCATATAATGACTAATTCCAAATGCTAACAAACTCCCAGAACAAACCCCTGCCAGGTTCACCTCCCACAGGCAGCATAGGGCAGGGAGAGTAAGGCACACACAGGCAACATAAGAAAAGGCAGAGTATGGCACACGGGCAGCATAGGGCAGGCAGAGTATGGCACACACGGGCAACATACCAAAAGACAGAGTATGGCACACACAGGCAGCATAGGGAAGGCAGAGTATGGCACACACATGCAACATACGAAAAGGCAGAGTATGGCACACACAGGCAGCAAAGGGAAGGCAGAGTATGGCACACACAGGCAGCATAGGGGAGGCAGAGTATGGCACACACAGGCAGCATAGGGGAGGCATAGAGCAGGCAGAGTATGGCACACACGGGCAGCATAGGGGAGGCATAGAGCAGGCAGAGTACTGCTTGCCCTACCCTGCCTGTGTGTGCCACACTATTCCTGCCCTCCCCTGCCTATGTGTGTCATACTATTCCTGCCCTCCCCTGCCTATGTGTCACACTATGCTGCCCTATGGCACACACAGGCAGCAAGCATACAGAGACACAATGCTGGATGTGTCAGAGGCAATGTCTGAGGTGTGAACAGGTGAACAAAGTGGGTGAGGAGGAAAACAATGAAGGCATTAAAAGGTGTGAACAGTACAGTGGATTACATGATTAAACAATACAGGGGGATTACAGCCTGAATCTGAGGTGTGAGCAATGCAGGGGGCCAGTTAATCTCAGTACTGATACCATTTAAAGCTTACACAAAGGTAAGCCATCAAAGGAGCCAGACAGGTGGGGGGCCACACAGAGGGGGGGTCGCGGGCCACCAGTTGGACAGCCCTGTCTTAGGCCATAGTCACACATGCCATACTGTTTGCTTTTGTCCACCTGCAGAAGCATGTAGCTGCCTGTAGACTGTGGTCTCAAGCTCAAATGGGTAAAAATGTCAACCACAATTTTTATTGAAAAAGTAACTGAGAAAAAAAAAGGCCAAAGTAGGCCAACTGCAGGGATGGTTCATAAGCATTCTTATTCATTTGATTGTATTACACAGTTTCATTTTTAAATAATATACTTTCTAAAATCCTAATTTGTGTTCTTAACCAATTTTAAAAACAATGTTAGTTAGAGACTTTAAAATCTAAATCGAATAGTAGTTAAAATGTTTTTTTATTGGATTTATTGTTCTAATGAATATAATGTACCTTAATTTTGCAGGTTTAGAGCCTTGACAATAACCTGTCTGTAGTAGCTAATATGCCTACCATTTGTATACCTAAACAGGCTAATAATTTGCATGTTCGGTTATATGACTGGAACTGCCAATCTCTAGTGTTTAAATTTAATGTATGTGAAATTCAGTCTTCATATAAATTTAAATATTAACACAGTAGTAAGTTATATGTATGTATATACAGTATATAATAAAGGCGAGGGTACAGGTACCATCACAGCAATCCTTTATTGAAATAATGATTTTTTTATGGCTTATTGATTTATTAAAGTGATACTGACAGCCACTTAAAAAATTTCTTTACACCTCCTGTTGTGTTTTAATTTGTATCAGCTTTAAATCCCTATAAACTAAATCTGCAATGGTAGCAAAAATTACAGATCCACAGAGCAGCCATGTTTGTTCCCCTCTTCCGGGTTTTAATTTAAATGCCTCCCAAGTGAATAGATATGCCCAATCACAAACCTGCAACGCCCCTTTTGCTTTCAGCCGGTGTGTGACATAAGCTTAGCTCCATTGTCTATGTGTAATGGGGAGGGAGAGCCCTTAGAAGCAGGCAGGCACGGGAAAGCTTAAGCTGGCCTGCTATTTAATTTTTTTGGGAAGAGCAGAAAGGGGGCACAGCCTTTTGAAGTAGGCAGGCAGTGGAAAGATCAAGCCTGCCTGCTATCTAGTTCATAATACCATGCGATACTATGCGAGGTAGGGAGGGGGAGCTCCTTGAACCAAACGGCAAGCTGAATCCTCCCAGTTTATGACGTAGTCCTTTTGACAGATTGAGAAGCTACAGTCGGGTTGCCAGACAGTCAGGTTCAGGATCTTCAGTAGGATTTATGTAGAGAAACAGGGCTTTTAGGAAAAAACAGTCTACATGACCTATAGGTCATGACATTTTTTGGTATCAGTATCACTTTAAGAGTGACATATAGGATAAACTAAAAAATCTCTAACCTTGTAAGCAATTATGAATAATATATTGTACTGGTTTTACTTCGTTCTAAAAATTAATACTGTTTGTAAAAATGGCCCCTTTTATTAGAGCTCCCTATAGATCCTCTGAGGTCCGTGTCAGTGTTTCAAATGAGGGGTGGGTGTATCCTAACAGTTTCTACCAGAAGCACAGTAGAAAGGGGTATCCAATAACAGCTCTGCAGCCATACAAGCAAAGACAAGTGTTCCCTATCAGGTCAGCCAAGCTGCTAATTGGTTCCTATACTGCAGTGCAGTGTGCGGAGTTCCACCGGCCCTTTCTCAATAAATCAGCCTTAAACACTACTTTTTAGGCATATGATGTACTCAGATTATTTTAGAAGAATGAAACATGTTTTATATGTGGAGATTTCTGACTTCAAACCACCCCAACAATATGTATAGATTGCAAGGCCAAACATATACCGTATCTTGTTATAGTTCTAAATCCTACTATCACAGATAAGTTATCTTTCAACAGGTTTTTGCCCAAACATGTCTTTATCATAAACTTTGACATTATCTGAAAATTTAAATATACAGAACCATGGGGAAGATTTTTTTAACACTCAATTTTCATCACACAGAGTTAAATGTATGAACAATTTTACATGTTACCACATTTTCTAATTATTGGTCAGAAGTGTTTTATTAACTTATCCTTAGCTAACAATTCAAACTCACCATCATATTCACACAACACCCCAGTTTAAATTTTCATAAATCACCCAATGTCTCCCACATCTTTTTGGGTAGAAAGAAAATATGGTATAGAATAAATTATATACATAAAATACTTCACGACTGGCACACCCTGTAAAAACACATTTATTTTTTGTGCAATGTGTTCACAATAAATTTGTGATAACTTTTACAGGGTGTGCCAGTCATGAAGTATTTTCTGTGAATAATTAAATTTGGCAGATACTCCAAGGATATATATATATATATATATATATAAATAAATATATTTATATTATGTGACATGCTGACTGCCTGTACACATAATTTTTGGGGGAATTAGCTTAAGAGACAGAGACACCACGACATGTGACATCACGTTTTTTCCTTAAAAATAAAAGTTTATTTGGGGTAAATTGCTCCTAACATAAACATAAGTCAGTTCATAAACCATTCATTAAACATGGTTATGAATTGTCCCTGCTTCAGGGCTCTCATTTTCCAGGGTATCTTTTACACTGGAACCTTTTTCCCGGGGCTTTTCACCATCCCCAATGGCTTTCACACATCCACGGTGACTCTCACACTTGTGAACACTTTGGGCTACTCGCTCAGCCCTGCTGTCTCTCCCATCCTGGGATACCAGCTCACCAGCTTCTGGCACACTTAGGTCTCTCAAGCACAATTTCTTGATGGGCACGCACTCCAGACACGGGTGAAGGTGATTTAAGAAATAGCTTTATTCACAATTGTCCTGATGCGTTTTGTGTCTTTCAACACAGTCATAGGTATATTGCCAAACACATAATCACACAATTTAAAATACTGAAGGATCTGACATTACAAAGTCTGTCACCGCCCTTTTCTAAATTAACTCTTACTTTTCTGATTAGTCGGTTTCAATTTCACTAGTCTAGTTTATAAATTATATTGTTCATTGCTAAATCTCATAAATATTAACCTAATAAAACAATAAGTTAACAATTACACATAAATATATTTATTCATTCAATAAATTAAATAAGACCAACTGAAATTATTTAAAAAATTAAGATCATTAAATTATTTTTACAATCTCTAAACAAAACAACTCACATCCCATTTAACATTTAGCCCATTCGGCAGCCTAGTATCCAGTAGATATATCCACCTAACTTCCATTTTTAATAACATTTCCAACTCATTACCCCCACGAACTTGTGCCACAACTTTATTGATTCCTTAAATCTGCAACTTAGAAATATTGCCTGCTCTACAAATATTAAAGTGTCTCGACACCGTTGTAGCATCAATTTTATTCATTATTTGATTCAAATGTTAGTGCATTCGATGCTTTAGGGGTCACATTGTGCAGCCCACATATTGCACACCACACTGCATACAAGTTAATAGATAAATTACGCCTTACTATTTATAAACTTTTTCATTTTGTATTCTTTTTCCGTTCTACTACTTTGAAAAGTCTTGGACACTCGTATATGTGTACAGGTCATACAATGCCGCGACCCGCATGCATAATAACCCACCAAATCTAACCATGTTTTTCTTTGTTTTATAGATTTATATTCACTCAGTGCCAGAATATTACCAAGAGACAAAGACAACCACAAAGCGACAACCGTTTTCTTAAATTTCCCTAATCTTGATATCGCCACACAGGACCGGAATACATTTCTTAATTATCTGTTTAATATCATTAAACTGACAACTATATGCAGTAATAAACTTGGGTGCATCCAACTTACTTTTTTTTCCGGATTTCTTACTTCCTGTGTCCTTTAGAAGCTCAGCTCTACTTTTTTTCAGGGCAGACTGAAATGCTGTCCCCAAATCTTTAATGTTATAACCTCTTCTCAGAAACCTATCTCTCAGGTCACAAGATTTCCTTAAAGTGACACTGACAGTGAATAAAAGTTTTTTTTTTAACATGCCATCTTATTTATTTACATATAAGCTACTCAAATCCTAATAAAAAAATTATGATTGTTCAATCCCCCCTCCGAACGCACCTTTTAACTCTTTTACTGCCAACGACGTATGGGATATGTCGTGGCAGTAAAAGGGCTTAAATGCCAATGACGTGTTCCATACGGCATGTGCCGCCGCGGCAGAGAGTTTCTAGAGATGACAGCCCCCCGGGCAACGAGCCAGGGGGGCTGTCATGTGGGTCCTGCAACACGACCGTGTCGCAGGACCCTCCAGGAAGCAGCAGACGCGATCGCATCACGTCTGCTGCTTCCTGCTTCCCCCCCTAGCGCCGGCCCACTGCAGTCTGGAGGAGGAGGCTATCGGGTCTTCAGGACAGGTAAGGTGTTTGTTTGTTTTTTGCATTTACACACTTACACTTTTGCATTTACACACACACTTACATACATTTATACACACTTACATACATTTACACACACTTACAGCACACAATTTAGCAGTTTTTTTTTTCTTCTTCATTTTTCACACTTTTATACACTTATTTACACTCATATACACACTTACACACTGTCACACAACTTTTACACATGTACACACATGTATACACAAACATTTGGGGTTTTTTTGTTTTGTTTTTTTTTTTTTTTTCATTTTACCACTTTGTTTTTAGTTTCTTTTACCTAAAAACTGTTTATTTTGACAGCGTGACTATTGGATCAGATATTCTGACCACTAATTACACTGTCATGTGACTTATTTTGTTGTTTCACTGATTTGCACAATTTTTGTGGTTTTATCGCATTTTATCCCTGTATAAGTGTTCCTAATCTGTTTTTAGCATAGCTTTGCCAGGTGTAACTTTGTTGTACAAAAATAACTTTACCTATTTTGAATTCATCAGAATGTGTACTTTCCACAAATATATGGTTTTCTGGGGGTCTGTGTATAGTTAGGGGGGGTTACTGCACATAATACTCTGTCAGGGGTCTCTGTGTGCAAAAGCTGAGTTGGCAGGCGAGAAATCCTTATGCGCTATTTTCATTTTGGGGTCAGTACATACCGCAGACTTTGGTATATCTATGCATATTGGGCGTCAAACTGTTGAGTAGACCTTAGGTGTTCCTATTTGGGGTGATTTGCCTTTATCTGATCTTTATCAAGAAATTGTGAGATATAAATGCGGCAAATTGCAACATTTTTATGCGATTTTCTAAATGTCATATAAATCTTCAAACTTAGGAAAGCTTTACAGCTTGGTACTTTGGAGCAAAAAGAAATGTTTACCCATTATAGATTCGGGGGGATGTGTACTTTCCAAAAATATATGGCTTTCTGGGGTGAGTGTACTTTTTTTGTAGCATTATCCCACATAAAGGATGTAAATGTGTTGATTTTGCAGGAGCTGAAATGATAGATCATATGGGGGTATGTTCCCATTGGGGCCCCTACATGCCACATACTTAGCTAAACCTATACATATTGGGCATCAAACTGTTCAGTGGACCCCTGGCATTCAAATTTAGGGTGTTTTATCTTGGTACCTAACACTATGTGGGAGATAAGATGCTGCAAAGTGGAAGCTTTGAGGGGATTTTTGGAAATTCATCAAAATTTTGCTAACTTTATAAAAGCTGTGTGGCTTGGTACTTTGGAGTAGAAAGACATGGGTACCCATTTTAGATTCGGGGGAATGTGTACTTTCCAAAAATATATGACTTTCTGGGGTGAGCGTACTTTTTAGTAGCTTTATCCCACATAAATGATGTAAATGTGTTGATTTTGCTGGAGCTGAAATAACAGAAATGATTAATCATATGGGGGTATGTTCACATTGGGGCCCCTACATGCCACATACTTAAGTAAACCTATACATATTGGGCATCAAACTGTTCAGTGGACCCCTGGGGTTCATATTTAGGGTGTTTTATTTGGTTACTTTATGTCTTATGAGATAAGATACTATAGACTGTAAGCTTGAAGCGATTTTTAAAAAAAATCACAAATTTTGATCAAAACCAATAACTTTAGGAAAGCATTGCAACTTGATAGTTTGGAGTAGACAGACAGTTGTGCATACTCTGTATTCCCCATTATCCGTTCTTTCCAAAAATGTACACTTTTCTGGGATAAACCTTCTGTTAGTGGAATTTTTGGCCTTGAAATCTAAAGTATGCAGCTTTCTGGAGCAGTGCTTTGGAAATTTGGTAGTGTACTGCTGGGAGTTTTTGACCTATACAAGTGAGAAATCTCCATAAAACTATATATATTTAGTATTGGCACGTTCAGGAGACATGGGACTTTCCAAATCAGGTGTATATTCGCGCATAAAATAATTTTTGTTTCTAGTATGTGTGTTTATATTATGGAAAATTTGAAAATGAAATTTTTTTTTTGCATTTTTAGACATTTAGAAGCCTATATCTTGTTACAGAATTGGAATTACACAAAAATTCTACCATATTTTGAAAGCTTAGGTTGTTCTGAAAAAAACGATATATTGTTTTCCTGGGTAAACTAAAAGTCCCCCCGAGGAAAGGCCCCTAAAGTGAAACCTTACTTTGGGTATTGTCATTGTAATTACTCCTTTCTTTGTTTATAACAGAGATACAAGGGTTTACACGGAAGGAATTTCCAGTTACACCTAGTTTATTTACACCTCCATTTCTTGATCTTAAAGGCTTACGTTTCTGTAAAACATTGAAACACCGTTGCATTAATACAATAATCTCATCATAAGCATGTGTTTGGGGGTCTATTAAAAATCCACATTTTGCCTTAATTTTTGGATGAGCATTGTAAATTAACAAATTCTTGTATTCAGAGTCATCTCTGTTTCCAGTTCTGCCTTTACTAATGTGGTAACTTGTTAGCAAAACCCAATGGATTCTCATTTTGTCTCTGCTTTGTTTTGTATGCAGCCATAAAGCCTATATCAAATGGATGTAATATTTTAAGTAATTCATCCACTGTTTCATCATAATTTCCTTTGCCTTCTTTAATACTGTCTGATAAGCACTGCCATGTGGACATTTCTATTGTCAAAAGTAAAACTTTCACCTGGTCAGTGGGGTTTGTAACTCCAAGCAATTTGCATCTCTGCAGGACAGTAACTGCATTGAAAGTGATATGTACTTCAGGCTTTAATTTACCAATATTATTTGCTACAAGTAACAAAGTCTTCAAAGACTGTTTATCCTCACTGCAATACAAGTCATCCATGTTCTAATAACTATTCTTTAGCACAGACCCAAGGCAAAATATAGTAAAATTTGAGATTATGGCAAGGTAGGGTGGGTGCCAAGGATGCCGGATGCAGAGGAGGGCATGGCCTGCGCTCGGTGGATAGAAGATGTGTTCTCGGGCGATTCTGGACATATCGCCGCCTGAGGCGGCTCCTGGATGCCGCCCCCCCCGCTCCCCAGCGCTTACCTTCTGAGCACAGGAGCGGGTCCGGGGGCGGTGAGATCGCTAGTGCAGAGAGCGCAATTGCACTCTCTGCACTAGAACAGCCGAATTTCCGGTTTAAAAAATGGAAATTCGGCTCTTAAAGTTACCAGGAGCGGCTTTTTGCCGCCCCTAGTAACTGGGGCGCTTCTGCCGCCTGAGGCGAGTTTCTCAACTCGCCTAATGGCAGAAGCGCCCCTGCGTGTTCCAAGGCTTAGAACACGTCTTCTATCTTTTTATTAAAGATTTGGCAGTGAGCCAGATGCAGCCATCAAAAGAGCCACATATGGCTCCCGAGCCATAGGTTCCCTACCCCTGCCCTAGAGTGACACAGCCTCCAGTTTGCAGGGAAATGGTAATTTTTAATACAGTAATTTTACGAACATATTGGCATGTATGGCTAACATGGTGTGCGTTTATTCACACGACTATTTATATGTGGCTACAATTGATGAAATGTTTCGCCAGGCATGGATTTGCGGCAAATTTTTGGACGTGCGGTGAATTTTTCCATGCGTTTCGCAAAACAATCCGCCAATGGCAAAACGCATGAAAAAATTTGCCGCGGAAAAATTTGCTGCACGTCCAAAAATTTGCCGCGAATCCATGCCTGGCGAAACATTTCTTCAATTGTAGCCAAATATAAATAGTCGTGGGCAGCAATTTTTTTGGCCACACGACTTTGCTAATTTTTCGCTAAAGATAAATGGAACAGATTCGCTCATCACTAGCAGTTACTATTTATAAGCAGCTTCGCGAGTTAAATAACGCATGCAATATCGCGCGTAAATTAACGCAAGTATGCTGATAGTGAATCGTGCATTAAGTCGCGAAAATTTAGACGCGATAACATTTTTAACGCACGCTATAAATAGCGCACCTTAGTGGATCAGCCCTTGTCTGTCTTATGTCCACTAGTGGTTGTCATTCTGTTGCCAAAGGATATATTTATGTAAATATGTATATTTATTCTTATATACACATGTACATGAATATTCCTGGATATAAAGATAATTCTAAAGGTGTATATGTTACATAGAATCCCACTGCCTCCCTTATACTCATCCTTCCATTGAGTCAGGCATCTGTGTCCTCACTCCAGGAACACACTACTAAAACTTAACCCATGCTATTAACCTAGAGATTGGTCATAGTTGATGTGGCAAGTTCTGATTGGTCAATGACCATTAAGTTAACTTTAGGGAGTTGGCCATAGATTCCTGAAGCAGGTTGGACAATGGAAGTTGGGAAAATGCAGCTGGAGACAAAGAGGATTGAATTTCCAACCACTCTTGGTCAAAGGGGAGGAGACTCAGCTAGATAGGATGTGCTAGATAGGATGTGTTTGAAGCTTGCATCTGTTGTAACCTGATTGTAGCTAATATGAAAATTACTCAACATCCTTAAATACACAAGTTACAATGTATATATAAAATACACGCATATTCTATTTAATAGAGATATAACTCAAGCAAGTCTCCCTGGGTTAACAACAAGATACACAATAAGAAATCTGAAGCCCTAGGGCTCCATGATGTGGACACTAGAACATGGCCCTTAACATTTCCGTTCAATAGAGCAACATAACATATCTGGGAATAAAACTACAATAAAGAAAATCAAAATACAATAAAAATATATATTCCCTAAACAACTTTTTATTTCAGACGGTTCAAGAACCTTCTAGGAATGACTATTTTGGATCTGGTAATATCTAATAATACTGAACTCATCTCTAACATTTGTGTGGGTGAGCATTTGAGGAACAGTGATCACAACATGGTCTCCTTTGAGATAATGCTGCAGAGACAGCTCTATAAGGGAGTAACTAAAACGCTCGATTTTAGACGTTGCAGACTTTGCCAGTATAAGGGCATCTCTGCAATGTGTCAAATGGGAAAGGGTTTTCATAGGGTTAGACACAGAAGGAAAATGGAACATCTTTAAAACATTGCTTTGCAGGTATACACAACAGTATATTCCCCTTGTAAGCAAGGAGAGGCATCGCAAAGAAAAACCTTTATGGCTGAATAAAAGTGTTAGTGTTGAGGTTGGTAAGAAAAACGTGCTTTTAAAGCATTCTGGGACAGCAGAAACTTTCATCAGGTACAAGGAAGCAAAAAAGCTATCAGGCAAGCTAAAATAGAGATGGAAAGGGATATTGCAGCTAGGAGTAAAAGGAATCCAAAATTATTTTTTAATTAAGTGAATAGTAAAAAAATGAAGCAAGAAGGGGTGGGAACCTTATTATCATGGGGGGGGTACCGTAGATACTCGAGTATAAGCCGAGTATCAGTCTCTGCTTATACTCGCGTATATACGGTACTGACGATGTCATTTATTCATTGCAACCCACCCCCCACCCCTGTGAGCGTACGGTCGTGCGCTCCCAAATGCAGGCACGCTCGCACCGCCCCCCCTCCCCCCGTCGGCGTGTGCTCATATATATGCACACGGACAAGGGAGCACGCATAGCTATGAGCGCACGGCGCCGGGTGGGGGTGGTTGCGAGCCAGGTGTTTATTTCCAAGGAGTTATCCCAACAGGTGGTTTCTACCAATGCTGGTAAGTACAGCTCTGTCCTGGATTAGATGTGTCTGTAATTGATGTAAGTGCCTTGTGCCCACCTGATGCCCGATGCCCACCACAGGTGCGTGTGCTCGCTCGCATGTGTGCCTTTCTAAGTTGGGAGCGCACACGGCAGAAGTCTAACAAGGAGTTTTAGTTACACAGCTTGCATGTCTGCCTTTTTTATGTTGTGCCTTTTCTAAGTTGTGCCTTTTCTATGTTCACACATGCAAGTGTGTGCTCGCTCGCATGTGTGCCTTTCTAAGTTGGGAGCGCACACGACAGAAATCTAACAAGGAGTTTTAGTTACACAGCTCTGAAGTCAAGTTGAACAGTTCTGAAGTCAATGGGAAGCAGACTGTGGTGGGCATCAGGTATTTCCTGATTTCCTTAGCCTTCCCAAACTTGCCTGATAGCTAAAAAAAACTTAGTAGCAGCTGCATTTCCCACCCTATGCTTATACTCGAGTCAATACGTTTTTTCAGTTTTCTTAGGTAAAATTAGGTACCTCGGCTTATATTCGGATCAGCTTATACTCGAATATATACGGTAAGTTGGTTAATGAGAACGGGGAAAAAGCAGAAATTTTGAACAATTATTTTTCATCTGTCTATACATCTGAGGAGCCAGCTAATGAAGGCTTCCCTTTTAATATGCCCAGTTCTAGTAATTTAGCTACTGACGCATGGGTCACTCGGGAGGAAATTCAAAAGAGACTTGAACATGTAAAGGTAAACAAAGGTCCAGGACCGGATGGAATTCATCCCAGGGTATTAAATGAGCTAAGCGCTGTGATTGCCAAGCCTCTTAACGTAATTTTTCAGGATTCGTTGAGGCCTTGCATGGTGCCGAGAGACTGGCGAATTGCTAATGTGGTGCTGTTATTTAAAAAGGGATCCCGTTCTTAGCCTGAAAACTATAGGCCTGTTAATCTGACATCAGTAGAAGGAAAACTTTTGGAAGGGGTAATAACAGATAGGGTACTTGAATACATTGCAGTTCACAATACTATAAGTTTGTGCCAGCATGGTTTTATGCGTAACAGATCTTGCCAGACTAATTTAGTCGCCTTTTATGAGGAGGTGAGCAGGAACCTCGATGCTAGAATGGCAGTTGATGTCATCTACTTGGACTTTGTTAAAGCTTTTGATACAGTACCTCACAGAAGGTTAATGATCAAATTGAGGAATATTGGCCTAGAACATAATATTTGTAATTGGATAGAGAACTGGCTGAAGCATAGATTACAAAGAGTGGTGGTAAATGGAACATTTTCTAATTGGACCAGTGTGGTTAGTGGAGTACCGCAGGGGTCAGTCCTTGGTCCTTTGCTTTTTAACTTGTTTATTAATGACCTGGAGGTGGGCATAGACAGTACTGTTTATATTTTTGCTAATGACACTAAATTGTGTAAAATTATAAGTTCCATGCAGGATGCTGCCGCTTTGCAGAGCGATTTGAAAAAATTGGAAAACTGGGCAGCAAACTGGAAAATGAGGTTCAATGTTGATAAGTGCAAAGTTATGCACTTTGGTAGAAATAATATAAACGCAAACTATCTACTGAATGGTAGTTTGCTGGGGGTATCGTTAATGGAGAAGGATCTAGGGGTTTTCGTAGATAACAAGTTGTCTAATTCCAGGCAGTGTCATTCTGTGGCTACTAAAGCAAATAAAGTGCTGTCTTGTATAAAAAAGGGCATTGACTCAAGGGATGAGAACATAATTTTGCCCCTTTATAGGTCCTTGGTAAGGCCTCACCTTGAATATGCAGTGCAGTTTTGGGCTCCAATCCTTAAGAAGGATATTAATTAGCTGGAGAGAGTGCAGAGACGTGCAACTAAACTGGTTAAGGGGATGTTAAACTATGAGGTTAGACTGTCGAGATGTGGTAATGGCAGATTCTGTTAATGCCTTTAACCCTTTTACTGCCAGCTGTGTTGGTCAAAGCGGAACTTGTATTGGCAGACAGTTTTTTAACATTTTGCACTGTTTTACTTTAGGGGCCTTTCCTCGGGGGGACTTTTAGTTTACCCAGGAAAACAATATATATCGTTTTTTTCAGAACAACCTAAGCTTTCAAAATATGGTAGAATTTTTGTGTAATTCCAATTCTGTAACAAGATATAGGCTTCTAAATGTCTAAAAATGCAAAAAAAAAAATCAAATTTTCCATAATATAAACACACATACTAGAAACAAAAATTATTTTATGCACGAATATACACCTGATTTGGAAAGTCCCATGTCTCCTGAACGTGCCAATACCAAATATATATAGTTTTATGGAGATTTGTCACTTGTATTGGTCAAAAACTCCCAGCAGTACACTACCAAATTTCCAAAGGACTGCTCCAGAAAGCAGCATACTTTAGATTTCAAGGCCAAAAATTCCACTAACAGAAGGTTTATCCCAGAAAATTGTACATTTTTGGAAAGAATACTGGGGAATACAGAATAGGCACAACTGTCTGTCTACTCCAAACTATCAAGTCGCAATGCTTTCCTAAAGTTATTGGTTTTTATCAAAATTTGTGATTTTTTTTTTTAAAAATTGCTTCAAAGCTTTCAGTCTATAGTATCTTATCTCCTACAGGTCATAAAGTAACCAAATAAAACACCCTAAATATGAACGCCAGGGGTCCACTGAACAGTTTGATGCCCAATATTTTACCTAAGTATGTGGCATGTAGAGGCCCCAATGTGAACATACCCCCATATGATCAATCATTTCTGTTATTTCAGCTCCAGCAAAATCAACACATTTACATCATTTATGAGGGATAAAACTAGTAAAAAGTATGCTCACCCCAGAAAGTCATATATTTTTGGAAAGTACACATTCCCCTGAATCTAAAATGGGTACCCATGTCTTTCTACTCCAAAGTACCAAGCCACACAGCTTTTCTAAAGTTAGCAATTTTGATGACATTTCCAAAAATCCCCTCAAAGCTTCCACTTCACAGCATCTTATCTCCCACATAGTGTTAGGTACCAAGATAAAACACCCTAAATTTGAACCCCAAGGGTCCACTGAACAGTTTGATGCCCAATATGTATAGGTTGACCTAAGTATGTGGCATGTAGGGGCCCCAATGGGAACATACCCCTATATGATGTATCATTTCAGCTCCTGCAAAATCAACACATTTACATCCTTTATGTGGGATAATGCTACAAAAAAAAGTACAGTCACTCCAGAAAGCCATATATTTTTGGAAAGTACACATCCCCCCGAATCTATAATGGGTAAACATTTCTTTTTGCTCCAAAGTACCAAGCTGTAAAGCTTTCCTAAGTTTGCAGATTTATATGACATTTAGAAAATCGCATAAAAATGTTGCAATTTGCCGCATTTATCTCTCACAATTTCTTGATAAAGATCAGATAAAGGCAAATCAACCCAAATAGGAACACCTATGGTCTACTGAACAGTTTGATGCCCAATATGCATAGATATACCCAAGTATGTACTGACCCCAAAATGAAAATAGCGCATAAGGATTTCTCACCTGCCAGCTCAGCTTTTGCACACAGAACCCCCTGTCAGTATATTATGTGCCGAAACTTCCCCCAACTATACAGAGACCCCCACAAAACCATATATTTTTGGAAAGTACACATTCTGACAAATCCAACAAGGGTAAAGAGTCCTTTCTACACCAAAGTACCAATCTGCAAAGCTTTCCTAAAGTTATTGGTTTTTATGACATTTCAGAAAATCGCCTAAAAATGTTGCAATTTGCCACATTTATCTCACACAATTTCTTGCGTACAAAGGCAAATCACCCCAAATAGAAACACCTAAGGTCTACTGAACAGTTTGATACCCAATATGCATAGATATACCAAAGTCTGCGGTATGTACTGAACCCAAAATTAAAAATAGCGCATATGGATTTCTCGCCTGCCAACTCAGCTTTTGCACACAGAGCCCCCTGACAGCGTATTATGTGCAGTAACCCCCCCCCAACTATACACAGACCCCCAGAAAACCATATATTTGTGGAAAGTACACATTCTGATGAATTCAAAATAGGCAAAGTTATTTTTGTACACCAAAGTTACACCTGGCAAAGCTACGCTAAAAACAGATTAGGAACACTTATACAGGGATAAAATGCGATAAAACCACAAAAATTGTGCAAATCAGTGAAACAACAAAATAAGTCACATGACAGTGTAATTAGTGGTCAGAATATCTGATCCAATAGTCACGCTGTCAAAACAGTTTTTAGGTAAAAGAAACTAAAAGTGGTAAAATGAAAAACAAAACAAAAAAAAAAAACCTAAAGTGTTTGTGTATACATGTGTGTACATGTGTAAAAGTTGTGTGATAGTTTGTAAGTGTGTATATGAGTGTAAATAAGTGTATAAAAGTGTGAAAAATGAAAAAAACAAACAAACAAACAAAAAAAACCTGCTAAAATGTGTGCTGTAAGTGTGTGTAAATGTATGTAAGTGTGTATAAATGTGTGTGTAAGTGCAATGCGATCGCGTCTGCTGCTTCCTGGAGGGTCCTGCGAGCGATCATCTCGCAGGACCCTCATGACAGCCCCCCTGGCACATTACCATGGGGGGCTGTCATGGATAGAAGCTCTCTGCAGCGGCGGCACAGCCCTTAAATGCCAACGACGTATGGGACACGTCGTTGGCATTTAAGCCCTTTTACTGCCACAACGTATCCCATATGTCGTTGGCAGTAAAACAGTTAAGAGGGGCCTGGATGAGTTCTTGAACAATCAGAATATCCAAGGCTATTGTGATACTAATATCTACAGTTAGTATTAGTGGTTGTATATATAGTTTATGTATGCGAGTGTATAGATTGGTAGGTGTGGGTTGTGTGTGCTGGGTTTACTTGGATGGGTTGAATTTGATGGACTCTTTCAACCCTATGTAACTATATATGTCAAACAATAGATGCAATTGAGCAACATATGAAAAAGTGGGAAAAATCAACATTTATTTCCTTGGCCGGATATATTTTGTGAAAATATTTGTTTTTCCAAAACTTTTATACAAAATTCAGATGTTGCCGTCTACAATAAAAACCTCAAACTACTATCGCTTACAAAAACAGAACTTTAGCTTCAGGAAAAAGCTTTAGCTTCTGTAAATGGCATGAGCAGAAAGGCTTTGACAGTTTACTCAAAGAAACAAAGGAAGCATCAGGGTTAAAAGAAAAGGCAAGCCGAAAAACGCTTTGCCGAAAGTATACATCATACACGTTGTGTCGCATTAGCCTAAACTACACAAATTTTGATAAGATTTTGTGGGTCATGCAACAGCACAGGATTTTGGGGGATTTTACAAAATCTGACCCCCTCCCAGCTTGTAATGTATGTTGAATCATATAAAGTTGGTGTGTTTTGTTCCTGTGTTTGCATCCAAAAATGTATTTTAATTAGCCAAAAAAGTAAATAGTTTTTATTTTGGCAAATGTGTCATGCAGGGTTCCTTTCCGGCCTGTCGCTTTGGATGGCAAATCTCCCATGTAATTTAAATATCGGATTTTTCTATCAGTCCCATTATGTTTTGGCCGATGCAATTGCATCTGACTTATAGGATGCAATCTGTCAATCCAACACCATCCTACAAAATCTCCCATGCAGTTTAGCTCTAACACAGGAAGTGACTGGTTTGGAGCAGAGGCATGGTCTACTACTACAGAGCTCTGCTTTTCGAGGCTTTTCAAGGAATTATATGTGCATGTCATAACATACTAATGCGGTAATTGAAAAAAGAAGGCTTAAAGTGCACCTTAGAATAAGAGTGTAACTCAAACACTGAATTCAAGTCACAGTACACTGTGAAGACAGTGAAGCATGGTGGTGCAAGCATCATATACAGATGTTTTTTTATACTATGGTATTGGGCCTATTTATCGCATACCAGGGATCATGGATCAGTTTGAATACATCAAAATACTTTAAGTGGTCATACTGCCTTATGCTAAAGAGGAAACACCCTTGAAATGGGTGTTTCAACAAGACAATGACCCCAATCACACCAGTAAATGAGCAACATCTTGATTCCAGACTAACAAGATATGTGACCTTGATCCAAATTCTCTTTCTGAGACAAAACCAAGAAATGCAGAATTGTGGAATATAGTCTAATTATATTGGGCTGTAATACCTGTTCACTGGTGCCAGAAGTTGGTCGACTCCATGCAACACAGATGTATAACCGTTTCTGAGAACTGCTGTAGTTAGCTCAGTGATTCAAAGGAAAGCAAAATATTGAAACATTTTTCAGTTTATACAGTAAATGTTTGACCTTGCATTTTATTTTTGAACAGCCAGTTGTAAATATACAACTGTATATTTAAACATAGTTAGCATAATCACCCCTTAAGCACCTGTTCTCCAGTGTAAACAATACCAACTTGGCCACTCTTTCTTCATAACGGAGACTTTCCATGCCCTTTACGATCTTAGTTGCCCTTCTCTGGCCCCTCACTAACGCAATAATTAAGCACTGGAGACCAAAACTGCACGGCATATTCTAGATGGGGCCTTACCAGAAAATGAGGATAGAAGATAGAAAATGAGCAGTATATTAATAGTAAAAAGATGCAGGTTGAGGGTGTGGCCCCATTGAGTTATAGTAACAATATGGTTACAGCGGATACAGGAAAGGCAGATGTACTAAAACTTCCTCTTCCGCATACCAACGCAAGGGGCGCAACCAATCAAATTTCCCGCTGGCCACCAATAACAGGGCCCGGAGTTCTTTAAAGGGGGCCCGAGCTAAAAAAAACTGTATCACGGCCGGACCCCCTTTATAGCGAAGATGTCGTCCAGGCCCGGGACAACAGTCCCCCTTGTGCCCCCCTGATGGCGGCCCTGCACTTATACCCTGAATGGGACTGCACTAGGCAAATCCATAATGGAGAAGGACCTTGGAGTCCATGTAGATAATAAACTTGGCTGTAGCAAGCAATGCCAGGCAGCAGCCACAAGGGCAAACAAGGTTTTGAGCTGTATTAAAAGGGGTATAGATTCACAGGAGGAGGGTGTTATTCTTCCCCTTTACAGAGCTCTGGTAAGGCTCCATCTAGAATATGCTGTTCACTTTTGCTCTCCAGTGCTCAAACGGAACATTATTGAATTAGAGAGGGTCCAGAGAAGGGCAACTAAGTTGGTAAAGTGTAAGGAAAGTCTCAGTTATGAAGAAAGACTGGCCAAGTTGGGTCTGTTTACACTGGAGAAGAGGCGCTTATGAGGTGACATGATAACTATGTATAAATATATAAGGGGATAATATAATAACCTCTCTAATGTTTTATTTACCAACGGACACGAGGGCACCCACTCTGTTTAGAAGAAGGGAGATTCCGTTTAAATATTCGGAAAGGTTTTTTTTTTTACTGTGAGAGCTGTGAAGTTGTGGAATTCCCTCCCTGAGTCGTACTATAGTACGACTCAGGGAGGGAATTCCACAACTTCACAGCTCTCACAGTAAAAAAAAAAACCTTTCCGAATATTTAAAGTTTTAAGAAGGGGCAGGATGGATTCTTAGCAAGTGAGGGAATACAGGGTTATGGGAGATAGCACTTAGTACAAGTTGATCCAGGGACTGGGTCGATTGCCATCTTTTCCCCTCTGCAGCAAATTTGAGAGGCTTCAGATGGGTTTTTTTTCCTTCCTCTGGATCAACTAGATCAACTTGAATAACATAATAATGGGGCCACCCCGAATGAAACAACGACATTTGTTGGATGACCCAAAGTGGGCGGAGCCACCAACAGCCAATCAGATTTCACCTATTGAAATTTATTGGTTTGATGCCAGGGTTCCCAAACTTTGCACAGTCAGTCACTGGATGACTACATACTCAAGGTTAGAAAAAGTGGGCAGGCCGCCAAAAGCCAATCACATTTCTTTCATTGTTTTTGGTGTGGAAATTTTAACTGCTGCAATTCTCACGTTTAATATCAGAGTCTCCAAACTTTGCACAGCTTGTCACTGAGTTACTATGTTCCAAGTTTAGAAAAGTGGGTGGGGCCAACAACAACCAATCAGATTTCACCTATAGACTTCATATGTTTAAATTTAAACTGCTACCATTCTTTAAATATTAATACTAAGGTCCCCAAACTTTTCAGAGCTAGTCACCAGGTAACTGTGGTTAGAATTAGTTAGAATAAGTGGGTGGAGCCACCAACAGCAAATTTTAACTTTTCAATGGGGAAATTCAGCCTGCTGCCATTCTCACTGTATTAACACTAGGGTCACTAGGGGACTGCATTTTTAGGTTTTAAAAAGTGGGTGGAGCCACCAACAGCCAATCAGGTTTCACCTATTGAATTTTTTTGGTTTAAATTTAAAATGCTACCTTTCTCACTTTTTATGTCAGGGTTCCCAAACTTTGCACAGTCAGTCACTGGGTGACTAAATATTCAGGATTAGAACAAATGGGTGGAGCTACCAACAGCCAATCCCTTTCCACACATTAAATTTCATTGTTTTATATTTAAACTGATGCCATTATTCAAGTATTAATTCCAGGGTCGTTAAACTTTTCAGAGTTAGTCACTGGGTATTTGCTGTTCAAAGTTAGAAAAAAGTAGGTGGAGTCAATCACATTTCACCTATTTATTTTCATTGGTGAAGTGTAAAATGCTGTCAGTCTAACGATGCCTGAGTCCCCAAACTTTGCAAAGTTAGTTACTTGGGGACTGCAGTTAAAAAATAGGAAAAGTGGGTTGGGCCACTAACAGCCAATCAGATTTCATCCATTGAGTTTTATTGGTTTAAATTTAAAATGCTGTCATTCTCACACTATTTATGCCAGGGTGCCCACTCACTGGGTGACTTCGACTTAAGGTTAGAAAAAGTGGGCACACCCACCAACCACAATTTACCTATTGACTTTTGTTGGTTTAAATTGAAACTGCTGCCATTCTTTAATTATTAATCCTAGGGTCCCTAAACTTTGCAGAGTTAGTCACTGGGTAACTGCAGTTCCAGGTTAGAAAAAGGGGGCAGAGCCACCAACCGCCAATCAGATGTCACTCGTTGACTTTCAGTGGGCAAATTTAAATTGCTGCCATTCAGACACTATTAAAACCAGGGTCCCCAAACTTTGCACAGTGGTTTTTAACATATAACTGTGGTCCAATGTTAGAAAAAGTGGGTGCAGATTTTATTCAGTGACTTCACGTTTTCCAACCCAACATGAAGTTTGTTTTCAAACTTCCCTTTCTAGTTTGTCCTAGCAGCTGCTGCCTGGCATTGCTTGCTACAGCTAAGTTTATTATCTACAAGGACTCCAAGGTCCTTCTCCATTATGGATTTTCCTAGCGCAGCCCCTATTGGGGGATATGCGGCTTGCATATTTTTCATTCCAGGTGCATGACCTTACATTTATCAATATTACATTTCATCTGCCACTTAGCTGCCCAGATTTCTAGTTTGTCAAGATCCTGCTTCAAAGATGCCACATCCTGCATTAACTGGCCTGCAGAGCTTTGTGTCATCTGCAAACACTGATAAATTACTTACAACACCTTCCTCTAAGTCATTTATGAACAAGTTAAATAAAAGTGGACCCAACACAAAAACTTGAGAAACACTAAGAACCTTACTCTAAGTAGAGAATGTACCATTAACAACCACCATCTGTACCTGATCCTGTATGTAGCCAGTTTTCTCTCCATGTGTAAACTACTTAGCTGAAACCAACAAACCTTAGTTTAGAAAGCAGTCATTTCTGGGGCACTGTATCAAACGCTTTGGCAAAACCCAAATAGATCACATCTACTGAACCCCAACTGCCCAGCTTCTTACTGGCATCATCATAAAAATCAATTCAATTTGTGTGACATGACCTATGGCCTTCATAAAGCCCTACTGATTACTGCTTAATCCACTGATTACTGCTATATATATATATATATATCGATGAAAAGGAAGCCGCTCTCACAGGACTTATATTCAAAAAAGTATGTAGTTTATTCAACTGGTGAACTGACGTTTCGGCTGAACCTCAGCCTTTCTCAAAGTTGCCAAACACATAAGTACAATCCATCTCAATAAAAAATAAAAAATAAAAAACGAACATAAGCATAAATAAATCAAACAGGGAAAAGAACAGAGTGCACCGGCAAGGATCGGGTTTTACAATTACCCACGTGAAAATTTTTATTTTTTATTTTTTATTGAGATGGATTGTACTTATGTGTTTTTATTAATAACGCCTAGGCTATTTTATGAGTATTTCTCTATCTATGTAAGTTTTGGGATATTTGTCAGTGTGACGTCACTTACACATCCTCTGTTCTTGTATTTTCCCGCCACTGGGGGTATTTATGGTTTGCTATCACTCTGTTTGGCAACTTTGAGAAAGGTTGAGGTTCAGCCGAAACGTCAGTTCACCAGTTGAATAAACTACATACTTTTTTGAATATAAGTCCTGTGAGAGCGGCTTCCTTTTCATCGATGTTCCCCTGGTTTTGATTGCTGCACCCAGGCATCTTTTTGAGAATTTTCACGTGAGTGCCAGTGACTCCTTATTTTGAGATCCTATATATATATATATATATATATATATATATATATATATATATATATATATATATATATATATATATATATATATATATATATATATATATATATATAATATATATATATATATATATATATATATATATATATATATATATATATATATATATATATATATATATATATATATATATATATATATATATATATATATATATATATATATATATATATATATATATATATATATATATATATATATATAAATAGGAAGAGTGCCGGCCGCACACATAGGGACTTGTATCAAGTCCCTATGTGTGCGGCACTCTTTCTATTATATTTTTGTTTTTGACCTGCACCAAGGGCATATGGACTTGTATAGGGTGTGCTCCTCCCTGTATACTCCACTGGGATCACCTGACTGCAGCTGGGAAGGGTGGGAGCTACAACAAGGAGCTGGCCACTGCTCCTGTATAAGCTATAGCAAAAAAAGGGAAAGTTGTGCTCAACCACTAAATTTTAAACCATTAGGCGGGGGTGCAATGAGGTTGTGACCACAAAATACATAGAAACAACAACAAGAGATCCTCTGCACTCACCCAGTCAGGTGATCCCAGTGGAGCCAATAAAAGGGCAACCATATGGGGGTTTTAACCTTGAAAGCAAGAAAGTTGCAGGTAAAACTTAGTCCCTTTTTCTTCATTATATGTCACTGGAATCAGACAAAGGATAGATTTGTTCTATGCTGGGAAACTGTATTTAAAGCCCCAACTCCAGTTGCATGAACAAAGAACAGGAAGCCAGAGTTACACAGATCAGCAGGGTTTCTTATTGGAGGATTTTTGCATTTTATTGCAGCTGCTGGCTCTGTAGATTTCGAGAAAAGTTTAGGAAAAGTTATTTTGTGCAGTATTGCTTTTAGAATACAACCCTGATTTTGCTGGGCTACTGCTCCCAGCATAGTTACATAGTTACATAGGGTTGAAAAAAGACCATTGTCCATCAAGTTCAACCCATCCGAGTAAACCCAGCACACAACCTATACTAACCAATCTATACACTCACATACATAAACTATATATACAACCAGTAATACTAACTGTAGATATTAGTATCACAATAGCCTTGGATATTCTGCTTGTTCAAAAACTCATCCAGGCCCCTCTTAAAGGCATTAAGAGAGTCTGCCATTACCACATCACTAGGAAGGGCATTCCACAGCCTCACTGCCCTCACCGTGAAAAACCACCTACGCTGCTTCAAATGGAAGCTCTGTTCCTCTAATCTATAGGGGTGACCTCTGGTGCGCTGATTGTTTTTATGGGAAAAAAGAACATCCCCCAACTGCCTATAATCCCCTCTAATGTACTTGTACAGAGTAATCATGTCCCCTCACAAGCGCCTCTTTTCCAGAGAAAACAACCCCAACCTCGACAGTCTAACCTCTTCCATCCCCTTTACCAGTTTAGTTGCACGTCTCTGCACTCTCTCCAGCTCATTAATTTCCTTCTTAAGGACTGGAGCCCAAAACTGCACCGCATACTCAAGGTGAGGCCTTACCAGGGACCTATAAAGCGGCAAAAATATGTTCTCATCCCTTGAGTCAATGCCCTTTTTTTATACAAGACAGCACTTTATTTGCTGTAGTAGCCACAGAATGACACTGCCTGGAATTAGACAACTTGTGATCTACAAAAACCTCTAGATCCTTCTCCATTAAGGATGCCCCCAACACACTACCATTCAGTAGATAGTTCGCGTTTATATTATTTCTACCAAAGTGCATAACTTTGCACTTGTCAACATTGAACCTCATTTTCCAGTTTGCTGCCCAGTTTTCCAATTTTCTCAAATCGCTCTGCAAAGCGGCAGCATCCTGCATGGAACTTATAGTTTTGCACAATTTAGTGTCATCAGCAAAAATAGAAACAGTACTCTCTATGCCCACCTCCAGGTCATTAATAAACAAGTTAAAAAGCAAAGGACCAAGGACTGACCCCTGCGGTACTCCACTAACCACACTGGCCCAATTAGAAAATGTTCCATTTACCACCACTCTTTGTACTCTATCCTTCAGCCAGTTCTCTATCCAATTACAAATATTATGTTCTAGGCCAATATTCCTCAATTTGATCATTAACCTTCTGTGAGGTACAGTATCAAACGCTTTAGCAAAATCTAAGTAGATGACATCAACTGCCATTCCAGCATCAAGGTTCCTGCTCACCTCCTCATAAAAGGCAACTAAATTAGTCTGGCAAGATCTGTTACGCATAAAACCATGCTGGCACAAACTAATAGTATTGTGAACTGCAATGTATTCAACTATCCTATCCGTTATTACCCCTTCCAGAAGCTTTCCTACTACTGATGTCAGACTAACAGGCCTATAGTTTTCAGGCTGAGAACGAGATCCCTTTTTAAATAATGGCAATTTGCCAGTCTCTCGGCACCATGCCAAACCTCAACGAATCCTGAAAAATGATGTGAAGAGGCTTGGCAATCACAGCGCTCAGCTCAATTAATACCCTGGGATAAATCCCATCCAGCCCTGGACCTTTGTTTACCTTTACATGTTCAAGTCTCTTTTGAATTTCCTCCTGAGTGACCCACGCGTCAGTAGCTAAATTACTAGCACTGGGTATATTAAAAGGGAAGCCTTCATTAGGTGGCTCCTCAGATGTATAGACAGATGAAAAATAAGAGTTCAAAATTTCTGCTTTTTCCCCGTTCTCATCAACCAATGTACCCCCCCCCCGTGATAATAAAGTTCCCACCCCTTCTTGCTTCATTTTTTTACTATTCACATAATTAAAAAATAATTTTGGATTCTTTTTACTCCTAGCTGCAATATCCCTTTCCATCTCTATTTTAGCTTGCCTGATAGCTTTTTTGCATGCTTTATTTGCTTCCTTGTACCTGATGAAAGTTTCCGCTGTCCCAGCTAACTTGAATGCTTTAAAAGCACGTTTTTTATTACCAACCTCGACCCTAACTCTTTTATTCAGCCATAAAGGTTTTGCTTTGCGATGCCTCTCCTTGCTTACAAGGGGAATATACTGTTGTGTATACCTGCAAAGCAATGTTTTAAAGATGTTCCATTTTCCTTCTGTGTCTAACCCCATGAAAAGCCTTTCCCAGTTGACACATTGCAGAGATGCCCTTATACTGGCAAAGTCTGCACATCTAAAATTGAGCATTTTAGTAAGTCCCTTATAGAGCTGTCTCTGCAGCATTATCTCAAAGGAGACCATGTTGTGATCACTGTTCCCCAAATGCTCACCCACACAAATGTTAGAGATAAGTTCAGTATTATTAGATATTACCAGGTCCAAAATAGAATCATTCCTAGTAGGTTCTTGAACCACCTGAAATAAAAAGTTGTCATTTAGCATGTTTACAAACCTACTAGCTTTTTCTGACTTAGCCACCCCATTACTCCAGTCAATGTCCGGATAATTAAAGTCCCCCATAATAACAACTTGACCCAATTTTGAAGCCTCCTCCATTTGCAAAAGTAGCTGGGACTCATCCCCCTCATCTATACGGGGTGGTTTATAGCATACACCAATGATCATTTTCTTTGTGACCTTCAGCCCTACTAAAATTTCTACCCAAAGAGATTCAACATTTTCATTGGTAATGTCTTTATTACATGGCTTTAAATCTGACTTTACATAAAGACAAACCCCTCCACCCTTTTTAATCACTCTGTCCCTCCTAAAAAGCGTATACCCATTTAAATTCACAGCCCAGTCGCATTTTTCATCCCACCAGGTCTCAGTGATACCAATTAAATCATAATTTTCAATACATGCAATAGCCTGCAGCTCCCCTAATTTACCCGACAAGCTACGCGCATTAGCCAGCATGCAGCGGAGATTACTACTTCTTCCTCTGATGCTTACATTAGCTAAAGGACAGTTAGAGCTAAGGTGAAAATAAGTCTGTTTCCCTTGTAACAATGGAAGCTCCTTATCTGATAAACTATATGCCCCCCTCACTCCTCCCCCACAACCCTTTACTGGTCCCACTGCCCCATCTACACTAGCTCTCCCATAAGAATCTAGCTTACCAACCCCCCTTGTCTAGTTTAAACACTCCTCCAGCCTCTTAACCATTCTCTCCCCTAGCACAGTAGACCCCCTTCCATTGAGGTGCAATCTGTCAGGGCTGTATAGATTGTACCCCAAAGAAAAGTCAGCCCAGTGCTCTAGGAACCCAAACCCTTCCTTCCTACACCAAGACTTTAGCCACGCATTTAGCTCCCTAAGCTCCCGCTGTCTCCCTAAACTAGCACGCGGCACCGGCAAAATTTCCGAAAAAATGACATTGGAGGACCTTTGCTTAATTTTAGAGCCTAGATCCCTGAACTCACTCTTTAAGGTCCCCCACCTACCGTTCATTTTGTCGTTAGTACCAATATGTACCAAGACAGCCGGGTCATGCCCAGCCCCTCCCAATAATGTGTCGACCCGATCAACCACATGCCGAACCCTGGCACCAGGAAGACAGCAAACTGTCCGGTTGAAGCGATCCGCTCGACAGATTACCCTGTCCACTTTCCTAATGATCGAATCCCCTATAACCACCATCTGTTTAGGCCTAGCTCTGCTCTCCTCCCCACCACTACTAGAGAAACTGGTCTCCCGGCTGTTAGAGAGATCAGCCTCATCTAGAACCGCCAGTCCAGAGTTCACACTCCCATCTTCTTCACACAATCTGGCAAATCTGTTGGGATGCGCAAACCCTGGAGCAGCCTCCCTTTTCCCCACACTCGATTTTCTAACTGTCACCCAGCTTACTGCCCTATCATCCTTTCCCCCCATACTATCTGACCCCGCTAGTTCTTGTTCAAGAGACTTCTTTCAAGATTGTCAATAGAATGCAGTGTTGCAACTTGTTCCTCTAGAGCTCTAACGCGAGCCTCTAAAGTGGCAACTCGCTCACATCCACAACAGAGGTATGCACTTTGGAACTGTTGTTCCACAACTGCATACATGCGGCAGGCTGTGCACTGTGTCATACCTTCAATGTTGCTGCCACTCATTCTCCCAGTTACAGAAACAGTTAAACAAAAATTGGTTAAAAAGGCTTTAAAATAAATACAAAAATTTTTTTTTTGCCTTGTTTTAACTCCTTTAGTTTGTAACTCCTGTGATTATAACTCCACTTACAGAGCACCCACTTAAAGAGCAATCACTTATAGAGCACCTAACACCAGAGCAAGCTCCACTGGAGTGCCAGTGGTTCTATTTATACAGTCTGTTAAGGTGATGCCTTTACCATCATTATAAGGGGAATTTAGACTTACTGGAAAGTCAGTGCAGACGTTAGGGTTAAGTCATCCTTCACCTCTGGAGGCAGGACAGAAGAATAAAGCTCTTGACTCCTCCTTCCGGATATATATGGGGTGGCTCCACCTCTACTACCCAGTTCATTGTAAAGCTCAGATAGGTTGAGACAGCAGAGTAGAAGGAAAAGTAAGAGACAAAGTTGAAATGGATAGTGAGAAAGAGTGAAACCCAACCTCATACTGAAAACAGCCTGGGTGGGACGTACTGCACTGACAGTTTGGCCTACTAGAAAGGCATTTTCCATTAAGTCTAAAATCCCCTTTTTTCTAGTCGGCCCTCGTGTCAGTGCAGATGTTGGGGACATCCAAAAGCTGTCGCTTTGTAGGGTGGGAACAGAAGTCATCCATAGTGGCCATCTGGCACTATGCAACAGCTGCTTGCAAAACCTTCTGACCAAAAACTGCAGGTGCGGAAGCAAAAACATGTAAATTGTAAAATTCATATACGTATGAAATGAGGACCAGGTGGCTGCTCTGCAAATCTGCTCAGAAGAGGCTAAGTTATGAAGAGCCCATGAGGTGCTCTGAGCTTGTGTGGCATGTGCTCGTACAGAAAAAGGCCTCTGCTGATGCATCTGGTCATAGGCTTCATTGATCTTAGAGACAAGCCATCTGGCTATAGAAAAGACGTAGGTCCATCACCTTCAACCATAATGCCTATATATAACCTGCCTAACTTCTAGTTGATCCAGAGGAAGGCAATAAAACCCTATCTGAAGCCTCTCTAATTTGCTGCAGAGGGGAAAAAAATTCCTTCCTGACTCCAAGATGGCAATCGGACCAGTCCCTGGATCAACTTGTACTAAGAGCTATCTTCCATAACCCTGTATTCCCTCACTTTCTAAGAAGCCATCCAACCCCTTCTTAAAGCTATATAATGTATCAGCCAGCACAAATGATTCAGGGAGGGAATTCCACAACTTCACAGCTCGCACAGTAAAAAAATCATTTCCGAAACGGAGTAGGTGCCCTTGTGTCCGTTGGAAGGACTTACTAGTAAATAAAGCATTAGAGAGGTTATTATATGATCCCCTTATATATTTATACATAGTTATCATGTCACCTCTTAAGCACCTGTTCTCCAGTGTATAAAGACCCAACTTGGCCAATCTTTCTTCATAACTGAGACTTTCCTTACACTTTACCAACTTAGTTGCCCCTCTCTGGACCCTCTCTAATTCAATAAAGTCCCGTTTAAGCACTGGAGCCCAAAACTGAACAGTATATTCTAGATGGGGCCTTGCCAGTGCTCTGTAAAGATGAAGAATAACACCCTCCTCCTGTAAATCTATACCCCTTTTAATACAGCTCAAAATCTTGTTTGCCCTTGCAGCTGCTGCCTGGCATTGCTTGCTAAAGCCAAGTTTATTATCTACAAGGACTCCAAGGTCCTTCTCCATTATGGATTTGCCTAGTGCAGTCCCATTAAGGGTATAAGTGGCTTGCATATTTTTACATCCCAGGTGCATGACTTTACATTTATCCACATTAAGGGGCTGATTTACTAACCCACGAATCCGACCCGAATTGGAAAAGTTCCGACTTGAAAACGAACATTTTGCGATTTTTTCGTATGTTTTGCGATTTTTTCGGCTTCTTTACGAATTTTTCGTTACCAATACGATTTTTGCGTAAAAACGCGAGTTTTTCGTATCCATTACGAAAGTTGCGTAAAAAGTTGCGCTTTTTTCGTAGCGTTAAAACTTACGCGAAAAGTTGCGCATTTTTCGTAGCGTTAAAACTTAAAAGGCGCAAAGTTTCACGTAAGTTTTAACGCTACGAAAAACGTGCAACTTTTCGCGTAAGTTTTAACGCTACGAAAAATGCGCAACTTTTTACGCAACTTTCGTAATGGATACAAAAAACTCGCGTTTTTACGCAAAAATCGTATTGGTAACGAAAAATTCGTAAAGAATCCGAAAAAATCGCAAAACATACGAAAAAATCGCAAAATACCGATCATTACGAAAAAAACGCAATCGGACTCATTTCGACCCGTTCGTGGGTAAGTAAATCAGCCCCTAAATCTCATCTGCCATTTTGTTGCCCAGATTGCCAGTTGTTCAAGATCCTGCTGCAAGGATGCCACATCCTGGATAGAACTGACTGGTCTGCAGAGTTTTGTGTCATCAGCAAACACTGATACATTGCTTATAAGTAGCCCCTTCCTGGCCGTGGAAAAGGAAACTAGGAGGGTCTCAAACCGCCTGAAGCTGGCAGACCTCTTTAAATAGATTGTGATAGCTCGAACAACGTCCAAAGTGTGAAGTGATTTTTCTTTGTCGTTTGCAGGCTTCGGGCAGAAGGAAGGAAGGATAACCTCCTGGTTAATGTGGTAGTCAGAAACTACTTTTGGTAGGAATCCAGGTGGGGTTCGAAGGACCACCTTGTCTCGATGCATAGTAAGCCATGGGCTCATAGAAGAGAAGGATGCAATTTTGGACACTCTCTTTGCTGAGGTGATGGCAATGAGAAACCTCACCTTGAGAGAGAGCCACTTGAGGCTGCATTGTGGGAAGTGGCTCAAAGGGTGGATTCTGGAGGGCCAAAAGGACCAAGGTGAGGTCCCATGGCGGTGCAGGGTTTCTGTAAGGTTAGGTTAGGGTGTCTGGTCGGACCTTGAATGAGAAGGTCTGGTCGTAACAGGAGTCGCCATGGTCTGGCGATTGACATGTTTAGGAGGTCTATGTACCAAACCCTGTTTGGCCAATCCGGAGCAATGAGGATGGTGGTGGTCCCTTCGTACTTGATCTTCCAGATCACCCGCGGCAGTATAGACAATGGTGGAAAGGCGTAAACTTTGTGAAAATTCCAGGGAATTTCTAGGGCATCCGTGAAGGCAGCTCCAGGATCCCTCGACCTGGCACAGTAGGTTGGTACTTTGAAATTGCGTCTGGATGCCAGCATGTCGATATATGGGGGGCCCCACCTTGTTACAAGCTGGTTGAATATGGTTGGGTGGAGAGACAACACGGCTGGGTTTATGGACTAACGGCTGAGGTAGTCGGTCCCCCAATTCTGCATGCCTGGTATGTATACTGCTGAAATTGCCGGTACATATTGTTCCTCTGAAGCAGTTATCTGTGACACTTCTGCCATCGCTCCGATGCTTCGGGTTCCACCTTGTTTGTTTACATATGCGACTGCCATCGCATTGTCGGATTGGATCCAGACCGGTTGGGATTGGAGAAGGTGGGTCCAAGCCTGGAGGACTAGAGTGATGGCCCGAATCTCAAGGATGTTGATTGGTAGTCTCGACTCTTCTGGGGCCAAGGGCCCTGTATTGTGCGTTCCCTGAGGACTGCTCCCCAGCCATACAGGCTGGTGTCTGTTGTTACCACTTGCCAGTGGGGGTGGGACCAACTGCAGCCCCTCGCTAAAGTGGTGATTGACTGTCCACCAACGTAAGCTCTCTCGTGTCTGTTGCAATACTGGAATGGGATGGGAGAGCAGTTAATGATCCCCATCAGTACTGCCGCTCCCTATACGCAGAGTACGCACTCTGCGTAGGGCACCAACTCCCAGGGGGGCACCCAGTACCGCCGCTCCCTACGCAGAGTGCGCACTCTGCGCAACAACATACCAAGCAAGTCTTCGCCAGCGGCTCCTTCTCTCTAATGCCGCGGCAACAGGCCCTTTTATAAGGTTGTGCCCGTGCGTATGACGTCACACGTCAGCGACGAGGCGCAACCTTATAGTAGTGCCTGTTGCCGCGGCATAAGAGAGAAGGAGCCGCCGACGATCACTGGTCTGTTGGGGGTACTTTCTGTGGGGGCAATTGGGGGCTTTGTGTGTGCGGGCTGGCTACTGTCTATGGGGGGTACTGTGTATGAGGCAATGGGGGGTACTTGTTTTTGGGGGCACTGTTTATGGGGGCAATTGGGGGTACTTTGTATGGGGGCACTGTGTGTGGGGGCTACTGTCTATGGGGGGTACTGTGTATGAGGCAATTGGGGGCACTGTGTGTGGGGGCTACTGTCTATGGGGGTACTGTTTATGGGGGCAATTGGGGGCACTGTTTATGGGGCAATTGGGGGTACTTTCTATGGGGGCACTGTGTGTGGGGTCTACTGTCTATGGGGGGTACTGTGTATGAGGCAATTGGGGGCTTTGTGTGGGGGCTAGTGTCTATGGGGGGTACTGTTTATGGGGGTAATTGGGGGCACTGTTTATGGGGGCAATTGGGGGTACTTTCTATGGGGGCAATTGGGGGCACTTTCTATGGGGGCAATGTGTGTGGGGGCTACTGTCTATGGAGGGCACTGTTTATGGGGGCAATTGGGGGCACTGTGTGGGGGCTACTGTCTATGGGGGGGTACTTTGAATGAGGCAATTGGGTGCACTGTGTGTGGGGGCTACTGTCTATGGGGGGGTACTGTGTATGAGGCAATTGGGGGCACTGTGTGTGGGGGCTACTGTCTATGGGGGCAATTGGGGGCACTGTGTGTGGGGGCTACTGTCTATGGGGCTACTGTTTATGGGGGCAATTGGGGCACTGTTTATGGGGGCAATTGGGGGCACTGTTTATGGGGGCAATTGGGGGTACTTTCTATGGGGGCAATTGGGGGCACTGTGTGTGGGGGCTACTGTCTATGGGGGGTACTGTGTATGAGGCAAATGGGGGCACTGTGTGTGGGGGCTACTGTCTATGGGGGGCACTGTGTATGGGGGCAATTGGGGCACTGTGTATGGGGGCACTTTCTATTGGGGGCACTGTTTATGGGGGCAATTGGGGCACTGTGTATGGGGGCACTTTCTATTGGGGCACTGTTTATGGGGGCAATTGGGGCTCTGTGTATGGGGGCACTTTCTATTGGGGGCACTGTCTAAGGGCAATTGGGGCACTGTGTGTGGGGCTTCTGTCTATGGGGGCAATTGGGGCACTGTGTATGGAGGCACTTTTTTACTATCTACTCAATAGGATTCGGTTCGGGATTCGACAGAATCCTTCAGGGTGGATTCGGGGGTTCGGCTGAACCCAAAAAAGTGGAATCGGTGCATCCCTACTATTTGGCCAAAAATGATAATAATTGAACAATATGCCTGGTCCTGGAAAGAGACATCAACAGTCCGGTGCCAAGAAACGAAAGAAAAAAAAAAAGCCCAAGATAAAGCCTGTGCATCACTTTCAGGTACGTTCATAATCCTGTGAAACTTTATTTTATTCTGTCGACGTTAATGTCGGTAATAATTTCACGACTAACGCATCTTTCTTAATATGAATACAAGCAGATCTAAATAAACAAAATTACTTAAAATGCATTATATTAAAACACAAAAACTGTTTTATTACACCAATCTTGCTATTTCGCTTTTTTTTTTTTTTTTTTTTTAAATCTCTTTTTATTAATTTCCAATATAGTTACAGAAAAGCAAAGATACAGAAAGAAAAAGAAAAATTGGGATAAAGGGGAAAGGGACAACGCACTATTCAACAATAGACACACACAAAAAAAACAACTTAATTAGTCAAGAGCTTACAACAAGTTAATTCTAAATGCTTATTAATCCTTTACAAAAAAGACACCTTACTTCAATTAAACCCTTAGCTAATAAACTAGTTAACAGTCTAATTTATTTAGTTCTAACCAGGGTAACCACACTGTTCGATATTGCCCCATCTCATTTTGCAATAAATATGTTATTTCCTCTAATTTTCGAGTTTCTTCTACCAAATTCAACCATTCTGTATAAGTAGGAGGATTAACATTTTTCCAAGCTCTAGGAATAAGGGCTTTGGCCGCATTCATCAAATGTAAAGTTAACTTATCTGTTACCATACAGTTATTTTTTTTATCATAATAAAATAATAGATGTGTCGGATCAGCATTAGAAATATTAATCCCGGTTATGTTACGAATAGTAGTACATATTTCAGACCAATAATGCTGTATATTTTGGCACGTAAACCAGAGATGTGTAAAAGAACCTATGTCCCTATTACATCTCCAACATAGTTTAGAGGAAGCTGGGAACATTGAGTGCAACTTTTCTGGTACATAGTACCATCTTGTAATAAGTTTATATTGCATTTCTTTCACTCTAGAGGCTCTCGATGCTTTATGAATATTTTGTACAATCTTTTGTCTTATTAAAGGTTATTACAATAACCACTTTCAACTCCTGTTCCCATTCCTCGAAATATTTTAGGGTTACATTGCCATTATTACAAAGTATTCCGTACATTGTCGAAAGCAATTTAACTATCTGCTTCTCCAATACATTTTCCCAGGTAGTATTAAAATACTCTACTGGGCACAACTTCTCTTTACTTAAATAATTATATAATTGAAAATAGCTCCATTTCGCTCTTTATTTACTTTTTTGACCAAAAATAACTGTTTATTTAAAAGTGCGCTCAGTAATTCTTCAATAATATCTTATGCTTCATTTAATGCAGGGTCAATGCTGAAATTTGTTTATGAAAGAGGATAAAGTGGTACCATCAAGCACTGATCCAGAGGGACTTAGCAGCTGCACAGTCACTGATGCAGGGTGTAGCACTGAAGCCAGTCCATCAACCAGCTATGAAGGTACAGATGCAGTGGTCACAACTGGTGACAACCTACAGTCTGGGAGTAGTTCTATAATCATAGAGAAACCGTCACTCATTAAAGAAGTAGAAACTGATGTGGTGTCCTCTGTGAGTGCTCTGCAAGTTGATCCTGGCCGTCTCGTCTAACAGATTCTGATCGCCTTGAAATTGTACAGAGAGGACCATTTAAAGTAGAATCTGATTTTTCTTTCCCCAAAGACAAAGATGGATGAGGTTTTAATAGTTTGCAATGCTATCGCATACTCGCAAATGGAGAGAAGTTGTTAAGAAGTTGGCTTATTTATTCAAAGCAGAAAAACTGTGTGTTTTTGTTTTGCTTGTAAACTCTTCAGTACCAAAGACACAAACCTGTCAAGGGAGGGTTTTAGTGACTGGTCCAACATCAGCAAGAGCCTCAGGAGTCACGACAATGCCTTAGACCAGTGCTGTCCAACTTCTGTTGTACCGAGGGCCGGAATTTTTCCGACCTACGTGGTGGAGGGCCGATAATGGAAGCCCGTTTTGACCACTCCCCTTTTTGAAACCGCACCTACTTGAAACCACACCCATGTTATCACATGACCATACCCATATTAATGGTTGTAGTACAGCAAAAACCTGCCATACTCTGCCTGCCCTACCCTGCCTGTGTGTGCCATACTCTGCCTGCCCTACCCTGCCTGTGTGTGCCATACTCGCCTTCCCTACCCTGCCTGTGTGTGCCATACTCTGCCTTCCCTACCCTGTCTGTGTGCCATACTTTCACTGTGTGTGCCATTCTTGGCTGGTTTGTGCCATACTTGGCCTGTGTGTGCCATACCCTGCCTGTGTGTGCCATACCCTGCCTGTGTGTGCCATACTCTGCCTTCATTACCCTGCCTGCATGTGCCATACTCTCACTGTGTTTGCCATTCTTGGCTGGTTTGTGCCATACTTGGCCTGTGTGTGCCATACTCTGCCTGCCCTACCCTGCCTGTGTGTGCCATACTCTGCCTTTATTACCCTGCCTGCGTGTGCCATACTCTCACTGTGTTTGCCATACTTGGCTGGTTTGTGCCATACTTGGCCTGTGTGTGCCATACTCTGCCTGTGTGTGCCATACTCTGCCTTCCCTACCCTGCCTGTGTGTGCCATACTCTGCTTGCCCTATGATGCCTGTGTGTATGGCACACACAGGCAGCCTACAGTGACACAATGCTGGCACTGCTCCTACAGTCTGCAAAATAACTATATATTAAAAAACTTTTTAATTGAAGTACCACCTCAGTATATGTTCTTTTTGCAGTGTGCAGGGATTATTTGTGGGTTTCTACTGCTCCTGAGGTGTGAACAGGGGAACAATGGGGGTGATTACAGCCTGAGCCAGAGGTGTGAACACTGCAGGGGGTGAACAATACAGAAACTAAAAGGTGTGAAAAACACAGGTTTTACATATTTAAACAATACAGCCTGATTACAGCCTGAATCTGAGGTGAGAACCATGCAGGGGGGCAGTTAATCACAGTACTGATACCATTTAAAGCTTACACAAGAGTAAGCCATCAAAGCAGCCAGACAGGTGGGGGGCCACACAGAGGGGGGTCGCGGGCCGCATGCGGCCCGCGGGCCGCCAGTTGGACAGCACTGCCTTAGACCACACACAATCCATGTTGAAATGGAGGGAACTTGAGATGCGTCTAAAGAACAAGAAGACAATAGACCATCAAGAATTAACTCTCTTAGAGGCAGAAAAAAAAGGTGGCATGATGTCCTCACACGATTAGTCAGCATCACAATATCTTTAGCATCCCGAAATCTTGCTTTTAGGGGCTCCTCAGATTGTCTCCAAGAAGCAAACAATGGCAACTTTCTCAAGGAAGTCGAGCTTCTTGCACTGTTTGATCCTGTGATGGAAAATCATCTGTCGAGAGTCAAGGACAAAAGCACTTGCACACATTACCTTGGACAGCAAATCCAAAATGAGCTGATACAGCTTATAAGTTACAAAATACTGAAGACCATTGTGTCCAATATTCATCAGGCAAAATACTATTCAATTATAAATATCATAAAGAACAAATGTCAGTCATATTGCGGACTGTGGCCTTGGAGCCAAAGCCAGAGGTTAAAGAATACTTTCTAGGATATGTGGAGGTCTTCAAACCACTGGCTTGAATCGGTCAAATGTCATACTGGACAAGCTTCAGGAGCTTCAGATTCCTTTTGAAAATTGCAGAGGACAGGCCTACGATAATGGTGCTAATATGAAAGGTAAAAGTCAAGGAGTGCAAGCGAGACTGCTAAAGCAAAACCCAAGAGCTCTGTTTGTACCTTGTGGAGCACATTCAATGAATCTTGTGATAGCATAGGCATTTTGCCTATGAGGCTGCAGATGAGCCTATCAGTGATGCCTTCAAAAAGCTTGAGGTTACCTTTTTCAATAGTGTTGTGGACTCTGCTTTGGCATCACTTCAAGAGAGATTTGAAATTTTCACTCAGGTCAAAGACAGATTTGGAGTTCTGCTTGATTTCAGCCAAGTTCAAGGGATGTCAAAAGAGACTTTACAGAAACACTGCACTGAGGTAGAGAAAACATTGACTGCAGTGGAAAAAGGAGATTCTGATATTGATGGTCAAGAGCTAGCTCAAGAAATCATAAACCTTCCACAGTTGCCACCACTCACAACGGCTCTGGAGATGCTATCATTTCTCCATGACAACCACCTACAAGAGTTGTACCCAAATCTCTGGATTGCTGTGCGCATAGCAGTGACGCTCCCTGTAACTGTTGCCTCTGCTGAGCGAAGTTTTTCTAAAATGAAGCTTATCAAAACGTACTTGCGCTCATCTATGGCACAAGAGCGCATGAGTGGTCTGGCAATTGTCAGCATCAACTCTGAATTAGCAAAGGCTTTATCATATGAAGAGCTCATTTACGACTTTGCCTCAAGAAAAAGCAGAAGTGTGCCTTTGTAAATTTTGAAAGCTCACAGATGACAGTATTGATTTTATTTCAGTTTATTATTGTTTATTTTATTTATTATAAATGTTTTATTTAAAGTGTAATTTTAGTTTGTATTTTTTGCTGTAGAGCTACAATTTATTAATGATACAATTTATTTATGTATTTACTTTTATTTGAATAAAGTTCTATTTTAGCCCCTATAGTAGGTGTTTTTTTTTTTTTATTATTTTATTTTTACTTCCGTAATATTTGGGGGAGGGGGCACCAAAGTAAATTTCTGCTTAGGGCACCCATTTGGCCAGCAGTGGCCCTGATCCCCATTCCAAAGTTGCAGAAAGTTGTTTTGTAGTGGATGCAGATGATACCTTGCGTAGGGTACTGCTTCCAGGGTGGCTACCATGAGACCCAGCAGTCTAAGGCAGTCCTTGGCTGAGGTGGATCTCAGATGTAGGAAGTGACAGGTGGCATTGATCAGTCTCTGCACTCTGTTCTGGGAGGTAAACCATTTGGGTGTGTGAATTGAAGGTCAGGCCCAGGAACTGTATTACCTGGGAGGGGGTGAGGCTGCTCTTCTGACAGTTGATGAGCCAGTTGTGTTGGGCAAGGACTTTCAAGCAGGTCTCCATGTCCCGGACGGCCTGTCTGGCCGATGGCGCCAATATGAGGAGCTCGTCGAGGTAAGGTATTATTCGGACGTAGTGTAGTGTCCTGGAGGTAAGCTACAACGGGGGCGAGTTTTGGTGAATACTCTTGGGGCTGTAGTTAGGCCAAATGTGAGGGCTGTGAATGGATAATGATGCTCCCCGTGGCGAATCTGAGAAACTTCTGAGAGGCGGCATGGATAGGGATGTGTAGATACGTGTCCTGGAGGTCCAGAAGACCTCTGGTTCCATGGCCGCGATCACCGTCCTCAGGGATTCCATTCTGAACTTATGCTTGTGAAATAATGGGTTCAGAGATTTTAGGTTCAGAATGGGTCAGAAGGTCCTTCTTCCTGACCAAGAAAAGATTGGAGTAGTACCTACTTAATCTCTGTGAGCTGGGGACTGGTGAAATGACCCTTGCCCGCAAGAGGGATATGACTGCAAGCTCAAGAGCTTGGGCTCTGCAGGGGGTCCTGAGGTACAGAGGAAGGTACAAACCTTGTCCTGGGCAGGTGAGGAGAGAATGGGATCCTGTAGCCCAATTGGATGATGCTGAGTACCCAGGGGTGAGAGATGAGATGTGAGTGTCCCAAACATGGCAAAATTGCAGAAGTCTTCCTCCGATCGAGGGGGGTTGTAGAGGAATGGAGTCATGCAGAGTTTTGTTTAGCGCCAGTTGGTTTCTTGGGGCCTCTGGCCTGTTGTTGCCATGGTGGCCTGCTGGACTTCTGACCGGAGTCGGGAGCATTGGTGCGAAAGGAGGGCTAGCGAGAATGAAAGGACCTGTTCTGGGAAGACCATGGCCATCTGCAGAACTGTCTCCCTGTGTGGTCTAGTCTTGGCTTCTTCCCCTGGGGTAGGAGCTCTTGCCACTGGTGACATCCAAAATTATATGCTTGAGGTCGGGCCCCGAAGAGTGAATCACCTGTGAATTTGAGAGCAATCAGTCTGTATTTGGAGGCATTATCCCCGGTCCAATGGCGTAGCCAGAGCGCCCGTCAAGCTACTATTGCACTGGCTGCTGACTTGGCGGCCAGTCTAGCTATGTCCATGGCCGCATCTGATAGAAATGTCAGAGTGGTACTGAGGCGATCAAGCTTGGATGCGTGTTGCTCAGTTGAAGTGGGTGGGCTGCGAGTCAATTCCTGTGCCCAATGTCTTGCAGTATGGGCTAGGCCGACTGAGGCAGCTGCAGGCCTAAGGATAGAGGCTACCGATGCTACCTTATCGCAAATCTTAAGGTATTCCCCAGGTACTGGATAGGTGTTGAAAAATCCATTCAGTTTCCATTGTATGAGCAAGGGACTTGGAGGATATTTGAACAGTGTGTCGCGGAGCCTTGCATTTTTTTGGCTGACGTGTTCTCAAGGGACGACTGCATAGTCTGCTTAACAAAATCTAGGAAGCTGCCAAGCTGGGGAGGAAATTGTGAAGTTGAAGGGAAAGCCTCTGTACTAGGTTCTGTGGTATGCTGAAGATGGCCCTCCTCATGGGGAGGGGTAGTAGGCAATTGTGTAGCAGGTGTAATGGTGGTAGGTTTAGGTGATTGTGGCTTGCAGTCAGAGCAAATATCAACCTCCAGCTTTCTGAGGCTGTGCTTGCATTTTAGATCCTCTACCAACTCCTGTAGGGGCTGGGGGTCAGACATACCTGGACAGTGCAATGGGCACAATGTTTTAAATGCTGGCTGCAAACATGGTAGGCAAGGAGCTGTCCCTTGTAAGATGGCCCCTACCTGGTATTGTGGCAAAACACCTTCCAACAGAAGCGCTCACCTGCGCAGTTATTTATAGCCAGACAGGCAGGATAAAGTCTGAGAAAAACAGTAGGGAACCTTGTCCCTGTTAGGTAGCTGTTAAGGCATGGGTGCACAGCTATAGAGAGGCATGCTGATGTAGGTGCGGGCTCTTCCTCCTCGTGGCGCTGTGTAGTGAGCGCAAGATGGCGGACCAGATCCAGGCATGGGGCAATGACATCACGCGGGTTGCGACAAGGGCGCGAACATTCCATGTAGGTGAGCGATATGCTCAGTAAGGGTGGGGGGCTGCACACCCCGAACGGTGCACCCGGCTGCAGATGGGAGACAGTGCTAACGAACCATGTAGACCCTGCACTCCCTGTGTACAGGCAGCCTGCTCCCCCTGAAGGAGAAGAGGGGGAGGGAGGGAGTGAAGAGCAGCAGAAACCTGTTTGGGAGAGGTGCACTTTGCTGCATAATGTTGGGACAATGCCTCAATGGTACACCGATAGGGGACTCACCTCCTGCTAGGTAGGGGAGGTAGAGACCAGGTGATAGCAAGTTATACTGGACTAGAGCCTACAGTGTAGGTAATTACATCTCTCCACTTGCGGCGAATCAAGCAAGCAAGGAGGGAGTAAGCCCAGTCCTAGGAAGCAGACAGCATACCTCCTGAGTGAAAAATAAAAAAATATAATGTATTACTAAAAAGAACTGTCCTTCACCTCCAGCAGGACAAAATAAACTGGGTAGTAGAGGCGGAGCCAGTCCATATATAAGAGCTTTATTCTTCTGTCCTGCCTCCAGAGGTGATGGATGACTTAACCCTAATGTCTGCACTGACAGAAGGGCCGACTAGAGAAACATTAATTATTCTAGGATTTGTAGTCCAGCAACAGCTTAGTAAAGTTTGGTTGAGAAGCACAGGGCCCCAGGGTTTAGTACCCCTTTAAAAAACTTTTTGGGGCTAGTCTAAGGTGGCCATACACGTTCAGTCTTCTTCCAATAAACATTCAGATATCGGTCATATGTATGAATCAAGGATCTTACAATAACATTCAAACTGAAATTGTAGGAAAAAGCCCTTAAAATACAAATCTGAGGATGTTCTGAACATGAAATAGTTGGCAGACACCAATGATACGAAAGTGACTTCTATTGTAGGTCCCCCAAGGATGTCATCTGATACACAATACATGTGCAGATTTTATTGTTAGCCAACCAAAATTTTCTAACCTAACCAATCAATGAAATGAACAATCACCATGGTACGAAAATTAACAGGGCGATAATTTGGAGCTCACACACAACCCAAAAATCGCACAAAACTAGGTTTCAGACAATTTTATCAGTAGGTGGGGATATCAGAAGATCCGCTCGCTTGGCGACCTTATTTACCTTCATAACTTCCTCCTTTATACTGGCTTTTAAATTTTGCTTCACAGACAGACACACCCCTCCTCCTCTTCTATTGCCTCTGTCCCTTTGAAACAAGGTTTATGCTTTTTTTTTTCTTTTTGAAAGGTGTATTTTATTGATTATCATAATAACATAAAACAACATATCTGACAATACAAAAGGATAGAACGGAATACTTTTTTTCCCAGGTTAAATTACCGTATATTGTTGCTATATACATCGTAATTACAGGCTTTATGAGATGAGTATAACTTTACAGGGTATAGATCCAGCAGCGGTTCCAATGCATTATATTCGTCAACTGATAGGCCTAGCTAAGTTGGGTTGTGTCAAAAGAAATGGGGAGGCTCCAGGAGTCAGAAGATATGCATGGGTGTGGAGTTGTTCAGTTGCCCTCTAAGTCATACCAGGGACCCCAAACTCTGTCAAATTTGTCAGGTGCACCCCTGGTCTCATATGTGAGTTTGTATAGGGGAGCGACGGTGTTCACCAAATTCTTCCAGGCTGTAATGGCGGGCAAAGTAGGGCCCATCCAGTGCATTGCAACAGTTTTTTTTGCGTAAAACAAGAGTATCTTGTAGCGTAGCCGGGAACTATTGTGAGGGATCATACTATCTAAGACACCTAACAGGCAGGTTTCAGGAGCAGTTACAGTAGGGAAGTCTAGGTTATTTGAGAGATAGTTAATCACTGTTGTCCAGAACCTGGCGATATGGGGAAATTACCAAATCATGTGGAAGAAATTAGCAAAGTCTGCTCCACATCTTGGGCAATGATCTGTCAGGGCACGGCCCATCTGGTGCAGCCTTGATGGGGTGATATACAGATGATGAAAAGTTTTATACTGTATAAGTCTGTCTTTGCTGGAGCTAATACATGGTGTCTGAAGCCCACCAGTCTTGCGCGGTGCAGAAGGGTTTGGGGCCTGTTATGTGATATAAGTTTGAGGTAAGCTTTACTGGGCTAGGAGAATGAAGGATTGTCTCTATTGTTAGAGAGCTGAGCGGAGGGGCGAGAGTAGTAAATTGGTCCCTAAACACTGATCGCAACTGGAGATATTTATAGAAGGGAAGCATAGGTTGCTGGGCTTTCTCTTGGATTTGTGCATATGTTGGGAAGGCTGAGTGCTCCATGAGGTCCCCCAAGTATTTAATATTGTGGCAAGGCCAAAATATGAAGTTCTGTAGTGTTCTAAATTGTGGTAAATGTTGGTTGCCCCAGAGTGGGAGTCAAGGTGCAAGTAAGGGTGGGGGGTGTTTAAGTAGTGTGAGTGCAATGGTCCATGCTTTATGTGGGGTAGTGAGGGTTGTTGGGAGTGGAGCTGTGTCTGTAAGGTGACGATATGGAAAATCCCCTAGTCCTTCCAGGGAGGCAAGTATTGTTGCTTGTAGTTGCATGTTTGGGTTGTATGGGTCATGGATGAAACACCAGTGCAGGTAGTGATTCTTAAGTATTTCAATTGATTGACCCATTTTAGAGGTAAATTGGCTTGTACGGGCTGTGGTTGGAGGGGGTCTATAGGACAGAGAATTGATTTATCCCAGTTGATTCACAGGCCGGAATAACCACCAAGGTTGTCCACTTGCTGAAGCAGAGAGGTCAGTGATTCCCTGGGGTCTGCAAAGTAAATCAGTAGATCATCTGCATATAGCGATACCTTTTCTTGGATATTACCATATGTGAGGCCCTTGACGCATGGGGAATTCCTTATCAGTATGGCTAGAGGTTCAATCGCCAGAGCAAATAGTATTGGCGAGAGTGGGCAGCCTTGCCGTGTCCCTCTCTCAAAGGAGAATGGAGGAGAGGTAATCCCATTCACTCGACCCCTTGCTGTGGGGCATTGATATAGTAGCTTAATCCACTTTAAAAATGACTGGCCAAAGCCAGATAAGACCTCCCACAAGTATCCCCACTCAATTGAGTCAAAAGCTTTGGCAGAGTCTAAAGAGGCCACAACTCTGGTACCTATCTCTGGGTGGGAGATTTGCAGATTGGTAAAAAGTCTTCTCAAGTAAATGTCAGTGGATCTTCCAGGCATAAAGCCCAATTGACCAGGGTGTACAAGATCAGTGACCACCTGTTGGAGCCTCACCGCCAGGATTTTGGCCAAAATCTTGGCATCTGTGTTAATTAGAGAGATGGGGCGGTATGAGGAACAGAGGGAAGGATCCTTACCCGGCTTTGGAATGACCACTATTAGAGCCTCAGCAAAGGAGGTGGGTAATGCATGGTTGTCATAGGCATATTGAAAAGTTTCTAATAGTTTGGAGGGTACATGTTCGGATAGTTCCTTGTTTATCCTCCTATATTTACTGCCCTGTCGTATAGTTACATAGTTACATAGGGTTGAAAAAAACCAGTGTCCATCAAGTTCAACCCATCCAAGTAAACCCAGCACACCTAACCCACACCTACCAATCTATACACTCACATACATAAACTATAAATACAACCACTAGTACTAACTGTAGATATAAGTATCACAATAGCCTTGGATATTCTGATTGTTCAAGAACTCATCTAGGCCCCTCTTAAAGGCATTAACAGAATCTGCCGTTACCACATCTCTAGGAAGGGCATTCCACAACCTCACTGCCCTCACCGTGAAAAACCACCTACGCTGCTTCAAATGGAAGCTCCGTTCCTCTAATCTAAAGGGGTGACCTCTGGTGCGTTGATTGTTTTTATGGGAAAAAAGAACATCCCCCATCTGCCTATAATCCCCTCTAATGTACTTGTACAGAGTAATCATGTCCCCTCGCAAGCGCCTCTTTTCCAGAGAAAACAACCACAACCTCAACCTCGACAGTCTCACCTCATAGTTTAAATCTTCCATCCCCTTTACCAGTTTAGTTGCACGTCTCTGCACTCTCTCCAGCTCATTAATATCCTTCTTAAGGACTGGAGCCCAAAACTGCACTGCATACTCAAGGGGAGGCCTTACCAGGGACCTATAAAGGGGCAAAATTATGTTCTCATCCCTTGAGTCAATGCCCTTTTTTATACAAGACAGCACTTTATTTGCTTTAGTAGCCACAGAATGACACTGCCTGGAATTAGACAACTTGTTATCAACAAAAACCCCTAGATCCTTCTCCATTAAGGATACCCCCAACACACTACCATTCAGTAGATAGTTCGCGTTTATATTATTCCTACCAAAATGCATAACTTTGCACTTATCAACATGTCGTGTAACTTATTTAGCCACATTTCAGCAACACCAATCACTTCATACTTTCTCTCCAGCTCTCCCATTTTACCAGTCAGACTCTTTGCAAACCAAAAAACCAAAGCCCTCCTCCCTGCACCAATCTCTCAGCCACACATTAATGTTCCTAAGCTCTCACTACCTTCTTAACGTTGCTTGTGGCACAGGTAATATCTCTGAGAATATTACCTTGGAGGTCCTAGCCCTCAACTTTTCACCTAATTTATCAGTCTATTCAGTATATTCTGGATAGGGATGCACTAAATCCACTATTTTGGGATCCGGCTGGATCCCGAATCCTTTGTGATAAATTCGAACCTTAATTTGCATGTGCAAATTAGGCCACAGAGGGGCTAAAGAGAACCCTGTGCTTCAAACGCGGTGACATATTTTCAATTTCAGTGTTTATGTGATAAAGTAACGTTTTAAGGATTCAGTTTGGCCAGGCATGTGAAACCGAATTCTGGAGATTTGGTGCATCACTAATTCTATGCCAAATCTACTGAAGGGGTGAATTCATTTGACCTCCCCATCATTTAATCTGACCTGCACTTGTGTTCAAGGTCATCATAAATGACCACTTATGTGAGAGCATTGCACCTCTAAAACAGGATCTACTATTGCAAGGGCTGTTTTTAATAGGAAGAAATGTATATAGTAAAATAAACTAGAGAGGTACATTTCCTGAAGAAAATATAAGTGGTGCTTGCTGTGGCAAAACTCGTGCCCCAATATTACAATATTTCCTTCAGTTCCCTGCTGGGGCAATTAACCGCCCACCCCTCAGAAAAGTCATAGCACCAGTGAGATGCTAATATCTAATATAGATCTCACTAATTTCCCCACTGAAAACAATGAAAGAAATGTGATTGGCTTTTGGCGGCCCCGCCCACTTTTTCTAACCTTGAGTACGAAGTCACGCAGTGACCATAGGCGGAGGGTGATTTTTTTGTTTGGGGAGGCTAAATATGGGCCATACACAGACGGACCTACAGCTAATGTAAGACTTAGTGGATTCGCTGCTGGTGTAAAAAATTAACCTCCCAATTACCTCTTGCCATTCCCACTGACTCCCAGGGATACTGTGCAAAAGTGCGGGTGGGGGTGCTTTTAAACCCTAAAATGCTTAGGATGTAAAAGCATTAATACGTGCACTTCTGTTAGGGGTTTTCTATACATTTGTGTTTGTGATCAGTTAGCTTCAAGGGGTAGTTCACCTTTAAATTAACTTTTAATATGATGTAGACATTGATATTCTGAAACAATCTGCAATTGGTTATTTTTAATGGTTTTTCGGTTATTTGGGTTATTGTTCAGCAGCTCTCCATTTGGTATTTCAGCAGCTATCTGGTTGCTAGGGTCTTATTTACCAGGTAATGGTTTAAACAAGAGATGGGAATATGAATAGTTAAGGGCAACAAACCAATAAAAATCAATGGGTGAAATCTGATTGGCTGTTGGTGGCTCCGCCTACTTTTCAAAACTGCAGTCCACTAGTGACCAACAGTGAAAAGTTTGGGGACCCAGGTGTTAATTCTGTGAGAATGGCAGCAGGTTTAATTTCCCCATGTATGTATGTATGTATATCTTTATTTATAAAGCGCTACTTATGTACGACAAACTAATTATTTGCCAAAATCCCCATTATAAGTCAATGGGGCAAATTTGAGGACCTCTCTTGCCCCGGGGGTAAAACTTATACCCTTGTGCGGGGTATCTGCTGACACAGGTTGCAAACCTCTTCAAATGTGGTAAATTTCACATTTCTAAAAAATTCCCTCTCTGCGCTACAATCCGTCAAAGTTGGCCTCAATGTTAAGTCTATGGGATTTTTGGCCTGGTAAATTGCCCCGAGGGGGCAATTCACCGCCCACCCCTTAAAAAAGTCATAGCACCCCATTCCCGTATAGGCTGCACGATTTGACACCTCACTCATGGGTCTACGACAAATGGTGCGGGACTAGTTACGCGCCGAACTTTTGTACGGAAGAATAATAATAATAACTAGAGAGGTACATTTCCTGAAGAAAATGTGAGTGGTGCTTGCCGTGGCAAAACTCGTGCCCCAATATTACAATGTTCCTTCAGTTCGGTTAATTGCCCCCTGCTGGGGCAATTTATCGCCCACCCCCTAGAAAAGCCATTGCACCCCATTCCCGAATAAGCCGCACGGTTTGACACCTCATTCATGGGTCTACGACAAACGTGGTTAATTGCCCCCTGCTGGGGCAATTATCCGCCCACCCCTCAGAAAAGGCATAGCACCCCATTCCCGAATAGGCCGCACGGTTTGACACCTCATTCATGGGTCTACGACAAACTAGTTATTTGCCAAAATCCCCATTATAAGTCAATGGGGCAAATTTGGGGACCTCTCTTGCCCCGGGGGTAAAACTTATACCCTTGTGCGGGGTATCTTCTGACACAGGTTGCAAATCTCTTCAAATGTGGTAAATTTCACATTTCTAAAAAATTCCCTCTCTGCGCTACAATCCGTCAAAGTTGGCCTCAATGTTAAGTCTATGGGATTTTTGGGCCAGTTAATTGCCCACTGCAGGGGCAATTAACCGCCAACCCCTTAGAAAAGACATAGCACCCCATTCCCGAATAGGCCGCACGATTTGACACCTCACTCATGGGTCTACGACAAACGGTGCGGGACAAGTTCCGTGCCGAACTTTTGTACGGAAGAAGAATAATAATAAGCCTGTGAGATAATAGTAGTGATGCTTTGCTTCGCAAGCACCACTAACTAGAGAGGTACATTTCCTGAAGAAAATGTGAGTGGTGCTTGCCGTGGCAAAACTCGTGCCCCAATAATACAATGTTTCCTTCAGTTCTCTGTGACAATTGCCCCTGCTGGGGCATTTAACCGCCCACCCCTCAGAAAAGTCATAGCACCCCATTCCCGAATAAGCCGCACGGTTTGACACCTCATTCATGGGTCTACGACAAATGGTGGTTAATTGCCTCCTGCTGGGGCAATTAACCTCCAACCCCTCAGAAAAGGCATAGCACCCAAATCCCGAATAAGCTGCATGGTTTGACACCTCATTCATGGGTCTACGACAAACGGTGGTTAATTGCCCCCTGCTGGGGCAATTAACTGCCCACCCCTCACAAAAGTCACAGCACCCCATTCCCGATTAAGCCGCACGGTTTGACACCTCATTCATGGGTCTACAACAAACGGTGGTTATTTGCCCCCTGCTGGGGCAATTAACCTCCAACCCCTCAGAAAAGGCATAGCACCCCATTCCCGAATAAGCTGCACGGTTTGACACCTCATTCATGGGTCTACTACGAACTAATTATTTACCAAAATCCCCATTATAAGTCAATGCTGGCCGTCAAAGTTGGCCTCAATGTTAAGTCCAAGGGATTTTTGGGCCAGTTAATTGCCCCCTGCAGGGGCAATTAACCGCCAACCCCTTAGAAAAGACATAGCACCCCATTCCCAAATAGGCCGCACGATTTGACACCTCACTCATGGATCTACGACAAACGGTGCGGGACAAGTTCCGTGCGGAACTTTTGTACGGAAGAATAAAAATAATAACTAGAGTGGTACATTTCCTGAAGAAAATGTGAGTGGTGCTTGCCGTGGCAAAACTCGTGCCCCAATATTACAATGTTTCCTTAAGTTCGGTTAATTGCCCCCTGCTGGGGCAATTTACCGCCCACCCCCTAGAAAAGCCATTGCACCCCATTCCCGAATAAGCCGCACGGTTTGTTGTAGACCCATGAATGAGGTGTCAAACCGTGCGGCTTATTCGGGAATGGGGTGCAATGGCTTTTCTAGGGGGTGGGCGGTAAATTGCCCCTGCTGGGGCAATTAACCTCCAACCCCTCAGAAGAGGCATAGCACCCAATTCCCGAATAAGCCGCATGGTTTGACACCTCATTTATGGGTCTACGACAAACGGTGGTTAATTGCCCCCTGCTGGGGCAATTAACTGCCCACCCCTCAGAAAAGGCATAGCACCCCATTCCCGAATAAGCTGCACGGTTTGACACGTCATTCATGGGTCTACGACGAACTAGTTATTTACCAAAATCCCCATTATAAGTCAATGGGGCAAATTTGGGGACCTCTCTTGCCCCGGGGGTAAAACTTATACTCTTGTGCGGGGTATCTTCTGACACAGGTTGCAAACCTCTTCAAATGTGGTAAATTTCACGTTTCGAAAAAATTCCCTCTCTGCGCTACAATCCGTCAAAGTTGGCCTCAATGTTAAGTCTATGGGATTTTTGGGCCAGTTAATTGCCCCCTGCAGGGGCAAGTAACCGCCAACCCCTTAGAAAAGACATAGCACCCCATTCCCGAATAGGCCGCACGATTTGACACCTCACTCATGGGTCTACGACAAACGGTGCGGGGCAAGTTCCGTGCCGAACTTTTGTACGGAAGAATAATAATAACTAGAGAGGTACATTTCCTGAAGAAAATGTGAGTGGTGCTTGCCGTGGCAAAACTCGTGCCCCAATATTACAATGTTTCCTTCAGTTCTCTGTGACAATTGCCCCTGCTGGGGCATTTAACCGCCCACCCCTCAGAAAAGTCATAGCACCCCATTCCCGAATAAGCCGCACGATTTGACACCTCATTCATGGGTCTACGACAAATGGTGGTTAATTGACCCCCGCTGGGGCAATTAACCTCCAACCCCTCAGAAAAGGCATAGCACCCCAATCCCGAATAAGCCGCATGGTTTGACACCTCATTCATGGGTCTACGACAAACGTGGTTAATTGCCCCCTGCTGGGGCAATTAACTGCCCACCCCTCAGAAAAGGCATAGCACCCCATTCCAGAATAAGCCGCACGGTTTGACACCTCATTCATGGGTCTACGACAAACTAGTTATTTACCAAAATCCCCATTATAAGTCAATGGGGCAAATTTGGGGACCTCTCTTGCCCCGGGGGTAAAACTTATACCCTTGTGCGGGGTATCTTCTGACACAGGTTCCAAACCTCTTCAAATGTGGTAAATTTCACGTTTCTAAAAAATTCCCTCTCTGCGCTACAATCTGTCAAAGTTGGCCTCAATGTTAAGTCAATGGGATTTTTGGCCCGGTTAATTGCCCCCTGCGGGGGGCAAATTAACCACCCACTCCTCAGAAAAGTCATTGCATCCCATTCCCTAATAGGCCGTACAGTTTGAGACCTCATTCATGGGTCTACGAAGAACTAGTTATTTACCAAAATCCCCATTATAAGTCAATGGGGCAAATTTGGGGACCTCGCTTGCCCCGGGGGTAAAACTTATACCCTTGTGCGGGGTATCTTCTGACACAGGTTGCAAACCTCTTCAAATGTGGTAAATTTCACATTTCTAAAAAATTCCCTCTCTGCGCTAAAATCTGTCAAAGTTGGCCTCAATGTTAAGTCTATGGGATTTTTGGGCCAGTTAATTGCCCCCTGAAGGGGCAATTAACCGCCAACCCCTTAGAAAAGACTTAGCACCCCATTCCCAAATAGGCCGCACGATTTGACACCTCACTCATGGGTCTACGACAAACGGTGCGGGACAAGTTCCGTGCCGAACTTTTGTACGGAAGAATAATAATAACTAGAGAGGTACATTTCCTGAAGAAAATGTGAGTGGTGCTTGCCGTGGCAAAATTCGTGCCCCAATATTACAATGTTTCCTTCAGTTTGGTTAATTGCCCCCTGCTGGGGCAATTAACCGCCCACCCTCTAAAAAGCCATTGCACCCCATTCCCGAATAAGCCACACGGTTTGACACCTCATGCATGGGTCTACGACAAACGGTGCGGGACTCAAAGTTGGTCTCAATGTTAAGTCTATGGGCGGATAATTGCCCCCTGCTGGGGCACTTAACCACCCACACCTCAGAAAAGTCATAGCACCCCATTCCCGAATAAGCCGCACGGTTTGACACCTCATTCATGGGTCTACGACAAACTAGTTATTTGCCAAAATCCTCATTATAAGTCAATAAGGCAAATTTGGGGACCTCTCTTGCCCCGGGGGTAAAACTTATACCCTTGTGCGGGGTATCTTCTGACATAGGTTGCAAACCTCTTCAAATGTGGTAAATTCCACGTTTCGAAAAAATTCCCTCTCTGCGCTACAATCCGTCAAAGTTGGCCTCAATGTTAAGTCTATGGGATTTTTGGGCAAGTTAATTGCCCCCTGCAGGGGCAATTAACTGCCAACCCCTTAGAAAAGACATAGCACCCCATTCCCAAATAGGCCGCACGATTTGACACCTCACTCATGGGTCTACGACAAACGGTGCGGGACAAGTTCCGTGCCGAACTTTTGTACGGAAGGATAATAATAAGCCTGTGAGATAATAGTAGTGATGCTTTGCTTCGCAAGCACCACTAACTAGAGAGGTACATTTCCTGAAGGAAATGTGAGTGGTGCTTGCCGTGGCAAAACTCGTGCCCCAATATTACAATGTTTCCTTCAGTTCTCTGTGACAATTGCCCCTGCTGGGGCATTTAACCGCCCACCCCTCAGAAAAGTCATAGCACCCCTATACCGAATAAGCCGCACGGTTTGACACCTCATTCATGGGTCTACGACAAACGGTGGTTAATTGCCCCCTGCTGGGGCAATTAACTGCCCACCCCTCACAAAAGTCACAGCACCCCATTCCCGATTAAGCCACACGGTTTGACACCTCATTCATGGGTCTACGAAAAACGGTGGTTAATTGCCCCCTGCTGGGGCAATTAACTGCCCACTCCTCAGAAAAGGCATACCACCCCATTCCCGAATAAGCTGCACGGTTTGACACCTCATTCATGGGTCTACGACAAACGGTGCGGGGCAAGTTCCGTGCCGAACTTTTGTACGGAAGAATAATAATAATAACTAGAGAGGTACATTTCCTGAAGAAAATGTGAGTGGTGCTTGCCGTGGCAAAACTCGTGCCCCAATATTACAATGTTTCCTTCAGTTCGGTTAATTGCCCCCTGCTGGGGCAATTAACCTCCAACCCCTCAGAAAAGGCATAGCACCCCATTCCCGAATAAGCCGCACAGTTTGACACCTCATTCATGGGTCTATGACAAACGGTGGTTAATTGCCCCCTGCTGGGGCAATTAACCTCCAACCCCTCAGAAAAGGCATAGCACCCCATTCCCAAATAAGCCGCACAGTTTGACACCTCATTCATGGGTCTACGACAAACGGTGGTTAATTGCCCCATGCTGGGGCAATTAACCGCCCACTCCTCAGAAAGTCATACCACCCCATTTCCGAATAAGCCGCACGGTTTGACACCTCATTCATGAGTCTACGACAAACTGTGGTTAATTGCCCCCTGCTGGGGCAATTAAACGCCCACCCCTGCTGGGGGAATTAACCTCCAACCCCTCAGAAAAGGCATAGCACCCCATTCCCGAATAAGCCGTACAGTTTGACACCTCATTCATGGGTCTATGACAAACGGTGGTTAATTGCCCCCTGCTGGGGCAATTAACCTCCAACCCCTTAGAAAAGACATAGCACCCCATTTCCGAATAGGCCGCACGATTGGACACCTCACTCATGGGTCTACGACAAACGGTGCGGGACAAGTTCCGTGCCGAACTTTTGTACGGAAGAATAATAATAACTAGAGAGGTACATTTCCTGAAGAAAATGTGAGTGGTGCTTGCCGTGGCAAAACTCGTGCCCCAATATTACAATGTTTTCTTCAGTTCTCTGTGACAACTGCCCCTGCTGGGGCATTTAACCGCCCACCCCTCAGAAAAGTCATAGCACCCCTATACCGAATAAGCCGCACGATTTGACACCTCATTCATGGGTCTACGACAAACGGTGGTTAATTGCCCCTGCTGGGGCAATTAACCTCCAACCCCTCAGAAAAGGCATAGCACCCCAATCCCGAATAAGCTGCATGGTTTGACACCTCATTCATGGGTCTACGACAAACGGTGGTTAATTGCCCCCTGCTGGGGCAATTAACTGCCCACCCCTCAGAAAAGGCATACCACCCCATTCCCGAATAAAACTTATACCCTTGTGCGGGGTATCTTCTGACATAGGTTGCAAACCTCTTCAAATGTGGTAAATTCCACGTTTCGAAAAAATTCCCTCTCTGCGCTACAATCCGTCAAAGTTGGCCTCAATGTTAAGTCTATGGGATTTTTGGGCAAGTTAATTGCCCCCTGCAGGGGCAATTAACTGCCAACCCCTTAGAAAAGACATAGCACCCCATTCCCAAATAGGCCGCACGATTTGACACCTCACTCATGGGTCTACGACAAACGGTGCGGGACAAGTTCCGTGCCGAACTTTTGTACGGAAGAATAATAATAAGCCTGTGAGATAATAGTAGTGATGCTTTGCTTCGCAAGCACCACTAACTAGAGAGGTACATTTCCTGAAGGAAATGTGAGTGGTGCTTGCCGTGGCAAAACTCGTGCCCCAATATTACAATGTTTCCTTCAGTTCTCTGTGACAATTGCCCCTGCTGGGGCATTTAACCGCCCACCCCTCAGAAAAGTCATAGCACCCCTATACCGAATAAGCCGCACGGTTTGACACCTCATTCATGGGTCTACGACAAACGGTGGTTAATTGCCCCCTGCTGGGGCAATTAACTGCCCACCCCTCACAAAAGTCACAGCACCCCATTCCCGATTAAGCCACACGGTTTGACACCTCATTCATGGGTCTACGAAAAACGGTGGTTAATTGCCCCCTGCTGGGGCAATTAACTGCCCACTCCTCAGAAAAGGCATACCACCCCATTCCCGAATAAGCTGCACGGTTTGACACCTCATTCATGGGTCTACGACAAACGGTGCGGGGCAAGTTCCGTGCCGAACTTTTGTACGGAAGAATAATAATAATAACTAGAGAGGTACATTTCCTGAAGAAAATGTGAGTGGTGCTTGCCGTGGCAAAACTCGTGCCCCAATATTACAATGTTTCCTTCAGTTCGGTTAATTGCCCCCTGCTGGGGCAATTAACCTCCAACCCCTCAGAAAAGGCATAGCACCCCATTCCCGAATAAGCCGCACAGTTTGACACCTCATTCATGGGTCTATAACAAACGGTGGTTAATTGCCCCCTGCTGGGGCAATTAACCTCCAACCCCTCAGAAAAGGCATAGCACCCCAATCCCGAATAAGCTGCATGGTTTGACACCTCATTCATGGGTCTATGACAAACGGTGGTTAATTGCCCCCTGCTGGGGCAATTAACTGCCCACCCCTCACAAAAGTCACAGCACCCCATTATCGATTAAGCCGCATGGTTTGACACCTCATTCATGGGTCTACGACAAACGGTGGTTAATTGCCCCCTCTCTTGCCCCGGGGGTAAAACTTATACCCTTGTGCGGGGTATCTTCTGACACAGGTTGCAAACCTCTTCAAATGTGGTAAATTTCACGTTTCGAAAAAATTCCCTCTCTGCGCTACAATCCGTCAAAGTTGGCCTCAATGTTAAGTCTATGGGATTTTTGGGCCAGTTAATTGCCCCCTGCAGGGGCAATTAACCGCCAACCCCTTAGAAAAGACATAGCACCCCATTCCCGAATAGGCCGCACGATTTGACACCTCACTCATGGGTCTACGACAAACGGTGCGGTACAAGTTCCGTGCCAAACTTTTGTATGGAAGAATAAAAATAATAACTAGAGTGGTACATTTCCTGAAGAAAATGTGAGAGGTGCTTGCCGTGGCAAAACTCATGCCCCAATATTACAATGTTTCCTTCAGTTCGGTTAATTGCCCCCTGCTGGGGCAATTTACCGCCCACCCCCTAGAAAAGCCATTGCACCCCATTCCTGAATAAGCCGCACAGTTTGACACCTCATTCATGGGTCTACGACAAACGTGGTTAATTGCCCCCTGCTGGGGCAATTATCCGCCCACCCCTCAGAAAAGGCATAGCACCCCATTCCCGAATAGGCCACACGATTTGACACCTCACTCATGGGTCTACGACAAACGGTGCGGGACAAGTTCCGTGCCGAACTTTTGTACGGAAGAATAATAATAATAAGCCTGTGAGATAATAGTAGTGATGCTTTGCTTCGCAAGCACCACTAATAATAAGCCTGTGAGATAATAGAAGTGATGCTTTGCGTCGCAAGCACCACTAATAATAAGCCTGTGAGATAATAGTAGTGATGCTTTGCTTCCCAAGCACCACTAATAAGCCTGTGAGATAACAGTAGTGATGCTTTGCTTCGTAAGCACCACTAATAATAATAAGCCTGTGAGATAATAGTAGTGATGCTTTGCTTCGCAAGCACCACTAATAATAATAAGCCTGTGAGATAACAATAGTGATGCTTTGCTTCGCAAGCACCACTAATAATAAGCCTGTGAGATAATAGAAGTGATGCTTTGTAAGCACCACTAATAATAATAAGCCTGTGAGATAATAGTAGTGATGCTTTGCTTCGCAAGCACCACTAATAATAATAAGGCTGTGAGATAACAATAGTGATGCTTTGCTTCGCAAGCACCACTAATATGCCTGTGAGATAATAGTAGTGATGCTTTGCTTCACAAGCACCACTAATAAGGGCTTTATAAAGAAACAGACCTAGAGACATACTGGATTTTTTTGCTGTATCAAAATAGAGCAAAGCCTGCTTGTACCCAGTACCTTGTAGATCATAAGCAGGAAATTCAAGATGAAGTTTCTATCTTCATCTTTCCAATGTTTCTGTCAATGTTGCCTTGGATGTTTATATGTATAATAATGCACAAATATGGATGCTACTATGGCATACACATCTATACAGAATATACATATAACCCTTATAATAGAGGATTCAATCGCAGAGTGACAGTTCAACCAAACAACAGGAATTTATTAGGAACATCAACAGTGTCAAACATGAACAATAACCAATATTTATATTTCCTTATAAGGAATAGAATATCATGACGGTATAGTTATCTTCCTGATAAAGTATAGGGGATCCCTTGTTTCCTTGCTTAATTTCCCTGGTGCATTTCCCAAATGAAAACTGACTTGTTCTGATATACAGTTTGCTAACATGGAGAGGATTTGGATTGGTTGAAACTATCACTAACCCTCATAAAATTATATTTTCCTAGACCATGATTGGGCTGTTCAAAAAGTTACAATTTACTAATTTTCTGTCCCTCCTCCTGTCAGGTGACCGCTTAATTAGCAACTCAGGATATGCATGTGTTCATTCTCACAGACAGTCTTAATTAGAATACATAGCCCATGGCTGCGGTTGCAGGGATTCACAACAGGTGGTGCTTTTGATATTGTGATAAACTCTATCTATTCGATATCTATCTAATCCAGTGCTGTCCAACTTCTGCGGTGCCGAGGGACGGAATTTCTCTCGCATACATGGTGGAGGGCCGCTAATGGAAGCCAGTTTTGGCCACTCCCCCATTTTAAACCACACACACTTCAAACCACACCCATTTTATCACAATGGTTGCTGCAGGGATATCAACCATCATTCATATGTTAAAGAATTATATTATGTCATATTAAGACATACCCTTAAATCCATATGCCTCCTCCCCTGTGGATAGCACAGCAACCCCCAGCATATAATTACACACCTTAGGGACCATTTAATGGCTATTTCCAACTGCTAACAAACTCTCAGAACAAACCCCTGCCAGGTTCTCCTCCCACAGGCAGCATAGGGTAGGCAGAGTATGGCACACACAGGCAGCACTCTGCCTGCCATACTCTGCCTGTCCTATGCTGCCTGTGGGTGCCATACCCTCCCTGCCCTATGCTGCCTATGTGCCATACTCTCCCTACCCTATGCTGCCTATACACAGGCAGTATAGGCCAGGCAGTACATACAATGTCTGAAGTGTGAAGAGGTGAACAATGTGGGTGATTATAGCCTGAGCCTGAGGTGTGAACACTGCAGGGGGTAAACAATGCAGAGATTAAAGGTGTGAACAACACAGGGGATTACATTTTTAAACAATGCAGAGGGATTACAGCCTGAATCTGAGGTGATAACCATGCAGGGGGCCAGTTAATCTCAGTACTGATACAAAGTTAAACCATCAAAGCAGCCAGACAGTGCGGGCCGCCAGTTGGACAGCACTGATCTAATCTATTATAATAATGAATGAATATTTTCTTTATGCAATTATTCATAGTGTAACATCAGCATGTTCTGGGCAAGATGAAGACTACCTTACCCACTGGGTAAAAAAAGTATACTTATATATTTTATCTACAAATGTCTTAGGGCCCCAATATATTATTCAAATCCAGACATACATAAATCATCAAAAATTACCACGTTTGCATTTTCTTGACAAAAGGATATTATTCAAAAACACATCAGCGAGAAATTCTTAGTACCAGCCCTTTTAGGTCATTGCCATTCAAAGTGAATTGGGGGGGCAACCCTAAATATTTACACTGAATACCTCTCTTGTCAAGCTAATCAATTTATATAGTTTTCAATACCACATCCTAGTCCAGATATCTTCAGGTGTTTATCTGTCAGTATATTCTATGTAGCTGTCCCAAAGACTTTATAAGTTCAGCCACATGCCCATATGGCATTGAATTTCTTTAGGCACCCTCTAACTAGGTAAGTCAGTTTCTGACTAGGAAGGGAATCATTCAATAATTTTCACCAAAATTGAAGGGGAGGAGGATCTAAAGCGTTCCAGCATAGTTCTTAGCATAGTAAAGCAACTGTAGATCTTGTCATCAAGCACAGGAATGTCTCTCTGCCATTTATTCATATTCTTCTCTAGAGTAGAGGGGTCCGAGGCAGACAATATAATGTAAAACAAAGAAAGGGGTTTAGTCAGGTCTTGTGTGTATTAGGACTCCAGGGTTGTTTGAGCTACCCTTAAAGGCCTTGCAGGAAATCGGATATTGAAGGCATGGCGTAGCTGCAGGAACCTGAATAGCATGTCAGGAGGGGGGGTGGTGCACCTCTTGTCAAAGGTTTTGCATTCACCACCAGTAACAATTACCCCTAGTGTTTTAATACCTAGCTGTGCCCATCTGGCAATATCTGGGAGAGCATGAAAGCAGGGGAGTTGTTTGTTTCCCCAGAGTGGGGTCTGGGGAGACCAAGCCTCAGAAGGGCTGGACCAACTTCTGGGATTTCTAGAAGGCCCAAACTACTGTAGTTTAGACAGAGCCTCAAATGAGCCTACTACATAGTAACATAGTAAGTTGGGTTGAAAAAAGACATACGTCCATCGCGTTCAACCATAATGCCTATATATAACCTGCCTAACTACTAGTTGATCCAGAGGAAGGCAAAAAACCCCATCTGAAGCCTCTCTAATTTGCCGCAGAGGGGAAAAAATTCCTTCCTGACTCCAAGATGGCAATCGGACCAGTCCCTGGATCAACTTGTACTAAGAGCTATCTCCCATAACCCTGTATTCCCTCACTTGCTAAGAATCCATCCAGCCTCTATTTAAAGTTATATAATGTATCAGCCAGCACAACTCATTCGGGGAGGGAATTCCACAACTTCACAGCTCTCACAGTAAAAAATCCTTTCCGAATATTTAAACGGAACCTCCCTTCCTCTAAACGGAGTGGGTGCCCTCGTGTCCGTTGGAAGGACCTACTGGTAAATAAAACATTAGAAAGGTTATTATATGATTCCCTTATATATTTATACATAGTTGTCATGTCACCTCTTAAGCGCCTTTTCTCCAGTGTAAACAAACCCAACTTGGCCAGTCTTTCTTCATAACTGAGACTTTCCATACCCTTTACCAGCTTAGTTGCCCTTCTCTGGACCCTCTCTAACTCAACCATGTCCCGTTTGAGCACTGGAGACCAGAACTGGACAGCATATTCTAGATGGGTCTTTACCAGCGCCCTGTAAAGGGGAAGAATAACCCCCTCCTCCCGTGAATCTATACCCCTTTTAATACAGCTCAAAACCTTGTTTGCCCTTGCGGCTGCTGCCTGGCATTGCTTGCTACAGCCAAGTTTATTATCTACAAGGACTCCAAGGTCCTTCTCCATTATGGATTTGCCTAGTGCAGTCCCATTAAGGGTATAAGTGGCTTGCATATTTTTATATCCCAGGTGCATGACCTTACATTTATCCACATTAAATCTCATCTGCCACTTAGCTGCCCAGATTGCCAGTTGATCAAGATCCTGCTGCAAGGATGCCACATCCTGGATAGAATTGACTGGTCTGCAGAGTTTTGTGTCATCTGCAAACACTGATACATAACTTATAACACCCTCCCCCAAGTCATTTATGACAAAATTAAACAGAAGTGGACCCAGTACAGAACCCTGAGGGACCCCACTGAGAACCTTACTCTAAGTAGAGAATGTACCATTAACAACCACCCTTTGTACCCGATCTTGTAGCCAGTTTTCGATCCATGTGCAAACGACTTCACTAAGACCAATAGACCTTAGTTTAGAAAGCAGTCGTTTGTGGGGTACGGTATCAAATGCTTTGGCAAGATCCAAATAGATTATATCTACTGCATCCCCACTGTCCAGCTTCTTACTTACCTCATCATAAAAAGCAATTAAATTGGTCTGACATGACCTGTCCTTCATAAAGCCATGCTGATTACTGCTCATAATGGCATTCTCCAGTACATCATTTTGTATGTGATCCCTTAACAAGCCTTCAAATAACTTGCCCAGAACGGATGTCAAACTTACAGGCCTATAATTGCCAGGCTGAGATCTTACTCCCTTTTTAAATATAGGAATGACATTCACCTTCTTCCAATCTGTAGGTACCATACCTGATGAAAGAGTCTGAGAATATCAGAAACAAGGGCCACTGTAATTCTGACCCTAGCTCTCTCAGTACCCGAGGGTGTATTCCATCTGGCCCAGGTGCCTTGTTTACATTTATCTTGTGTAACCCTTTAAGCACCATATCCTGTGTCAACCACTGTGTAGTTGGAGCTGAGGCAACAGTGCAGCTATTGGGTGGGACTTGGCACTCTGGCTCCTCTACTGTATACACCGAAGAAAAGAACTGGTTAAGCACATCTGCCTTTTCTGTATCCTCTGTAACCATATTGTTACTATAACTCAATGTGGCCACACCCTCAACCTGCATCTTTTTACTTATTAATATACTTAAAAAACCTTTTGGGGTTAGTCTTGGCCTCTGCCGCAATGCGCTCCTCATTTTCTATCTTAGCCTTCCGGATTGCTGCTTTACAACACTTGTTATAGTGTTTATATTCATTAAACGCAGCTACTGTCCCCTCTGACTTATATTTCTTAAAAGCTTTCCCTATTAACTTCGTTACCTCAGAGTTAAGCCACATAGGGTGATTCTTAACACTTCTACTTTTTCTTATTAATGGAATAAATTGAGAACAGTAATGATTTAATATCATTTTAAATGACAACCATTTCTGCTCTGTGTTTTTATCAGAAAACATAATGCCCCAATCTATGCCCTGAAGTGCTGCCCTTAAGGAGCTAAAATTTGCCTTCCTAAAATTCATTGTCTTTGTTGCCCCCCCTTAAATTTGTTTCCTGCACCAAACATCAAATGAAATAACATTATGATCACTATTACCCAGGGGTTCAACCAGTTGCACATTTGCTATACATTCTGGGTCATTAGAGAACACTAGATCCAGTATAGCATGGTTCCTGGTTGGCTCCTCAACAACCTGTGACATAAAGTTGTCATGCAGCAAGTTTATAAACTTGTTCCCATTTACTGTCCTGGCAGTATTATGGCTCCAGTCAATATCAGGATAAATAAAATCCCCCATTATTATCACTTGCCCCAAACTAGCAGCCTTTTCTATTTGCAACAGGAGCCGAGCCTCCTCCTCCTCACTTATGGGGGTCTATAGCATACCCCTACAATTAGTTTGGTAGATTCTTTACTATCTATGAGAAGCTCAACCCATAGGGATTCAGCTCCCTCTGTTACCCCCATCACTTCCTCTTTAATATTTGATTTTAATTCTTGCTTAACGAACAGACACACTCCTCCTCCTTTTCTATTGCCCCTGTCCCTCCGAAACAATGTATACCCCCCAATATTAACTGCCCAGTCATGAGACTCATTCAACCAAGTTTCAGCAACACCAATCACATCATATTTCCGCTACAATGCCAGTACCTCCAGCTCTCCCATTTTACCAGTCAGACTCTGCATTGGTAAACATACATTTAATACTGGTACCGGCGTGAGAATGACATGTAAACAACGTAGGGGCCTCCCTGCCATTATCAGTATCCCGAAGCAAGTCTCCTCCCCCATTTTCCCTTACTATGCCCACTACCTCATCTATCCTGTCTACCACAGAATTTCCAGCTGCACCCTCCCCCCCACTCCTAGTTTAAAATCTCCTCCAACCCTCTAGCCCTTTTCCCCCAAAGCAGCTGCCCCATCATCATTGAGGTGCAGCCCATCCCTGGCAAAGAGCCTGTAGCCTATTGAGAAATCAGCCCAGTTCTCGAGAAACCCAAAGCCCTCCTCCCTGCACCAATATCTCAGCCACGCATTTATCTCCCTAAGCTCCCGCTGCCTTCTTAACGTTGCTCGTGGCACAGGTAATATCTCTGAGAAAATTACCTTGGAAGTACTCGCCCTCAACTTCTCGCCTAGCTTTTTAAAATCGTTCTTGAGGACTTCCCCCACTCCTCTAACTTTGTCATTGGTACCTATGTGTACCAATTCTTCCCCAGCCCCTCCCAACAATTTGTCTACTCGTTCCACCACGCTACTGTAGCAGCCTCTAAGACCATCACTGGATTATTAATGTTAGGGACCTTGGTGTTGTCAAAATTCTGTTTCACTCCCTCATGTCACATATTTACGAATGTAACCTTTTATTAGTTGGCTGCCTTTTCTAGAGGCTGTTACTACTCCTATAAGAGATGCTGCTGCCAGGCTCCTACACCTCAGCAATTGTTTTTCATCTGCCATGTTACTCTGCCAGTGTCTACACTGGCTTCCACTGACCTTCTGTAAAAATTCAGACTAATGTCCTAGATATTAAAAAAAAAACTTCACAACACTACCACCCTCTTCCTCTGGACTAACAAAACTTTCTTTTTCACTATCATTACATACATCAATTCATGCCTTTGCTAGAACTGCCCCCATTCTGTGGAATTCCCACCTGCATTGTCCAAATTTCACCTAAATTCTCTCCTTTAAAAATCACTTAAAATCTGGGTGTGTAAAAAGGGGATTCTACTGTATACTTTGTTTCCCAGAACTGGCGCCATCTTTTTGCAGCCCCATAAAGGCAAGCTGCGTTTTTTCCCCTGGATGCCTCTAGCACCAGCTCTGCGGCTCATAAAGCACAGAGAATATCTTGTTTAACATACTATCTGGCATTCCTGTCTGCCCATTCATATTCCCTCAGCAGTGTAAAGCATGGATTTCTGGTTATTATAGCAAGAATATTCTGTTTTAAAGGCAGATACTCTCTCTTAAAGCAAGCCAGAAATGCTCATTTTGGAAAGTAGGGAGCCTTAAAGGAGAAGGAAAGGTAAAAACAAAGTAAGCTTTATCAGAAAGGTCTATGTAAATACAGCCATAAGCACTCTCAGAAACGCTGCACTGAGTTCTCTTTCAAAAGATACAGGATTTCTTGTCTGTTTTGCCAGAGACACGCAGCTCTCTCCTGCTCCCCCCCCCCCCCACTTAGGAATGTGGATCTGAGCCAGTCAGCAGGAAGCTTCCTCATAGTCTTACTGAGCATGTACACCGGTCTTGGTGCAGGAGCGTGGCATTATGGGAACTTCCTTTACAGAGCTCAGTGTTTTTTTTTCCTAAGAGGCTTCTGATCATCTGAACAGGAGAAATATGGGGAGACTTAAGGGCACTATTGAGAGAACTGAAGGTATGCCTGCAGCTTGAGATTAACTCTTTATTAGCCTTTCCTTCTCCTTTAATCTTTACTAATAAGCAGAAGAGTATTGCATCTATTTATACAGCAATGTAAAATGATTAATGTCAGAACAAAGGTGTCATTTACTATTTACATGCAGAAGGTACATTTTGAGGCCCCTATATGTTACCTACCTTGGTAAACCTGTACACATAGGGCATCAAACTGCAGTAGGTCCCTGGGGTTCATGTTTAGGAGGTCTTATCTTGGTACCTGAGGATATGTGGGAGATAACATGCTGCAAGTGAAAGCTTTGAGGAGACTTCACTTGTGGCTACGCAGCTAAAGTCTCTCTCAGTATCGATTAAGGAAAGCTCTCATGATTTCTACACTTTTAAGGATGGGCTGGCTAATGAACTAGGGAAAATCCTCCCTGAATTCATCCCAGAAGATGACATTTTTGGGCAAATGCTGGCAAAACATTTTTATTAGAAGATAAATTTCAAAAAAATCTTACAGATGGGAAGATCATCTTTCAGACAAATCCTAGAGGCAGGAGCAGATGTTCCATGGGCAAAGGGCCATATAAAACAGTTGCAAAATCTCCTGGAACAGAATTATCCGACAAACAACCCAGTGGTAAGAAAATCTCTGCACTGGTGTCTCCAGGTAAGTATTTTAACAAAAGGAGCACCGCAGGTTAAAGGCCATCCAAACCAAACCTTTTTTCATGCATTCTCTGTATTCTTTTTTTTTAATGTACAGAAAACTCTTTTGTTCCAGCATGTGGTTGCAGGTCTTGGTTTTCTGACCTTTTCCAACTCTGGAGAGTTCCTCTGTGGTCGCTGCCACCCGAGAAAGGATCTTCTCCTTCAAGGCCCAAACTTTCATCCAAGTTGAAATACCCTTTCACTACCTACCTGGAAACTGAGAAGGATCTGCCCTGGTAATGTGATTTTCACTATTCTGCACTGCAGGAAACAAATGAAGAACAATATATATTAAAGAATTTGGTCCAAGTTCAGGAATTGGTGTTATTATGTTAATGTGTTATTCTAGATCCAGTCTCAGTTCCCCCTTGGTGCTCTTTAGGTGCAAGGCCCGAGCAGCAAATTAAGAAGGTTTGTAAAGGCTATTTCCAATCTTAAACCTAAATACCAGGTTTGTGTAGTTCTAAAGGCCTTATGTCAGCCTCTGTTTAAACCTTTGTCCTCTGCCTCATTTTCTCATGTCTGTAGAGACTGCTTTTTTTAATAGCCATTACATTAGCCAGACAAATACATTTAGTTCCAAGCGCTATCATTTTAAAAAAAAAAATGTAGGTACTTCTATTGAGACACTCACTATAAGACAATCCATCCTTTTCACGGAAAGTTATAACAGAAAATAAAGACTTAAAAAAAGGTAACAACATTTCTAACAAAGCCAAAAAATGATAAAGAAAAAGAATGACATCTTCTGTATGAGAAATGCTGCTTTCAAATTTAATTAGAAAGGGTTAGGCCCTTTAGTACTTCATGGCTTACATTAAAGTAGGTAAACCAGTACCTGAAGAGTCAAAAACACATTCTATAAGAGCAGTGGCAATCTCTTGGGCAGGGAGGGCACGCAGGAGTCTCTGTGGATCAATTCTGCTGAGCAGCACTGTGGTCAAGTTTTTCCACATTTGCAAAGCATTATAAGACTGATTTTTCAGCACCTTGAAAAACAGCCTTTGCTCAGTCTTTTCTTGATGTCTCATGCTCCCTTAGGCCCAAAGGCAGTTAATTGTTTCCCACACAAATAAAGCATTGATAATATACTTTTCACAATAATTGCTTTATAAACACTGATGTATGGGAGAGGAAGTGTGGGCTATATGGGGTTGGGTTATTTTTTAATATTGTATTCTTTTTCCATTTTCAAAAAAAATATAGACATTGATAGAAATTAACTTTTTATTACAAATATTTAAAAAGATATGTGGTTTTGGGGGGCGTGGCTAGCCATCCACCAGCACGGACGTGTTTTAGAGAGCTCCCAGGGAGAATCTTTTAATCTGCCCCCATCTAACTGCCATAACCTCCCTAAAGGCTCCTATCCTCATCCAGGCAGCTCAAAGAACACTCCACTGGCAGACTCCAACAAAAACAGAGCTTCCTGGCCCTGTCTAAAGCCGGAACAGAGTGCGGCCTAGTAGACGCGAGAAGTCAGGGGACTTGTGTGATTGCGCTCCCTGCCGAAGGCCTACCTGAAGTGCGGTACTACACGACACGGCACTGGGAACCTGCCAACGAAAGCAGAGGTACACAGGGGGACAGAGGAGGGGTGGACATACCTTGAGACCCCTGGTGCTCCCCTCTTAATCTCTTAAAAAGCCCGGCAGAGCAGCTCTATAAGTAAGGCCCCATCATAACAGCACAGGGCCCTTCTCAGCACAAACCTGCAGCATATAAGAGGCATTTAACTTCAAACTGCTGTAGGAGCCCAACCTGTTTATCAAACAAGTTTACAATCCTCTACCCTGCCAAACACCAACTGGCCACAAAGGAGCACATACTCTACTTAATAGAGACTCTAAATAAAACACTGCAAACCTAAATGCTGGAGAACCCCAGTGGGGACAAAGCCATCCATTAACGAATATGGAAGCTTGACACACTAACCCTGTGCAACACAGCCAGATAACAGGTGGAAAAACGCCAAGATCAAGCAGCAAATAGCCTACATAGACTGCCAACTGTCTCCAAAGTAAAATGGGACCAAAACACTAGAACAAAAAATCCCCACAACAAGTGACGGCATACCTTTCCCTGCAAACACAAACTGACCCACAACTACAAGCGGACGCTAGTCTGGCAAGATCTGTTACGTATAAAACCATGCTGGCACAAACTAATAGTATAGAAGGAAGCCTTAATTAGCTGGCTCCTCAGATGTATAGACAGATGAAAAATAAGAGTTAAAAATTTCTGCTTTTTCCCCGTTCTCATCAACCAACTTACCCCCCCGTGATAATAAGGTTCCCACCCCTTCTTGCTTCATTTTTTTACTATTCACATAATTAAAAAATAATTTTGGATTCTTTTTACTCCACTTTAAATTCACATCCCAGTCGCATTTATCATCCCACCAGATCTCAGTGATACCTATTAAATCATAATTTTCAATACATGCAATAGCTTGCAGCTCCCCTAATTTACCCGACAAGCTACGTGCATTAGCCAGCATGCAGCATACTTCTCCCTCTGATGTTTACATTAGCTAACGGAGAGTTAGAGCGAAGGCAAATATGAGACCTTGTAACGGAAGCTCCTTATCTGACAAATCAAAACTAATGAATATAACAAATCAAAGCCAATGAATATTCCACCACCCAAGCAAACAACTGAATGCTACCATGGTATCTTTCTACTCCCTAAACACTAGGGGTCACCCCACAAAAAAGAAAAGTAGCACTGCATGAGGCCTTTAAAGCTAAAGCTGATCTTATTTTACCAAGAGACACATTTTAAAAGATCCAATCACCCCAATTTCATGAATAAAAGATACCCACACAACTTTCATGCCTATTCCAAAACTAAATCTAAAGGTGTCTTAAAGGACAAGGAAAGTCAAAATCTATTAAGCACACTATTAAATAGTACTACTATTGCTACGTAAAAACGCTATATTTATAGCTTGCCTAATGAAAGATTTACAGAGATACACCTGCTACATACTTGTTTCAGTGAACGGCGCCGCCATCTTTAACAAGGGATGCCCACTCCCCTTCCCTCACTGTCTGTACTGCGCATGCGCCCACAACATCCTCCCTGCGGCCCCCCCGCGTCCGTCTGTGTCTCCCCCCCCCCCCAGCAGCTGTGTCCTTATGTGTATCCACTTGCCTCTTGTCAGCAACCCCGCTCGTGTGCTCCTGTTGTGTATGCAACTCGCCTCCCCCTGCTCGCATCCTCTAGTCGGCTGTATCCAACTCGCCTCTTGTCAGCACAGACCCCCCTCCCCCGCATCCTTTTGTGTCCTGGTGTTGTGTGTCAAACTCGCCTCTTGTCAGCACAGACTTCCCCCCCCTCGCACCTTGGTGTTGTGTGTCAAACTCGCCTCTTGTCAGCACAGACTCCCCCCTCTTGCATCTCTCCGCTTTTGTCCTGGTGTTGTGTGTCAAACTCGCCTCTTGTCAGCACAGACTCCCCCCCCCCCCCTTGCATTTCCCCGCTCGTGTCCTGGTGTTGTGTGTCAAACTCGCCTCTTGTCAGCACAGCCCTCCCTCCACTCACTCCGCTTTCCATTTCAGTGAACGGCGCCACCACCGGTTTGTTTAAGTGAAAGGTGCCTCTCCTCCCCAAGCACTTGCCTGCCGGCTGCGTCCTCTGCGTCCACCACCTGCTCGGCTTCCGTCCCCGATTGCTTCTTCCCCCACCAGCACCTGCGTCCCAAGCCAAGGGGGAACACTCCTGTTTGTGCGCATGCGCCGTCTACAGTCCAAGTCGCCAAGTCTGGGAAGGAGTGAGGCATTATGGGAATCTTCTCTACCCAGCTCAGCGTTTTTTCTAACTGTTTGGCTTCAGATCTTCTGAATGGGAGAAATATGGGGAGACTTAAGGGCACTATTGAGACAACTGAAGGTATGCCTGCAGCTTCAGATTAACTCTTTATTAGCCTTTCCTTCTGCTTTAATACTAATCAATGCCAAAACAGTATTCAAAAAGCACCAGTTGCTTGCAGACCCCTTGGGTAGATATCTGATGTTAATATGCTTAATAGAAAATCAGTACTACACATTAATAAATGTATACGCTCCAAACGGAAACCAACTGCAGTTTTTAACTAAAACTTTGACAAACCTGATGGAGCACAAAAAAGGGAGATGTATCGTGGCGGGAGATTTTAATAATATCATGGACCTACAACTTGACGTACACAGAAAAATCAAAATAAATACCACCAAACAACAAATGAAAAATGCAAAAAGAACAAGAGACCTGTTCCAAAACTTAGCCCTAATAGACACATGGAGAGCTAGACACCCAAAGACAAGATAATATACTTTTTACTCGCCTAGACGCTCTTTGTCCTCTAGAATAAATCACATATTTGTAGACAAACCATGACATTAGTACAAAAATCACGGATCAGAATACAGACCTGGTCAGACCACGCACCGATAGGCATAGAACGAGATCTACACAACACTTAACACCCTGAAGACTAAATTAACCTTTACTACTAAGATCAGACATTCAAGCTCAACTCAAAACAGCTATAACAGAATATTTCCAAAATACAACACCAGACCCCCAGATGATATGGCTATCACACAAAGCAACTCTATGAGGACAAATAATAGCCATAGCAAAAGGAATCCAAACTCAAAGAGATAAGAGGCAAAACAGCCTAGAAGGAAACATACAACAAGCAGAACACAATTATCAGAATAAACCCACAAAGCAACTGGAGCAGCAGCTACAAAAAGATAAAAAAGAATTAACACAAATAATGTTAGCCAAAACTGAATATAGACTAAAACTACTAAAACAATTCTACTACACCCAAAACAATAAAGCAAACAAGATCCTAGCATCTAAATTAAGGGCCAAACAAGCCCCAACTAGAATACCATACTAACAAAACTAACAAAATAATACCAAAATCACAGACCCAGTCCAAATAGCAAATACATTTGCAACATACTACACTTCACTTTATAACCTAAAAAACCAAGATAAAGAACCCAACTAAAAGTACAAAAGTACAAATAGAACAATACCTTTACTCACTACATCTACCCCATCCTAGTAACTCACAGAGAGAGAACTTCTTAATGCACCAATAACTCAAGAAGAAATAGAACAAGCAATAAAGTTACTTAAAATAGGAAAAGCACCAGGCCCAGACGGTTTTACAAACATATGTTATAAAACATATAAAACACTACTTATACCACGACTTCAACAAATATTCCAACACATAATGGACACAGGGAAAATCAATCCAGAATTCCTTCAAGCCCATATTACAACCATACCCAAACCAGGCAAAACTTCAGACCGATAGCCCTCTTAAATACAGACCTCAAATTATATTCCAAAATATTAGCACAATGACTAAACAGAGTTTTGCCCTCACTAATCAACAATGACCAAGTTGGCTTCATCACACAACGCCAAACACCCGACAACACAAGAAAACTTCACAACCTCTTACATATTATCAAAAATCCCCATCCCTTCTCCTATTATTGGATGCAGAAAAGGCATTCGACAGGGTCCACTGGGAATATATGGAACAAATACTAAAGAAATTCCAGTTAGGAAAGACTTATATCAAAGCAATACTAGCACTATACACATCTCCCACTCCAAGGGTAAATGCTTCAGGGATACTGTCAAATGCCTTTAACATCACAAGTGGAACAAGACAAGGCTGCCCACTCTCCCCACTCATATTTGCACTAATGGTAGAACCATTAGCTAGTAAAATCAGACAGAACACAAACATAAAAGAAATTCCAACACCAGAAGGACCACAAACAATAGGATTATTCGCGGACGATATAGTACTCTCCCTCACCAAACCTCAGATCTCATTAACTAACTTAAGAACTAACTGATTTCTACCAAGTCTCATGGTATAAAGTTAACTCCAGCAAAACCCAAGCCCTACCCATTAACATACCACAAAGGGAGCTACAAACACTATGACAAGAATACACATACGACTGGAGAGAAACCCACATCACATACTTAGGAATCAAACTGACAAAAAACCTGGAAAACCTTTACAAAGTGAACTATCTCCCACTACAAAAAACACTTCAATCAAAAATGGAAAGCACAAAATATATCTTGGTTAGGCAGAATAGTAGCAGCCAAAATGAATGCACTACCGAGAATACTATACCTATTCTGAACAGTGCAAATACAGCTTCCGCCATGATACATCAAACTACTACAAACGCAAATGAATAATTTTATATGGAAAGATATGAAACCCGGAATAGCTTTCAAGGTTTTACAGCAACCCAAACTAAAAGGGGGCCTGGGAATCCCCAACATACAGCTTTACTATAGAGCCTCTCTACTAGAAATGGCCATCAGGATGCATTACCCTACAACCCACAAAAAATGGCTCTTAATAGAAACATGCCTTATACAAAACATGACTTTACTTCAACTCCTTTGGCTTCCACCCAAAGATAGGCCCAAGGACTTACCCCATTGTTGCCCACAACTAAACCGATCCTCACAACCTGGGACTAACTAAACAGTTTAGGGGACTTGGGTAAATTCCCCTCACCGCTAACCCCAATCACCAACTTACAGCATCTTATTACAGACCTCTCACTACAGAGCTGGATGGATAGCGGTATCAACACCATTTCAGACCTATACTTTATCACAACCTACCGCACCTTCCACTAACTCCAAGAAAAATTTAAACTCCACAATAAGGAACTATATGCATACCTAAGAATTACCCATTTTCTAAACAAAAATACACCGAACCACAAAACTAAAAGACAACCAACAAGAATAGAACATCTCTGCAGTAAAATCGGAAAAGGAATAAGAGGCATTCTTTCAGATTGTTACCGATTTCTACTAGAACTTCCACCGGACTACAAGTATCCATTTACCGGTATGCAAAAATGGGAACTGGACTTACAAACGGAACTTACCTCAGAACAATGGGATAGGATCTTTTCTATAACAACTAGAGCAACTAGATGCACAAACCACCTAAAGTCAGCCAAAAACCTCTTATATTGATGGCAGTTAACACCATATCGACTACACCACATCTCAGCAACATATCCCACCACGTGCTGGAGAGGATGTGACCACCAAGGGACTTTGATACACATGTGGTGGCACTGCCCAAGAGTAAGGAACATATGGCAACAAGTCTTTATAATAATAACGAAGGACTAACAAATAAACTTACCAAAAACACCAGAAGCAGCACTGATAATGCATTTCCTGGAAACTATCCCTAACCCCCAAAGAAAACGCCTATTCCACATTTTAAATGTGACCACCACACTCATAGCAAAAGGGAGGAAAACAGGAGTCCCCTTCGAAATTAAACAAATACTACAAAACATGGACGTAAGAGCCTCAATAGAACAAATGGCAGCCTGAAATGACTAACAAAAAGGAGCAATACAATAAAATATAGGTACAATGGAACATATACCGTGAAACTACAGTACCCCCCCCCCCCGCAAGATGGCCAACAACAATAACCAACAAAAAGGGAAAAAAAAAAAGACCTCATCTTAAAATAAGGCAATATTGCTTATAGACAATGGACTTAACTGGTATTATCTCCTTACCTCAATTTATTCCCTCAGTTACTAATCCCTCTCTTCCCTTTTCCTACCTAACCAAAACCTACTTATCAATAAAGACATACCATACCTATATTACATGTTTTCTTTGACTGAAACTATGTATTATGTTTAATAAAAAGAAGTTACAAAAAAAAAAAAAAAAAAAAAAAAAGATATGTGGTTTTGATAAAAATGTATCTGTTATTTCAAGGGGTTGGCACAAATGATCCGTAAGACCATCAAATATTCTAAAATCTTAAATTAAATAACATTGCTGAACTTACTGGAGCAGTAATATTTTACCTTGAAAACAATATGAGCTTTTCCAACCCAACTCCTTTTTAAGTAGATGTGTGAATTTGCAAAAAATGCAGTTCGCTAATTTTAATAACACAGTTTATTTAGAGAACTGCCTCAACCTTCAGTGTCAATAATACTTATGGAAAAGACTAAACCATTCTTTTATGTACTAATTATACACAATGGAAAGGGACTTTGGACATACTTTAATGCATATCAAATGTAGGAAAACAAAAATATAAGCACCGATAAATGTTATAAAAAAAAACAAATGACTCATTACATTAAAACTTTTTATATTTTTTTTGTGCAGTGTAATAACCTCTTCTTTATAAATTTTACTAAGCAAGGAACTCAGAACTAAATTTACAAGTAACATCAGTACTACTGTAAATCAATTATGCTATCATTCGGTTTCAGTTTTACTGTTTTCAGGAGATGGCATCATACAGCAACACAAGCAGGCTTTTGATGAACCTTTTACCTCTTGTTTTAATCCACTGTAGCAGAAATGCATCTTGGAATGTGACATGAAAACACAGTCAATGAAATGTTGATTGGTTCATAATGGCTTAAGCCATTATAATAAGCAAACACAATGTGTTTGTGAGACATACTTAAATCTTCAAGCAGTCAAAAAAAATGCATACAAGCATAATGTTAAGCAGTCTTGACTGAGAGAATCTCATGGAGCATTATCATAATTTCAAATTGGGTTGATGCCACACCGAATTGCTTTATTTCCAAAAATAATTTGGTCTAGTTAAACAGCAGGCCAAGTTTATTCCAAACACAGTACATCAGGACTCAACCTTGTCAGCGCTTACACACATTACTTAGTAGATAACTGCAATACAGTTTTGTCTGCCAAGGCAGCAACAAGGTCTTCTGATAATGTGTTATTTGCCTTCATGTTTATACAGTTGCAGCTGCTTTAGAATGGGGCTTCTTTTGTGGCTCACTATGCACAAATAGCATATTCTCTTGGACATAAAGCACACATATCCAACAAACAAGCCAATTCTGAAACTTGTTGCCATTTAGGTAGGTTCAGAAAGATTTACTGTCACATTCTATGACACCAAACAGCTTGCAGAAATTAAAAACAAAAAAAAGATCATATGGTTAAGACATGCTGTTGGCGCACAAAGTAGTACTGATAATCTGTTATAGATGTTGCTTGAGAACAAGCTACACAATATTGTTTGAGGACTGCATTTCATCTCTCTTGTTTTTCTTGCAGTATGCATCACTCTAATGCTCCAGTTTCACTTATAACCTTTGCCAACTCTTCAAGATTGACCTCTAGATAAAACAAAAATAAAAGAAGAGACCAGTTTTTAGCTGGTTTTAGCAACATTCAAACAATCTTGACAAAAAATCTGATAGGATGCAGTCAAGCAGAATATTAAAGGTTTTTATATAACAGATCATATAGACTTGCTGTGATAAAGATCAGGTAACATTGCAAGGGAAATATATTTATCCTAAACTTAATTCTAGGGTCACTGAATGGAAAATAAATCAACTCTAAACTCACTTAAGGGTGTGTATACTACATGAGTTATACAAATATAAGAAACTTACTTTGAAGAGCAGGATAAAAAGGAGAAATGGTCTTCAGAGTTTCAGTAATAAGATTCACATCTTTGCCTTTAAGAAGCTGAAGCAGCTCTGGAGTAAGTGGTGTGCTTTCTGTGTGAGCAATGTTTGCCTGTGGGGTGCTGGTAGTGGCATCCTCAATATCTAGATATTGTGCACAAGATTTTTTACACAAATCCTGTTCTGTTTCTGTCTTCTCATCTCTTTCTAATTGAAAGTCTGCACTTTGCCCAGCTGTGATTTGGTTAGGTTTTTTTGTCATATCTATATCACCCAGAGGATTGCTTAAATTACTATGGGTTACTGAAACATAAATTTGATCTTTAACTGGAGTTACATATGCATCCATATCACAGGTGACAGAACAGGAGGAATCAGCTGCACAATAATCTTCATTATCTTCCAGGTCTTTTTCTTTACAATTATCTTTGCCTTTATGTGAGTTGCTAGAGTTATCTTCTGAAGGTGGACTTGAAAGTCTTGTCCATGATGGATCACTGTTATGTGTTTGGTCAGTGCTGTTCCCCCGATTAAACAAGGTAAACGATGACAGAAGTTCTGTAGAGGCTCTTCTTTTTGACTGTTCATCTGCAGGATTTATATTTGTACTATCAAATGAAGATGTCAACTTTGAACCCCATTTGAATGGAGTTAATGGTTTCTGAGAAGATGCATCATTTGCAAACAGTGATTCCCATTTAGTATTTCTGTAGCCTAAAAAATAAACAATATTTACCAGATTTAGCATTTAGATTTGCTTTATTTTATTGCTTATAGGCCTTTATGTGAGGTATCTACAGTTGCATTAATGGCTACCTAATATAAAAAATTACACTTGTTTAAAATGCAGGCTTAAAGGAGAACTAAAGCTTAACTAAAGAAATAGGCTAAAATGTTGTACAATATGTTTTGGGCTTCTATACCAGCCCAAGGCAACCATAGCCCTCTAGAAAGGAAGATCTGCACCTACAAAGATGCTCCCTGTAGCTCCCCATGTTCTTTTCTGCTGATTCACTGCAGATGCTCTATGCTGCTGTCAGTTACAGAGCTTAGGGATCGACTCACAATATACTCTATATATAGATTTGAAATGTCACAGTATAAGGCTGATTAGTAATTCATTCGCGCTCACATAACATGGCAGCTCTGAAACCAGTGCAATTAGCATCAGAATTCAATCAGACCTGTAGCATCAGTTATATGACAGGCCAGCCAAATTTTCTGCTTGATAATTTGCAATAATCCCTAAGCTTAGCTTCTCAACAGCTGTTCAGAGCACACTGAGAATGTGCACTGTCCCAGGCAGTTCTAACAGAATCCAGCATGAGGAGCTCCTATGACAAATGTAAATACCTATATCATTAGTACTTTTGGCTAGTGCAGTCAGTTTTATTATATAAAATATAGCATTACTAGCCATATTAATTTTTAGAGTTCTTGTTTAAGCATAGACACAATTATATTGAAATTAAATTTCAATATAATTTTTTAAATATACTGTATATTTTTTTTAAATTCTGAAATAAATCTGATGCAATCAACAAAACTGTTATCAATTTTATAAAAGCATTACAAATATATGCCCTAATTGCAGCATATTTGCTCATAAATACAATTTTGCTTCTTTTAATGATTTGGGGTTTTCCCACAAATCATTAAAAGATTATTTTGCCCATATATTACATTTATGGGACCTGTTATCCAGAATGCTTGAGACCTGGGGTTTTCCAGATAAGGGATCTTTTCGTAATTTGGATCTCCATAACTTAAGTCTGCTAAAAACATAGCTCCCAACTGTCCCAATTTTCGTGGGACAGTCCCTGTTTTGACAGCTCAACCCGCAGTCCTGGATTCTTACTGTTATGTCCCTCATTTCCCTTTGATCTCCTGCAATGAATGCTAAAAAGATACAAATTTTTTGGCAGAGAGCACAGAAAGTTAAACAAGCTTCAGCTGCATTTAGATACATTGTTTCTCACATTTCTCACAGGGAACTGAGACTTGCAGCCTAAAAGGGCAATGTCAGCTTTTTTTTTTTTTTAACAAAACATATAAAACAAGACCCCAAAACCCCGAGAAATGTGTTCAAACTTTAGATAATCTGGCAAATTTAGTCAAAGGGAGTGGTATTTAGGGGATGTGTTTGCAAAGATGGGTGTGGTCAATAAAAAACTTCACCGCGCTATGCGCAGCATTTCTTTTTGCCCCTCTTTCCATTTTCGAACTGTTGGGAGGTATGTACAAATCATTTATATATTGAATATATATTGAATTTTCCTCCAGTAAGGAATGTTAAATATATATATTAAGATATATTTAATATAATTATTAAAAAATATATCTTAGTTAGGATTAAGTACAAGGTACTGTTTTATTATTACAGAGAAAAATGTAATCATTTTTAAAAATTTGCTTATAATGGAGTCTAGGGAAATGGCCTTTCTGTAATTCGGAACTTTTTGAATAACTGGTTTCCAGATAAAGGGATCCCATACCTGTACCACTTTTTTAGCTTTCATATTGCTAAAAATAAAAAAACAAAACACCCCTTTACAAGCAAATATAACTTTGCAGTCCAGACACTGTTACCAAGACATTAGAAGTAGAGAAGTATGACCAACAACATAATCAGTGAGGAAACACTACTACTACTTAGTTGTCTGTAAAACTTTTTCTTTCAATAAAGCAGGGACAGTGTCTCTGAGAGATTTTAAGTTCTGTTTTCACTGAAGTCGCTGGAAGATTCTTTCATATTAAAAAAACATGCCTGCCTAGATCTGCCAATTTGGAACTGCAGGACTACTTCATATTTACTTTTACTTTAACTTACTATGCAGTTCTTTATAACCTAAAGAAAAAAACACATCCAGTAAAACTTCCTCTCTCTACAAGCTTAAATGAGCTATATCAGGGGTCAAATACCTGACCCCTTTCATTTTCCTAATGTCAATATATAATAATTATAATGCAGGATCAAATGCAAGCAATGGTGACAAAACCAGGATTTAACAGTTAGTTAAAATGCAAGTTTAGCAAGTTTAATGTAGATTTATACTTATGCCTGGTAGTGACTGTACAGTCTTGCGCTTCAAAAGTCTGATTGGGAGACTGAAGACATTGTGGTTATATTTATATTACAGTTAAATATTCAACATTTAGGGAACATAAATATGTATATAAATACTGCACAATTTCTTGTAATTTTACACAATGATGACTGAATAATTACATTTACCAGTACTTTTGGTCCTGCAGACCCAGGCAGGTCTTGACTGGATCTGTTCTGATGTCTTAACACTGTTTTTATTCTCGTCATCAGCTTCTGGGGCTTCTCTTGTATCAAATGAAGATTCTTTAAACTCCTCGCTGACAGAGACAGATGAGCAATGGGCCAAGTACTGTTTATCCTGTATTGCTTTTCTGGTTTCACTTTTAAACTCTTTTTCAAATAGAAAAATAAATGTTGATAGTCAGTAATAAACAGCTATATGCACATAGTACATACACAGTGTACTGAAGAGTTATACTAAGAGAAAAATAAACCATCACCAGTGTAATTACCTACTACATATATTTTCTCTATTTTTTATATGTCTATTTGCTTCCAAAAAAAAAATGAATGCAGTTTGCTTGGAAATACTTTTTGTTTTGATTTCGGCACTTTACTACTTCAGTTATAAGCGGCTCTGTAAATATTTGTTTAATCAAGAATACTGTCACAATTAGGGGTATATTTATCATGCTGTGTAAAAAGTGGAATGAAGAATTACCGGTGATGTTTCCCAGGGCAACCAACCAGCAATTAGATTTCAATAATAAAATTATAAACCAAAGCAACGCATCTTATGAGCAACATCACCGGTAATGCTTTCACAGCATGATAAATATACCCCTTAGGCTTAACATATTTCAGAGCTTAGCCACCAAAGACACAGTTTCTCTTACTTCACACTAGTTATAAACCATTATACCAACTGGATTTTAGAGGGGGCCAAACACATGTTAAAATGAACAATACTTACCCTTCACATGATCTACAATACAGAATATGAACAACTATGGATTTATTATTCTAATCTTTAGGTGAGTAAAGAAGTTAATTTAAAAAAAAAACAAAACTACCTGTATTTACAATATTTTAACAATTTAATATTTTAACGTTAAAACAATAAAAGAAAACCATATTAGCTACATAGTTACATAGCGTTGAAAAGACTAGTGTCTTGTTCAACCCTTCCAAGTAAACCCATCACGCACAAACCTATACTGACCTATCTATACACTTGCATACATAAACCATATATACCAACATCAATACTAACTGTAGATTTTAGTATCACAATAACCATGGATACTATGCTTGTTCAAGAAATCATCCAAGCCCCTCTTAAAGACATTAACAGAACCTGCCATTACAACATCGCTAGGAAGGGCACTCCACAACCTCACTGCCCTCATCGTGAAAAACCACCTACGCTGCCTCAAATGAAAGTTCCGTTCCTCTAATCTAAAGGGGTGGCCTCTGGTGCGTTGATTGTTTTTATGGGAAAAAAGAACGTTCACTTATCTGCCTATAATCCTCTCTAACGTACTTGTACAGAGTAATCATGTCCCCTCGCAAGCGCCTCTTTTCCAGAACAACAACCCCATCCTTGACAGTCTATGAACTTAAGCCCAAAACTGCACTGCATACTAAAGGCGAGGCCTTACCAGGGAACTATAAAGAGGCAAAATAATGTTTTCACCCATTGAGTCAATCTGATTTTTTTACAGCACTTTATTTGCTTTAGTAGCCACTGAATGACATTAGTGTCATTCAGCATGGAATTAGACAACTTGTTATCAACAAAAATCCCCAGATCCTTTTCAATTAAGCATCCCCCCAACACACTACAATTTAGTGTACAACTCACGTTTATATTATTTCTACCAAAGTGCATAACTTTGCATTGAACCTCATTTTCATTTTGCTGCCTAGTTTTCCAATTTTGTCAAATCGCTCTGCAAAGTGCCAGCATCCTGTATCAAAAACTTATAGTTTTGCACAACAGTACTTTGTATGCCCACCTCCAGGTCATTAATAAACAAGTTAAAAAGCAAAGGACCAAGGACTGACCCCTGCAGTACTTCACTAACAACACTGGCCCATTCAGAAAATGTTCTATCCAATTAAAAATATTATGTTCTAGGTCAATATGCCTCAATTTTATAATTTCCCTTCTGTGCTATACTGTATCAAATATGTAAGTAAAGCCCAAAAAATGCAATGAAATTAGTCTGCCAAGATCTGTTATGCATAAAACCATGCTGGCACAAACTTATTGTAATGCGATTTAGAACATAATCAAGTATCCCTTTATTACCCCTTCCAAAAGCTTTCCTACCACGGATGTCAGATTAACAGGCCTATAGTTTTCAGGCTGAGAATGGGATCCATTTATGAATAACGGCACCAAATTAGCAATTCGCCAGTCTCTCTGCACCATGCTAGACCTCAATGAATCCTGAAAAATTAAGTGAAGAGGTTTGGCAATCACAGCATTAAGCTCGTTTAAATGCAAAAATCCAGGACTGGATGGTGGTCCTGGACCTTTGTTTATCATTACATGTTCAAGTCTCTTTTGAATTTCCTCCTGAGTGAACCATGCATCAGTAGTTATATTACTAGAACTGGTCTATTAAAAGGAAAAACCTTAAATTAGCCGGCTCCTCAGTTGTGTAGAACGATGAAAAAAAGAGTTCAGAATTTCTGCTTTTTCCTTGTCGTCCTCCTTTGGTTCTCATCAACCATGTGACCCTCCTATGATAATAAGGGTCTCACCCTTCATTTTTTTACTATTTACATATTTAAAAAATAATTTTGGATTACTTTTACTCCTAGCTGCAATACCCCTTTCCATCTCTATTTTAGCTTGCCTAGCTTTTTCGCATGCTTTACTTGCTTCCTTGTACCGAATGAAAGTTTCTGCTGTCCCAGCTAATGTTTTAAAAGCATGTTTTTTCTTACCAACCTCAACACTAAAGCTGCCAATACAAGGGCAGATCCGCTCGCTTGGCGATGTCGCCAAGCGAGATGATCTTCACCTGATATCCCCACCTACGGGTGGGCGATATCAGATAACATGTAGGCGAATTCGATCGTTTGGCCAAACCTGCCCGATCGATATCTGCCCAATTTCAGGCCAGATATCGGTCGGCCAGGCCCCTCGTTTCTGCACCTACATGGGTCGATAAGCTGCCAAATCGGTCCAAGGGGACCGATATCGGCAGCTACAATCGGCCCGTATATGGGGACCTTAACACTTTTATTCAGCCATAAAAGTTTTCCTTTGCTATATCTTTCCTTGCTTACAATGGAAATATACTGACCTGTATACTTGCTATCTGCAACATTATCTCAAGGGAGACCATGTTATGATTACTGTTCCCTAACTTCACCCACACAAATGTTAAAGATGAGTTCAGTATTATTAGATTTTACCAGGTCCAAAAGAGAATCATTCCTAGTAGATTCTTGAACTGCCTTAAGTAAAAAGTTGTAATTTAGCATATTTACAAGCCTACTTTTTCTGACTTGGCCACCCCATTACTCCAGTAAATGTATGGATAGTTAAAGTCCCTCATAATAACAACTAATTGTGAAGCCTCCTCTATTTGCAATAGTAGCTGGGTCACATCCTCCTCACTTATATGGGGATAGCATACACCAATGATAATTTTCTTTGTAACCTTTAGCCCTGCTAAAATCTTTACCCAAAGGCATTCCACACTAGCAAAGACAAACCCCTCCACCTTTTCAATACCTCTGTACCTCCTAAAAAGGGCGTAACCATTTAAATTCACAGTCCAGTTGCATGTTTCATCCCACCAGGTCTCAGTGATACCAATTGAATCATAATTTTCAGTACATGCAATAGACTCCAGTTCTTCTTATTTACCTGACAAGCTCCGTGCATTAGCCAGCAAGCAGTGGAGATTACTATTTCTTCCTCAGATATTTACATTAGGTAACAAAGATAGATCTAAGGTTAATATTAGGCTGTTTCCTTTTTAACAGAGGAAGCTCCTTAGTTGGTAAACTGTATGCCTCCCTCACTCACTCCTCCCCAATGACCCCTTGCTAATCCCACTGCCCCATCTACATTAGCTTTTCCATAAAACTCTAGCTCACCTCCCACCCGCCCCTTGTCTAGTTTAAACACTCCTCCAGCCCCTTAGCCATTCTCTCCCCTAGCACAGTGGACCCACTCCATTGAGGTGCAATCAATTACAGTTATATAGATTGTACCACAAACTAAAATCAGCCCAGTGCTCTAGGAACCCAAACCTACACCAAGACTTAAGGCACACATTCAGCTCCCTAAGCTACTGCTCTCTCCCTAAACTTGCATGTGGTACAGGCAAAACTTTAGAAAACATAACATTGGAGGACCTTTCCTTAGAGCTTATATCTTTAAGGTCCTCCACCTACCATTCATTTTAGTACCAATTAGTACCAATGTGTACCAAGACAGTTGGGTCATACCCAGCCACACCCAACAATTTATCAACCACATGCCGAATCCTGGCACCAGGAAGACTGCAAACTGTTTGGCCGTAGTGATCCAGGCGACAGATAACCCTGTCCACTTTCCTAACAATTGAATCCCCTATAAGCACAATCTGTTAGACCGAGCTCTGCTCTCCTCCTCACCAATACTAGAAAAACTGGTCTCCTGGCTGTTAGAAAGATCAGCCTCTAGAACTGCCACTCCAGAGTTCATGCTCCCATCTTCTTCACACAACCTGGCAAGTCTGTTGGGATGCTCCCTTTTCCCCACACTAGATTTTCTGTCACCCAGCTTACTGCCTCATCACCCTGCTGCTGTTTTCCTCCCCTAAACTATCTAACCTTGCTACCTCCTGCTCACTGAGCAAGAGACTACTATTATGATTATCAATTGAGCACAATGTTGCAACTTGTTGCTCTAGGGCTCTAACACAAAGCCTCTAAAGTGGCAATTTGCTACCATCCACAACAGAGGTAAGCACTTTGGAACTGTTGTTACAAAACTGCATACATGTGGCACACAGTGAGTCAGACCTTTAATCTTGCTGCCACTCATGCTCCCAGTTAAAGAAAAATCGTTAAACAAAACCAGGGGAAAAAAAGAATCAAAATAAATTGTAACTTTGTAACTTGTTTTAAACTCCCTTAGTTTAAAACTCCTGTGGTTTATACCTCCAGAGCACCCACTTAAAGAGCAATCACTTACAGAGCCGCAAGCAGCAAGCTCCACTGGAATCCCAGTGGTTCTATTAATTCTGTGTGTTTAGGTGCAATTGATCACACCCCATCCACCTCAAACTGAGGGTTACTGCAAAGTAATGCAACTTCTGGCAAACTTGCTGTAAGCCTTATAGTTCACCAAAAATGATGGAGCAGTGCAGAATTGCAACATGTAGAGTGCTGCACTGACTTATCCCTTCTTTAGTATTAGACCTGACAAAACTGTAGGTACTTGACAGTTTATACCCAGTGCTACCCATAATGAAAGGGACCCTAACACATCACTGCAGTTAAAACCTCCAAATGGTTTTTAACTAGTGACTAGGCCTATAAATTACTTTAATTAAAGGCCTGTCAATTTAGGATATGTAGTATGAAATTATTATGAACCACATTAAAGATTATAAGAAAGGCATTGTAAGTAGTAATTAGCTTGGATTTATGAAGGACAAATCAAGACAAACACCTGAGCTTGCTTTTGTAATGTAGTAAGTCAAACACATGTACTTGTTTTTAATAATAGAGTAAGTAGGAACTTGAACAGTGGTGTTTATTCTCTAAAATAAGGTCTGTTGGATTTGCTTATGTTGTTTGTGCTTAGATAGAAAACTGGCTAAAGAATCGTGCACAAAGGGTGGTTATCAATGAAGCATTCTTTACTTGGAGAAAAATTCTTTGAGGGGGGTGCCACAGTGTTTTCTGATGACACAAAACTGTTCAGAACATTAAATCCTTTCAGGATGTGTCACCCTTGCAGATAGACAGATAGAAAAAAGTCTGTCAAATACTTGATAATAAGGAAACAGCGTTACTTTTAGATAATAAACTACAGCAAGCACTGCAAATTAGCAGATGGAAGGGTCACCAAGGTGTTCACCTACATTGAAAGGGATAAACATTCATATGCTGAGAGGTTAACTTGTATTCTTTACAAAGCACTGGTAATCTAGATTATGGAATTAGAGAACATCCATAGAAGAGCTATCTGATAAATAAAGGCTGATTAAGTGGGTAACTGTTTAATACTGTTGAAGAGGCACTAAAGTGGTCTAAAAAGAGACAACACGTGAGCATAGAATTAAATTACCCCTTTATGACAATCTGAAATAGGAATTCACATATCATATAAACTTAATGAAAGTTTATATATGAAATGCAACTCTTCAACCAGTATGTTGTTTGTTACCAGATGCTGCGTCGGAAAACAAAGTGAAGGAAGACAAAATATCCATAGAAGATCTCAATGCTTTTGAGCTTTCTTTGCATTCCTCTGCTGTGGCTGAATTTCCATCTGAGTCTGGTTTCAATACCTCATCTGAGCAGGAAGCAATAGCAGCAAAATATGTTTGATTTTCTTTCCATGGAGATTTTCTTTTTCTCCTTTTATGACCTTAAAGCACACAAATAAAATAAATAAATTGTTGCTCAGTGCTTATGTGTGGCTACTCTTTTGTTAGGTCAATTAAACAAAAAGCTCCTTACTACTTTGCATTCTGCAATATTTCTATAAAAAAACAATTAGTTGATGAATAATTATTTTGCCTCTTTATAGGTCCCTGGTAAGGCCTCACCTTGAGTATGCTGTGCAGTTTTGGGCTCCAGTCCTTAAGAAGGATATTAATGAGCTGGAGAGAGTGCAGAGATGTGCAACTAAACTGGTAAAGGGGATGGAAGATTTCAACTATGAGGTTAGACTGTCGAGGTTGGGGTTGTTTTCTCTGGAAAAGAGGCGGTTGCGAGGGGACATGATTACTCTATACAAGTACATTAGAGGGGAATATAGGCAGATATGGGAAAACAGAACACCCCTAAAAACGATCAATGCACCAGAGGCCACCCCTTTAGATTAGAGGAACGGAGCTTCCATTTGAAGCAGCGTAGGTGGTTTTTCACGGTGAGGGCAATGAGGCTGTGGAATGCCCTTCCTAGAGATGTGGTAATGGCAGATTCTGTTAATGCCTTTAAGAGGGGCCTGGATTTTTTGGAGGGGCCTGGAGTTTTTGCAGAAGCAAAATATCCACGGCTATTGTGATACTAATATCTACAGTTAGTATTAGTGGTTGTATATTTAGTTTATGTATGTGAGTGTATAGATAGGTCAGTATAGGTTTGTGTGTGCTGGGTTTGCTTGGGTTGAACTTGATGGACTCTGGTCTTTTTTCAACCCTATGTAACTATATGAAATATCAGCCATGATGTTATAGGGGTTTGCATACATGTATACCCTCTACATGCTCCAAATAGGAAAATACTGCCAACTTTCTGTTACAGTATTCATCACACAGCTACTTGACACAGTGCCATATGTGTCAGCATATCTGCTTGTGTTGAGAAAGTTCTATCACATTTTCTTTAGGTAACAAATATCTCATAGACAGTGTCATCTAGCAAAATCAAAGTCCTGGAATTTTTTTCTGGTATTTTTTTTATGTTCTATAGTTTTTTTTTTTTTTTTTAGTATTTGCATTTCTCATCTACATCTTTCCAGTTCTCAAATAGGGGTCGCCAAACCCTACTGCTTTGGAAGCTTACAATTACAATTTTATAATATTGTTACTTTTTGTTCCTTAGCTATCATTTTAGCCCCTCTGCTATTCATCTTCCAGTCTCTCATTCAAATCACTGCCTTGTTGCTAAGGCAATGATACCCTAGCAACCAGATAGCTGCTGAATTTGCAAACTGGAGAGCTGCTAAATAAAGAGCTAAATAATGGAAAAAACCAAAGAATAAAGAATGAAAAACAATTGCAAATTGTCTCAGAATATCAATGTCTATGTCATACCAAAAGTTAATTTTAAACCCCTACAAGTTGCTGTGTAGCAACTGGGCAGCCATTCAAGCACAAAAGGCGCAGGTTACATAGCAGATCAGCTCTGTAGACTACAACGGTATGTAACCTGTGCCTCTTCTCCTTTTTTGCAGCTTTAATGGCTGTCCACATGGCTACACAGCAGGGTATTTTATAAACTTTAGTTGTGGTTCTAAAGAAAAACATGCAACTTTTACCAGCACAGGGTAACAGTACATTATACTTTTATTACATCTAGCAAAATTAAGTCTAAAATAATTGGATTTTTCTGAGTTTTTTTGGAAAATGTTTCACCATTCATCCAAGTGACTGGTAGAGAATTCCCCGGCATTTAACCCCCTGAGGGTAGTTAAGTCACAGACATCCAATCACAATGGTTCCATTGAACTTATTCAGTTAGGTTTTGGCTAAAACTGACAGATATAAGAAAGTATGATCCAGTCACAATGGTACCATGATAATCATTGATGCAGGTGTTAATCTTTTAAAGTACATGACTGGAAGTGTGAACTACTGTGAAACCACCGTGTTAAGGATAGGATGGCAAAACGGCATCCCCTTACCCCAGGGGTTTCACAACAATTCACAACAATTCACACTTCTCTAAAAACTTAGAGAGCTGTAAAGGAGGAAGTAGTGTTCTTCCCATTATGTTAGACATCTGCCCACTCCAGCCCTTACAGATTACCGTATATACCTGAACATAAGCCAAGTTACCTAACTTTACCTAAGAAAACTGGAAAAACGTATTGACTCGAATATAGGCCTAGGGTGGGAAATGCAGCAGCTACTGCTAAGTTTCAATAATCAAATAATTAATAAAAGGACACTCAACGTGACCCCCTGTGAACTCTACATAAATATATAATGTTGGTAGCTGCAGATTAGGGAAAGGTGGATGGAGGACCCTTGGATCCTCCTGCCTTGAAGAGTTACGGCACTGCCGATAACTTCAGGAAAAGAAAAAGGCTACAGCTGCAGACAAAAGGCGGCTTTACTCTGGGGCTAGGTTGAATACATAAACAGCATGGAGTTGGAACCTAAAATAATTTTACTCACCACCATCTGGAAGGCTGTGCCCGATGCCTAGAACTTCTGATAAGCAGCTACAGTGAGCAAAGCACTGAATCTCCCACCAATCAGAGCAGTATTCTCTACTGCTGCTTGTCAGAAGTTTTAGATAAAGATCATTCAGAGTAACAGGCTTCTGGATGGGGGTGAGAAAAGTTTGCCTCAAAGTTTTCATTGTTTTGCGCAGCCTATCTATTTTACCCAGTTTGATTTTTAAACTAAAACTGCTCCTTTAAGCTTTGTTACCACTGTTCCCTAGGAAAGCCAAAGCAACAAAATGGTTATTGAGAAACTAGCATTAAGCATTAGCAATGTTGTATTTTCACTTCGTCCTTCAACAAATACCTTTGTTTTCTGGGTATTCTTTATCCTTGTATTCATGCTTCTTGTTCTTTTTGTATGAATCTGATGTTTCTGTCTGTATAATGAAATAAAACACAAATGCAAGTAAAACAAAAAGTAAAACAAACAGAAAACTAACAGAAGAGGCACATGCATTTACTGTTTCTGCCTACTTAAAGGGGAACTATCATTAAAGTTTTTTTTTGATATAAGGTTGATCTCATTACAACAGTCAACTTTGTAAATATGATTGATTAAAAGTTATGAATCGTTTCATTGCTATAGTATGCTTTTCTGTATCTGACTGGCTGCACACATTCTTTGACTCTGTATCTCACTGAGCTCTAAGTCGGAGTCGGGTTTTGATTGACAGGTGAAGCTCAAATTCTTATTGGTTGCTAGCATCTGCACAGGTCCTTTAACCTTAAACGGTTTTTCTCAGGACACCAGGACTGCGTGAACAACACTTGGCGTCCTTGTAAACCACATTGTCTTAATATTTTGTGGGCAAAAGATATGTTGTAGGGGTGGAATGGTCATGGAAATAGGCATGGAAAGTAAGCGCCGCAACTGTGGTCAGCACATCGGTAGCACCTGTGCAGATGCTAGCAACCAATAAGACAAGTGCCGGCGCTGCTACTGAGATGGTCAGCACATCGCTAGCACCCCCCCCGCGCGACAAGTGCTGCCGCTGCTACTGATATGGTCGGGGTCCTGCTGCTCCCTACCTCTTGTGCTGCTGCTCCGTGTCTCCAGTTGTGCAGGCATGCCTGAAGTGCAGATCATCTCCTTCCTCCGATGGCCGAGGGCTGCCCAGGCTGTGGCTTTGGAGACAGGGAGCAGCAGCACAAGAGGTAGGGACCAGCAGCACCAGCTCAATAGAATAGCAGCCCCGGCGCTTGTCGTGCTACTCTGATGTGCCGAGCATTTCAGTAGCAGCGCCGGCGCTTGTTGGGGGGGTGCTAGGTGCAGGTGCTAGGTGCAGACGCAGCAGTAGCAGAGCCACCTCGGATCACCTCCGATGGCCGAGGGCTGGCCAGTTGGAAACTGGAGCAGCATAAGAGGTAGGGAGCAGCAGGACCCCGACCATATCAGTAGCAGCGGCAGCACTTGTCGCGGGGGGGGGGTGCTAGCGATGTGCTGACCATCTCAGTAGCACTTGGGGGGGGAGGTAGGGAGTAGGGAGCAGCAAGCAGCAGGACCCCGACCATAGGGGGTGTTACTCATGTTATAATCTGTGAGTATAGGCGCTATTTTTCTACTTTACAATTTCACCCTGCATACCAGTGCCCTAAACTTTGATTGACAGAACTGCTTTTCTTCAGATGCCACCAACTCTGTATACAGCAATAAAAATGTATAAGGTTTTGTAGTTTCAATTCACATTAGACCTATCTCATTAAAGAATACATTTCCCTTTTTACACAATATGCCAAAAAGTGATCAGCTAGGACCTTTGTACATTGCCTTACTTTCCCCCCTTTATATATTTATTGCATGTGCATATTGTGGAAACATGTCACTTCCTCTCAGTATGGTACATCTTGTGGGTTGTCAAAGCTCGTGTTTGTGTACGTAATAAGACTTTTTTCAAAGGTTTGCCTTTTTGATTGGACTTACGTTTTGTCTGCTGATATAATGTAAAAGTTTTTGTGAGTGCTTTAAAACTGGTACAATAGGGAACTGCCACAAGGGGAGATTAGGTTATTGCTTTCTTATGGTTATTGCTTTGCTTGGCATATGTTACAGAACGGACTGTATCTGCGTTATACCTGCTTATATCAAACACATGTGTAAAATTGGTAAAAAGTCCTTTCTACACCAAAGCACCAATCTGCAAAGCTTTCCTAAAGTTAGTGGTTTTTATGACTTTTCTGTAAAATGCCTAAAAGTGTTGCAAAAGACTTGAGACTGGGGCGGAGGTTCACCTTCCAGCAGGACAACGACCCTAAACATAAAGCCAGGGCAACAATGGAATGGTTTAAACCAAAACATATCCATGTGTTAGAATGGCCCAGTCAAAGTCCAAATCTAAATCCAATCGAGAATCTGTGGCAAGATCTGAAAACTGCTGTTCCCAAACGCTGTCCATCTAATCTGACTGAGCTGGAGCTGTTTTGCAAAGAAGAATGGGCAAGGATTTCAGTCTGTAGATGTGCAAAGCTGGTAGAGACATACCCTAAAAGCCTGGCAGCTGTAATTGCAGCAAAAGGGGGTTCTACAAAGTATTGACTCAGGGGGCTGAATAATTACGCACACCCCACTTTGCAGTTATTTATTTGTAAAAAATGTTTGGAATCATGTATGATTTTCCTTCCACTTCTCACGTGTACACCACTTTGTATTGGTCTTTCACATGGAATTCCAATAAAATTGATTCATGTTTGTGGCTGTAATGTGACAAAATGTGGAAAAGTTTAAGGGGGCCAAATACTTTTGCAAGCCACTGTAAGTTGTGGAAAAGGAAATTAGTAAATAACAGGATTCTACTTACAGACAGTAGATACAGTCTATAGGACAGGGACCTCTTTACTTTTGTCTCTTTGATACTTTTGTAATTGTAATTTTTATATTTATTATAAAAATGACCCCGTGTTGTATTAATTTATTCTGCTGTACAGTGCTGCATACATAAGTAACACCATATAAATAAAAACATACATACATATACAGAACCAGATATTCAACAAAAAAACAAAATTTTAAACATTACATAAACATCAGTACACTATTTAGCAAACTCTCAACTGTCTGTATTTGACTGAGTGTGCAGGCATAACTCTGCCAATAAAATCAGAAGGTTCATGTATATGAAGAGAACCGCCTTACATATCTCAGAAGGAGCTTTCAAAATAACAGTTGATGTGAGGATGCTATTCAGTATGGAGGAGGGAGGGTGGGACTTTGCTAGTTGCTAAGTGACATCACAGCAAGGGTGTAGCCACTCCCATTCAGCAATTGCTTGAACTGTCTCTCAGAGAAAGAAACCTAACTCTATGCAATAATATCTAATTTTTTTAAAAAGTAAGCATTTCTTATAAAGAAATATATTTGAAGATTTTAATATTTTCATCTGCACTATCCATTCGGACAATTTGATTTTCATGATAGATCCCCTTTAAATCTGGCCCTGCAAGTTAGTATCAGGAATCAGTAAGTTTCAAGGTGCACAAATTGCCACAGGGGGGATGCACTGGTATGGGAGGATGATGGTCTGGTGTCCTTAACTGATGAACAGGCACAAATACCAGTTAAGGAACCTGACAACAATAATTCTTTGTATATTTGTTCTTGATTATTTAAATACATTAAGTCTAAAAGAGGAAAAAAAACATCAAAGCAATAGCTTGGTAAACCAAACTATATTAAGCATGAGGATGCAGATTTATCAAAATTTGAATTTTCTCAGTTAAGTTTTTTTCTCATTTGAAAAAAGTTGAAAATTTGGTAAATTGAAATGTGTGCTTACTTAAGAAAAAGCTTGAAATTCGATCACATCAAAATGTAAAGAAACTGGAATGCAGCACATTCTACCCATCATTTTCAATGAGTATGCCAAATTAATCTTGAAAATGCTTAACTGTCTACCAGAGTCCGGGAGAAAATTTTCCTCACTCCTCCATGCAGAATTTTTCAGCAGTGCAATGTTTGAAAGGAATTTCTTGCATACACAGCTCGTTTAAAATCTGCCACAGCATCCTGATGGACTTTCGATCTATGCTTTGACTTGGCCATTCCAGAAACCTCCATTTCTTACGTTTTATTCATTCATTGGTAGATCAACTGGGATTTTTAACATCATTGTCAAATTGCAAGGTATACAGTCGTGGGCAAAAGTTTTGAGAATGACACAAGTATTAGCTTTCACAAAGTTTGCTGCTAAACTGCTTTTAGATCTTTGTTTCAGTTGTTTCTGTGATGTACTGAAATATAATTACAAGCACTTCATACGTTTCAAAGGCTTTTATCGACAATTACATTTATGCAAAGAGTCAGTATTTGCAGTGTTGGCCCTTCTTTTTCAGGACCTCTGCAATTTGACTGGGCATGCTCTCAATCAACTTCTGGGCCAAATCCTGACTGATAGCAACCCATTCTTTCATAATCACTTCTTGGAGTTTGTCAGAATTAGTGGGTTTTTGTTTGTCCACCCGCCTCTTGAGGATTGTTCAATCCAAATAACCTGGAGAGTACACATGTTCTTCAGTGCAACAGTGTAATTTATTGAGATATCATCGCACTGCATAGTGCGATGATTTCTCAATAAATGACACTGTTGCACTGAAGAACATGTGTACTCTCCAGGTTATTTGGATTGAATTTGAATGTTGTACAGCCAGCACGGGGCCTGTTACCTGTTGATGAGTACTTCCTTTGAATACTGGAACCTACGGTAGGACTCTGAATTTTCTCTTGAGGATTGACCACAAGTTCTCAATGGGATTAAGATCTGGGGGGTTTCCAGGCCATGGACCCAACATTTCAACGTTATCACTTTTGCCTCATGGCACGGTGCTCCATCATGCTGGAGAATGCATTGCTCTTCACCAAACTGTTGTTGGATTGTTGGAAGAAGTTGCTGTTGGAGGGTGTTTTGGTACCATTCTTTATTCATGGCTGTGTTTTTGGGCAAAAATTGTGAGTGAGCCCACTCCCTTGGATGAGAAGCAACCCCACACATGAATGGTCTCAGGATGCTTTACTGTTGGCATGACACAGGACTGATGGTAGCGCTCACCTTTTCTTCTCCGGACAAGCCTTTTTCCAGATGCCCCAAACAATCAGAAAGCGGCTTCATCTGAGAATATGACTTTGCCCCAGTCCTCAGCAGTCCATTCACCATACTTTCTGCAGAAGATCAATCTGTCCCTGATGTTTTTTTTGGAGAGAAATAGCTTCTTTGCTGCCCTTCTTGACACCAGGACATCTTCCAAAAGTCTTCGCCTCACTGTGCATGCAGATGCGCTCACACCTGCCTGCTGCCAATCCTGAGCAAGCTCTGCACTGGTGGCACTCCGATCCCGCAGCTGAATCCTCTTTAGGAGACGATCCTGGCACTTGCTGGACTTTCTTGGACACCATGAAGCCTTCTTAACAAGAATTTAACCTCTTTCCTTGAAGTTCTTGATGATCCTATAAATTGTTGATTTAGGTGCAATCTTAGTAGCCACAATATCCTTGCCTGTTATGCAATGCAATGATGGCTGCACGCGTTTCTTTGCAGGTCACCATGGTTAACAATGGAAGAACAATGATTTCAAGCATCACCCTCCTTTTAACATGTCAAGTCTGCCATTCTAACCCAATCAGCCTGACATAATGATCTCCAGCCTTGTGCTCGTCAACATTCTCACCAGAGTTAACAAGACGATTACTGAAATGATCTCAGCAGGTCCTTTAATGACAGCAATGAAATGCAGTGGAAAGGTTTTTTTTGGGATTAAGTTAATTTTCATGGCAAAGAAGGACTATGCAATTCATCTGTTCACTCTTCATAACATTCTGGAGTATATGCAAATTGCTATTATAAAAACTTAAGCAGCAACTTTTCCAATTTCCAATATTTATGTAATTCTTAAAACTTTTGGCCATGACTGTACGTTCAGTTGAGGTTTAATATTTTGATGGGCTTTAATTATATCATATTATCCTTGTACTCTGGTAACTCATAGTGGATTCTATGCTGAGCTGCCCAAGCAGCAAAGTAGACCAAAACCATAACATTTATGGTACAATGCTTTACACAGTTTGTACCTTTGTACCTAGCCTTCAGTTTTCACCAACCAGGTCTTCTGATACGGTGGCCAAATAACTTTGTATGGTGTCTCCTGAGCACATTGTCCTGTCCTGAGCCAAAGTGTTTAGTCTTGTCCTAATGTTCTTTCTGAACAGCAAAGGCCTCTTGAGCTCTTCTTTTTAATGGTAGACTTTAATTGTAGAATTTTGACTTCAGTAGTGGAAACAGCTGTCTGTAGGTCCCCTGATGAAATTCTGGAATTCTTAGAGACTTCTTTCCGCTTCCTGTGGTTTGCAATTGAGCTGAATTTGCCAACTTCTCCTGGCTGTCCCAGCAGTTATTTGAAATCTTCTCTACCTATAAATTGTCTTCTGAACTACTTATGTCCTATTGTGTGGCAATCTTTTTAAATTCGCAGTCTTAGAGGGATCTAAAATTTGTTCAAAGAGTAAACCAAACTAAATAAGACTGCTTCCTCCAAGATCCAAGAACTTTGTCTAGTCATATGCCTCCTGCTCTGGTGCACTAATGGTGCATGATGTTTGTTATATTATATCAGTACTGTGGAAATGAATATCAAACATCTACATTCTGAAAAAGTAAAAAATTGCCAAGGGGTGTATTTACTTTTTCACACAATTGTACTCTCCACAGTTTGTGTCTTTGCAGCATCACTGGTGATTTAAATAACTACCCCCATACTAGACAAACAGAACTATTGATAGTTGTTGCAATAGTATGCAAAATATCTACGCTATTACAAAGGATGTTTACAGCCCTTGCTTTATTAACCCTTTCACTGCCAGCCGTTTTGGACCAAAGTGGAACTTCTACTGCCAGACAGTTTTTGAACATTTTGCACTGTTTCACTTTAGGGGCTTTTCCTTGGGGGGACTTTTAGTTTACCCAGGAAAACTATATATTGTTTTTTTCAGGACAACCTAAGCTTTCAAAATATGGTGGAATTTTTGTGTAATTACAATTCTGTAACAAGATATAGGCTTCTAGATATCTAAAAAATGAAAACAAATTATATTTTCCATAATATAAACACATACATCAGAAACAAAAAATATTTTATGCACAAAAATACAACTGATTTGGAAAGTCCCATGTCTCCTGAACATGCCAATACCAAATATATATAGTTTTATGGAGATTTCTCACTTGTATAGGTCAAAAACTCCCAGCAGTACACTACCAAATTTCCAAAGCACTGCTCCATAAAGCTGCATACTTTAGATTTCAAGGTCACAAATTCCACTAACATAAGGTTTATCCCAGAAAATTATACATTTTTAGAAAGAACAGATTCTGTGGAATCCAGAATAGATAGAACTGTCTGTCTACTCCAAACTATCAAGTCGCAATGCTTTCCTAAAGTTATTGGTTTTTATCAAAATTTGTGAAATGTATTAAAAATTGCTTCAAAGCTTCCTGTCTATAGAATCTTATCTCCTACAGGTCATAAAGTAACCAGATAAAACACCCTAAATATGAACGCCAGGGGTCCACTGAACAGTTTGATGCCCAATTTGTATAGGTTTACTTAAGTATGTGGCATGTGGGGGCCCCAATGTGAACATACCCCCATGTGATCTATCATTTCTGTCATTCCAGCTTCTGCAAAATCAACACATTTACATCATATTGTGTGGGATAAAGCTACAAAAAAGTACTCTTACGCCAGAAAGCCATATATTTTTGGCATGTAGGCGCCCCAATGTGAACATTTACCATATGATCTGCCATTTCTGTCATTTCAGCTTCTGCAAAATCAACACATTTACATCATATTGTGTGGGATAAAGCTACAAAAAAGTATGCTCACCCCAGAAAGCCATATATTTTTGGAAAGTACACAAATCTAAAATGGGTACCCATGTGTTTCTACTCCAAAGTACCAAGCCGCAAAGCATTTCTAAAGTTAGCAATTTTGATGACAATTCCAAAAATCCCCTCAGAGCTTCCACTTTGCAGCATCTTATCTCCCATATAGCATTAGGTACCAACATAAAACACCCTAGATATGAACGCCAGGGGTCCACTGAACAGTATGATGCCCAATATGTATAGGTTTATCTAAGTATGTGGCATGTAGGCGCCCCAATGTGAACATGTACCATATGATCTGCCATTTCTGTCATTTCAGCTTCTGCAAAATCAACACATTTACATCATATTGTGTGGGATAAAGCTACAAAAAAGTATGCTCACCCCAGAAAGCCATATATTTTTGGAAAGTACACATTCCCCTAAATCTAAAATGGGTACCCATGTGTTTCTACTCCAAAGTACCAAGCCGCAAAGCATTTCTAAAGTTAGCAATTTTGATGACAATTCCAAAAATCCCCTCAGAGCTTCCACTTTGCAGCATCTTATCTCCCATATAGCATTAGGTACCAACATAAAACACCCTAAATATGAACGCCAGGGGTCCACTGAACAGTATGATGCCCAATATGTATAGGTTTACCTAAGTATGTGGCATGTAGGCGCCCCAATGTGAACATATACCATATGATCTGTCATTTCAGCTCCTGCAAAATCAACACATTTACATCATATTGTGTGGGATAACGCTACAAAAAAGTACGCTTACCCCAGAAAGCCATATATTTTTGGAAAGTACACATTCCACCGAATCTAAAATGGGTACCTGTGTCTTTCTACTCCAAAGTACCAAGCCGCAAAGGTTTCCTAAGTTTGCTGATTTTTTCCAAAAATCACCTCAAACCTCCAATATGCATCATCTTATTTTCTATAGGTCATTATGTACCAAGATAAAACACCCAAAATATGAACCCCAGAGGTCTACTGACCAGTTTGATGCCCACTGTACATAGGTTTATCAAAGCACATGGCACTTAGAGACCCCAAAATATACTTTGTGCACACTAATTTCATGGCTTACCTTTACCTAATTCATAAACACATGGCAGTTTTATGTGGGATAGAAACTGCAGAAATGTAGGGTAACACCTGAAAACCATATTTTTTTGGAAAGTACACGTTCAGACAAATCCAACATGGGTAAAGAGTCCTTTCTACACCAAAGTACCAATCTGCAAAGTTTTCCTAAAGTTAGTGGTTTCTATGACATTTCAGAAAATCGCCTAAAAATGTTGCAATTTGCTGCATTTATCTCACACAATTTCTTGCATACAAAGGCAAATCACCCCAAATAGGAATATCAGAGGCCTACTGAACAGTTTGATGCCCTATATGCATAGATTTACCAAACTATGCGGAGTACAGGGGCACCCAAATAAAAATAGTGCATATGAATTTTCACATAAGATGCTTCGGCTCATGCAATTTTTGCACCCGGTATGTGTATTATGTGCAATAAGACTCCCTAACAGTACAGAGACCCTAGAAAATCATACATTTTCCGAAAGTACACATTCTGACAAAACAAAAATGAGTAAATACGTCTTTCTACTGCAAACTACCAAACTACAAAGCTATGCTAAACAAAACGGTTTTTATGGCATTTCTGAAAATTGTCACAAAGCTTGCATGTTACCTCATTACGTACCCCCACATTTTGTAATGTATCAACGTAAAACTTTCTAAATATGAACGCCAGGGGTCTACTGAACAGTTTGATGCCCTATATGCATATATTGGCCAAACTACGTGCCGTACAGGGGCACCCAAATAAAAATAGTGCATATGAATTTTCACATAAGATGCTTCGGCTCATGCAATTTTTGCACCCGGTATGTGTATTATGTGGCATAAGAACCCCTAACAGTACGAAGACCTTAGAAAACCATATATTTTCTGAAAGTACACATTCTGACAAAACAAAAATGGGTAAATACATATTTCTACTGCAAACTACCAAACTAAAAAGCTATGCTAAACAGAATGGTTTTTATAATATTTCTGAAAATCGTCACAAAGCTTGCATTTTGCCCCATTATGTACCCCCACAATTTGTAACATATCAACATAAAACACTCTAAATATGAACACCAGGGGTCTACTGAACAGTTTGATGCCCTATATGCATTGATTTACCAAACTATGCGGAGTACAGCGGCACCCAAATGAAAATAGTGCATATGAATTTTCACAAATGACGCTCCGGCTCATGCAGTTTTTGAACCCGGTATGTGTATTATGTGCAATAAGACCCCCTAACAGTACAGAGACCCTAGAAAACCATACATTTTCCGAAAGTACACATTCTGACAAAACAAAAATGGGTAAATACAACTTTCTACTGCAAACTACCAAACTACAAAGCTATGCTAAACAGAACGATTTTTATGGCATTTCTGAAAATCGTCACAAAGCTTGCATTTTACCTCATTATGTACCCCCCACATTTTGTAACTTATCAACATAAAACTTTCTAAATATGAACGCCAGGGGTCTACTGAACAGTTTGATGCCCTATATGCATATATTGGCCAAACTACGTGCCGTACAGGGGCACCCAAATAAAAATAGTGCATATGAATTTTAACATAAGACGCTCCAGCTCATGCAATTTTTGCACCCGGTATGTGTATTATGTGGCATAAGACCCCCTAACAGTACGAAGACCTTAGAAAACCATATATTTTCCGAAAGTACACATTCTGACAAAACAAAAATGGGTAAATACAACTTTCTACTGCAAACTACCAAACTACAAAGCTATGCTAAACAGAACGGTTTATGTGACATTTCTGAAAATCGGCACAAAGCTTGCATGTTGCCCCATTATGTACCCCACATTTTGTAACGTACCAACATAAAACACTCTAAGTATGAACGCCAGGGGTCTACTGAACAGTTTGATGCCCAATATGCATAGATTTACCAAACTATGTGGGGTACACAGGATGCCAAATTGAAATACAGCAGACAAAATATCCATATGGCAAGAATAAAAATGATGCAGTAAAAAAAAACAACAAAATTACATAAGTGTGTAAGTGTGTGTGTACACATGGCAAAATGTGTTTTATGTGCATGTGTGTGCAAGCAAGTGTGAGTGTTGTGAAGGTGTGAAACCCCCCAAAAAATGTAAGTGTGTGTGTAAGTATAAGTGTGTATTAATGCAATATGTGTGTATATGTGTGTGTGTGTGTTTGTGGCACCTACCCCCTGTCAAGATGCTGGAGATCGCTGGTGGGAGACATCAGACCCAAGGACTGCAGCTTCTGCAACCAAAAATCCTAAGTGGGTGGCACAGGAAGTGAGGGGAGCAAAGGGAGGGAGCGCAGGAAGAAGGAAGAGAGCTGGCGTTTCCTGTGGGGCCCCTGGACGATCGCGCCCCAGGGGCCACCACTTACCCCCCTCTGCTTGTTCTCTAGGGGGTTCTTTATCCTGCGATCGTTCTCTGCGCTCGGATTAAGCGCTGAGCGCAGAAAACGAGAGCAGGATAAAGAAAATGTTGCTCCTACGTGCGTGGCGCCTAACGCCTTTTAATGCCAGCACGTAGGAGCTACGTGCTTGGCGTTAAAAGGGTTAAACTCTCCAAAGAAACAAAATAAATATTTACCTCTCCAGTCAGAAGCTTTTGTACCTTGTCAGGGGACAAAACTCTGACAGTTAAAGTCCATGTGGAAGTACCTTTTAATCTTTGCTCACATTCCCTTTTAAAAAAAGTTTTTTTTTTTTTTATTGGAGTTTTACAAAGCAAACTGGAGGCGTGTTGAATTATATAGAAAATAACGTATATATATATATATATATATATATATAGTCACGTGAAAAAAATTAGGACACCCCAATAAATATTCAGTTCTTTAATTTTATTTAATTGCAGGTAAACAACAAAAATTAACCTTGATTTACTCAAAAGATCTCTTAATTAAAGGACAAGGAAAGGCTAAGTCACTTGGGGGTGCCAAAATGTTAGGCACCCCCAAGTGACTTAAATCGCTTACCTTGTACCCCGGGCTGGTGCCCCTGTTAGGAGAAAACAGCACCAGCCCGGGGTACCTGTCGAGAGCGCTTCCTACTTGTGTTGCAGCCAATTGTCCCGGACAAACACATGCGCAGTAGAGTGAAAATCCGACTTCTCTGTTAAAGTTCAGCTTTTCACTCTACTGCGCATGCGCGCGTGCGCGCTCGAGCGATCAGGAAGGAGGAAGCGATCGCTGCTACCCCGGGCTGGTGCTGTTCTACCCCGGGCTGGTGCCCCTGTACAGAGAGAAGGTAAGCGATTTAAGTCACTTGGGGGTGCCTAACATTTTGGCACTCCCAAGTGACTTTGCCTTTCCTTCTCCTTTAAACAAAAGATATCAACAAAAATGTTTATTCTAACTGATGAAAAAGACACCCTACCCCCTAATAGCTAGTATTGCTGGTATTTGGTTTATGTCAAACATGTCCTCTGTTCTGAAATAATTCAATTTTAGACTCATCTCTCCAAAGAACATTATTCCAGAAGTCCTGGTGTTTGTCTACATTCTCTCTGGCAAACTTCAGTCTGGCCTTGATGTTTGCTCTTGCACACCTACCATGCAAGTTAAAGTTGTGCAGTTTCTTTCTGATTGTAGAGGCATGCACTTTAACATCAACAGTAGCAAGAGCCTGCTGTAGGTCCCATGATGACATTTTAGGGTTTTTGAAGACTTCTTTTAGAATCTTACGGTCTGCATACTGGCAGTTGTTTATAAAGTCCTCCACTTGTAGACTATTTTCCGGACAGTGGAATGGATGGTTTAAAATTCCTTTTATATCTTCCTAAATCTTATAAGCTGCAGCAATCATCTTGTTGAAGGCATCAGACAGCTCTTTTGATCTCACCATTGTGTTCACTGTCACCTCACCTTTTATTACTTGAATCAGATCAATTACGTTTCGAGGCTCCTGTCTCTTTATCAAGTAACAAGATAATGAACATAGTTACATAGGGTTGAAAAAAAGACCAGAATCTATCAAGTAAAACCCATCCAAGTAAACCCAGCAAACAAAACCCACACATACCAATCTATACACTCACATATATAAACTATATATACAACCACTAATACTAACTGTAGATAGTAGTATCACTGTATCTCTGTATTGTGCACCCCCTGCAGTGTTCACACCTCAGGCTCAGGCTGTAATCACCCATACTGTTCCCCTGTTGACACCTCAGGAGCAGTAGAAACCCACAAATAATCCCTGCACACTACAAAAAGAACATATACTGAGGTGGTGCTTCAATTAAAAAGTTTTTTAATATATAGTTATTGTGCAGACTGTAGGAGCAGTGCCAGCATTGTGTCACTGTAGGCTGCCTGTGTGTGCCATACACACAGGTATCATAAGGCAAGCAGAGTATGGGACACACAGGCAGGGTATGGAAGGCAGAGTATGGCACACACAGGCAGGGTAGGGAAGGCAGAGTATGGCACACACAGGCAGGGTAGGGAAGGCAGAGTATGGCACACACAGGCAGGGTAGAGAAGGCAGAGTATGGCACACACAGGCAGGGTAGGGAAGGCAGAGTATGGCACACACGGGCAGGGTAGGGCAGGCAGAGTATGGCACACACAGGCAGGGTAGGGCAGGCAGAGTATGGCAGGTTTTTGCTGTACATAGTTACATAGTTACATAGGGTTGAAAAAAGACCATTGTCCATCAAGTTCAACCCATCCGAGTAAACCCAGCACACAACCTATACTAACCAATCTATACACTCACATACATAAACTATATATATACAACCAGTAATACTAACTGTAGATATTAGTATCACAATAGCCTTGGATATTCTGCTTGTTCAAAAACTCATCCAGGCCCCTCTTAAAGGCATTAACAGAGTCTGCCATTACCACATCACTAGGAAGGGCATTCCACAGCCTCACTGCCCTCACCGTGAAAAACCACCTACGCTGCTTCAAATGGAAGCTCTGTTCCTCTAATCTATAGGGGTGACCTCTGGTGCGCTGATTGTTTTTATGGGAAAAAAGAACATCCCCCAACTGCCTATAATCCCCTCTAATGTACTTGTACAGAGTAATCATGTCCCCTCGCAAGCGCCTCTTTTCCAGAGAAAACAACCCCAACCTCGACAGTCTAACCTCATAGCTTAAATCTTCCATCCCCTTTACCAGTTTAGTTGCACGTCTCTACACTCTCTCCAGCTCATTAATATCCTTCTTAAGGACTGGAGCCCAAAACTGCACTGCATACTCAAGGTGAGGCCTTACCAGGGACCTATAAAGCGGCAAAAATATGTTCTCATCCCTTGAGTCAATGCCCTTTTTTATACAAGACAGCACTTTATTTGCTGTAGTAGCCACAGAATGACACTGCCTGGAATTAGACAACTTGTGATCTACAAAAACCCCTAGATCCTTCTCCATTAAGGATGCCCCCAACACACTACCATTCAGTAGATAGTTTGCGTTTATATTATTCCTACCAAAGTGCATAACTTTGCACTTGTCAACATTGAACCTCATTTTCCAGTTTGCTGCCCAGTTTTCCAATTTTGTCAAATCGCTCTGCAAAGCGGCAGCATCCTGCATGGAACTTATAGTTTTGCACAATTTAGTGTCATCAGCAAAAATAGAAACAGTACTCTCTATGCCCACCTCCAGGTCATTAATAAACAAGTTAAAAAGCAAAGGACCAAGGACTGACCCCTGCGGTACTCCACTAACCACACTGGCCCAATTAGAAAATGTTCCATTTACCACCACTCTTTGTACTCTATCCTTCAGCCAGTTTTCTATCCAATTACAAATATTATGTTCTAGGCCAATATTCCTCAATTTGATCATTAACCTTCTGTGAGGTACTGTATCAAACGCTTTAGCAAAATCTAAGTAGATGACATCAACTGCCATTCCAGCATCAAGGTTCCTGCTCACCTCCTCATAAAAGGCAACTAAATTAGTCTGGCAAGATCTGTTACGCATAAAACCATGCTGGCACAAACTAATAGTATTGTGAACTGCAATGTATTCAACTATCCTATCCCTTATTACCCCTTCCAGAAGCTTTCCTACTACTGATGTCAGACTAACAGGCCTATAGTTTTCAGGCTGAGAACGAGATCCCTTTTTAAATAACGGCACCACATTAGCAATCCGCCAGTCTCTCGGCACCATGCCAAACCTCAACGAATCCTGAAAAATTATGTGAAGAGGCTTGGCAATCACAGCGCTCAGCTCATTTAATACCCTGGGATGAATCCCATCCGGTCCTGGACCTTTGTTTACCTTTACATGTTCAAGTCTCTTTTGAATTTCCGCCTGAGTGACCCATGCGCCAGTAGCTAAATTACTAGCACTGGGTATATTAAAAGGGAAGCCTTCATTATCTGGCTCCTCAGATGTATAGACAGATGAAAAATAAGAGTTCAAAATTTCAGCTTTTTCCCCGTTCTCATCAACCAACGTACCTCCCCGTGATAATAAAGTTCCCACCCCTTCTTGCTTCATTTTTTTACTATTCACATAATTAAAAAATAATTTTGGATTCTTTTTACTCCTAGCTGCAATATCCCTTTCCATCTCTATTTTAGCTTGCCTGATAGCTTTTTTGCATGCTTTATTTGCTTCCTTGTACCTGATGAAAGTTTCCGCTGTCCCAGCTAACTTGAATGCTTTAAAAGCACGTTTTTTATTACCAACCTCGACCTTAACTCTTTTATTCAGCCATAAGGGTTTTGCTTTGCGATGCCTCTCCTTGCTTACAAGGGGAATATACTGTTGTGTATACCTGCAAAGCAATGTTTTAAAGATGTTCCATTTTCCTTCTGTGTCTAACCCCATGAAAAGCCTTTCCCAGTTGACACATTGCAGAGATGCCCTTAAACTGGCAAAGTCTGCACGTCTAAAATTGAGCGTTTTAGTTACTCCCTTATAGAGCTGTCTCTGTAGCATTATCTCAAAGGAGACCATGTTGTGATCACTGTTCCCCAAATGCTCACCCACACAAATGTTAGAGATAAGTTCAGTATTATTAGATATTACCAGGTCCAAAATAGACTCATTCCGAGTAGGTTCTTGAACCACCTGAAATAAAAAGTTGTCATTTAGCATATTTACAAACCTACTAGCTTTTTCTGACTTAGCCACCCCATTACTCCAGTCAATGTCCGGATAATTAAAGTCCCCCATAATAACAACTTGACCCAATTTTGAAGCCTCCTCCATTTGCAAAAGTAGCTGGGACTCATCCCCCTCATCTATACGGGGTGGTTTATAGCATACACCAATGATCATTTTCTTTGTGACCTTCAGCCCTACTGAAATTTCTACCCAAAGAGATTCAACGTTTTCATTGGTAATGTCTGTATTACATGGCTTTAAATCTGACTTTACATAAAGACAAACCCCTCCACCCTTTTTAATCCCTCTGTCCCTCCTAAAAAGCGTATACCCATTTAAATTCACTGCCCAGTCGCATTTTTCATCCCACCAGGTCTCAGTGATACCAATTAAGTCATAATTTTCAATACATGCAATAGCCTGCAGCTCCCCTATTTTTCCCGACAAGCTACGCGCATTAGCCAGCATGCAGCGGAGATTACTACTTCTTCCTCTACAGCTTACATTAGCTAAAGGACAGTTAGAGCTAAGGTGAAAATTAGTCTGTTTCCCTTGTAACAATGGAAGCTCCTTATCTGATAAACTATATGCCCCCCTCACTCCTCCCCCACAACCCTTTACTGGTCCCACTGCCCCATCTACACTAGCTCTCCCATAAGAATCTAGCTTACCAACCCCCCCCATGCCTAGTTTAAACACTCCTCCAGCCTCTTAACCATTCTCTCCCCTAGCACAGTAGACCCCCTTCCATTGAGGTGCAATCCGTCAGGGCTGTATAGATTGTACCCCAAAGAAAAGTCAGCCCAGTGCTCTAGGAACCCAAACCCTTCCTTCCTACACCAAGACTTTAGCCACGCATTTAGCTCCCTAAGCTCCCGCTGTCTCCCTAAACTAGCACGCGGCACCGGCAAAATTTCCGAAAAAATTACATTGGAGGACCTTTGCTTAATTTTAGAGCCTAGATCCCTGAACTCACTCTTTAAGGTCCCCCACCTACCGTTCATTTTGTCGTTAGTACCGATATGTACCAAGACAGCCGGGTCATGCCCAGCCCCTCCCAATAATGTGTCGACCCGATCAACCACATGCCGAACCCTGGCACCAGGAAGACAGCAAACTGTCCGGTTGAAGCGATCCGCTCGACAGATTACCCTGTCCACTTTCCTAATGATTGAATCCCCTATAACCACCATCTGTTTAGGCCTAGCTCTGCTCTCCTCCCCACCACTACTAGAGAAACTGGTCTCCCGGCTGTTAGAGAGATCAGCCTCATCTAGAACCGCCAGTCCAGAGTTCACACTCCCATCTTCTTCACACAATCTGGCAAATCTGTTGGGATGCGCAAACCCTGGAGCAGCCTCCCTTTTTCTTTTCCCCACACTCGATTTTCTAACTGTCACCCAGCTTACTGCCCTATCATCCTTTCCTTGCTCCCCTCCCCCCATACTATCTGACCCCGCTAGTTCTTGTACTACAACCATTAATATGGGTATGGTCATGTGATAACATTGGTGTGGTTTCAAGTGGGTGTGGTTTCAAAAAGGGGAGTGGTCAAAACTGGCTTCCATTATCGGCCCTCCACCATGTAGGTCGGAAAAATTCCGGCCCTCGGTACAACAGAAGTTGGACAGCACTGTTCTAGGCCAATATTCCTCAATTTGATCATTAACCTTCTGTGAGGTACTGTATCAAACGCTTTAGCAAAGTCCAAATAGATGACATCAACTGCCATTCCAGCATCGAGGTTCCTGCTCACCTACTCATAAAAGGCGACTAAATTAGTCTGGCAAGATCTGTTACGCATAAAACCATGCTGGCACAAACCTATAGTATTGTGAACTGCAATGTATTCAAGTACCCTATCCCTTATTACCCCTTCCAAAAGTTTTCCTACTACTGATGTTATACTAACGAGCTAACATGTAGCACACAAGGTATAAATAGGGACGAGCCTTTAAGCCACTCCCCCAACAAAGTGCTAAATGCAAAGAGGAGCTTTGTACAATTCACTGTATAGAATATCCATGCACCTGGTTTCTCCCTTTAATCATTGGTCAAAGCATAAGTAAAAAGGAAACATTATAACAATCACATTGCAAGGTCAAAAGGAAACATTTCACAATCCACATTATAAAATATCCATGTGCACTGGTTTTCTCATTAGTCGTAATATGAAAACATATTCAACATCATCATGTACATTTAAGAAAATCTCTAAAGAGTCACGTGTGCATATCTCTATGTCACCACAACCACAAGGTTTTGTACGATATTATCGGTCAGGGTTGGACTGGGGGGTGCAGAGCCCACCGGGGCTCTCGCCCCAGGGGCCCTGCAGGTGCCCCCTGCATCCCCCAACCCCCTGCAGGGTCCCCCACCCGACGTCCTCCCCTGAGCGCTTGTAAATTTAACGCATCAGGGGAGGAACAGTTGGGCAGGGGAAGCGCTGCAAAGGTCAGTCCGACCCTGTTATCGGTACGTGCATGGCTAGCTTTGGATTTGATACCAGTCAGGGCACTATCTATAATATAAAATTAGTTTCTGCATACAATTGGGGCCTTAGATTGAAACTCATCTGGGGTGCACACTGATGTGAACAATAATATCTGGAAAGCATTGTAGAATATGCTAGAGTCATATACAGTATGATGAAGCCTATTAAATCTACCTCAGCAGTAAATACTTAAGTGATTTTCAAAATTTAGTGCATCCTGCCAGAAAAGGGGGTTGCAGCAAAAAAACATCTGAAGCACTGCTTTCTTCAAGTACTACTGCACGCTGTGTTTTGTCCTCCAATAATGATTAGTATAAAAGCGTGGAAAAGAAAAGGAATGATAGCAGCCCTTTAAATCAGTGCTGCAACTGATTTTATGGTAAGACCCCACAAGGTGGATTGTAAGATTGTATTTAAAGGACAAGGAAAGTCTAAAAACAACATGAGCTCAATAACTTAGCCTTAACACAGTCCTTAACATATTTCCTGAACTCACCGTGCTTCATCTGGCTCTGACATGGAAAAGTCTTGTCAGTAAATGCAGTACCTGCTCTAAGCCTGTGCAGCTTCCTGTCTCACTGAACACAGATTGTCCAGGACACAGACATGCTCAGTGCACAGCAGAGAGCTCCGTTTTTTTTTTTTTTCTTTTCAAGATCTGCAGTCTCTGAAAAAATGTTTCACCCCTTAGCCCCGCCCACTTCAATCTGCTGTCCAATCGGAATGCTCCTGTGTTTTTTCTAGTCCTGCACGGTGCCTCTGGCTGCATTTGCTGTGCTGAAATCGTGTTGGATAGAGCAGAAAGCTGCTACCTGCTATCCCACAGCCCCAGTCCCTTCCCAGAGGCTATTATCCCCCCCACTGCTACTATAGGCACTATCTCTCCCTACTATACCTGCTATCCCACAGCCCCATCCCTTCCCCGAGGCTATAATCCATCCTATAATCAAATATCATCCCCAGCCATCCCACAGCCACCCCACAGTCCCTCATCCCCAGCCATCCCACAGCCACTGTCCCACAGCGACTGTCCCACAGCCACAGTCCCTCATCCCCAGCCAGCCCACAGCCACCAGCCATCCCACATAAAACCAGCATAAATAAAACATAATTTAATTTATTTTTTTTTTTAATTTTTTTTTTATCCATATATCCATAATATCCATATATCAATCAATTTGACACTAATAGCCCCTCTCAAGTGCAATTAGAATGAAAAAAACCTGAGCGCTTCTTTCCCCAAACTTACTGTGCAAATATGGCAAATATTGCTGCTGACAGACGAGCGCGCCAGTCTGCAGCGTTACTTCAGGGGTCACGAAGCTGCGCATGCGCATTAGGAGAAGGCGAAGGGGGAAGTGACGTCATCGATTTTGAAAATGTCGGCGCCAAACTACAAACACGGGCGAATCTTCGGAGGGATTGTGCGCCGATCCAAAAGCAGCAGGTAAGTTTTTAATATAGCGATTGAAGACAGGGGCTGATGCCCTTTCCAAATATATTGGTTTCAAATTTTTTCTTTCCTTCTCCTTTAAGTGCAGGCTGACAATTCACCTGTAGGCTTGAAAAATCTTTTTGTTGTGCCTGCACCTGGAAGCACTGAATCTGCCTGGGTGCAGGCTCACGCAGCCCATATCTGCCAACTAATGTGAGACTTCACATTTGTTGGCGGATATCGGCTGCATGTACCTGTACACGAGTGGATTCATTGTTTTCAGGTGCAGGCACAATAAAAAGATTTTTTAAGCCCCCATCTAGTTGATCTGAATCAACTTTATGGTAAGAATTACTTCAGTAACCTAATATTTTCTCACTTTTTCTAAAGCGGTGTAATTTTTAACTGCTTCAAAAAGAGAATTCTCTAGGTATGAGATCCTTTATACAAAAAATAAAACAATAATAAAACAATATTTTGGACTTAAGCCTTACTGAGCTGCATGAATTCATATTAATGGCAAAACAATCCTACTGGGTCTATTTAATTTTTAAATGACTTTTAGCAGGGTTAAAGGAGAAGTAAAAAAAAAAAAAACTAAGGTAAAAACAAAGTAAGCTTTATTAGAAAGGTCTATGTAAATACAGCCATAAGCACTCTCAGAAATGCTGCAGAGTCCTCTATAAAAAAAACAGGATTTCATGTCTCCTTTTATCCTGTGCCAGAGTCTGCACTGCTCTCTCCTACTCCCCCCTCCCACAAGAATGCTAAGAACTCCCTCTCCCCCTTAGGAATGTGTGATCTGAGCTATTCAGCAGGAAGCTTCCTCATAGTCTTACAAACTGCACACGTACAGGGGTCTTGGTGCAGGAGCGTGGCATTATGAAAATTTTCTTTACAGAGCTGAGCATTTCTTTTTTCTTATGAGGCTTTTGATCATCTGAACAGGCGAAATATGGGGAGACTTAAAGGACATGGAAAGGCAAAGTCACTTGTGTTAGGCACCCTCAAGTGACTTTAATTGCCTACCTTTTACCCCGGGCTGGTGCCCCTGTACAGAGAGAACAGCACCAGCCCGGGGTAGCAGCGATCGCTTCCTCCTTACTATATCGCCGCGCGTGCATGCGCAGTAGAGTCACAGCTTAACGAAGCAGGAAGGAGGAAGCGCATCCCTCCAGGTACCCTGGGCTGGTGCTGTTTTCTCCTAACAGGGGCACCAGCCGGGGGTACAAGGTAAGCGATTAAAGTCACTTTGGGGTACCTAACATTTTGGCACCCCCAAGTGACTTTGCCTTTCCTTGTCCTTTAAGGGCACTATTGAGAGAACTGAAGGTATGCCTGCAGCTTGAGATTAACTCTTTATTAGCCGTTCCTTCTCCTTTAAGGTATGGCGATTCAAATTACAGAAAGATCCCTTATCTGGAAAATCTCAGATCCCTATATTTCTGTATAAAAGATACCATACCTGTACAACAACATCCCAATTTACTATAAAAAATCCTTTTATACCTTAAGATGTAACCCCCTTTCTTCTAATCTCAATGGAAATCCTTCATTCTTCTAAAGCAGTGCTGTCCAACTGGCGGCCCCCCTCTGTGTGGCCCCCCACCTGTCTGGCTGCTTTGATGGCTTACCTTTGAGTAAGCATTAAATGGTATCAGTACTGTGATTAACTGCCCCCCTGCATGGCTCTCACCTCAGATTCAGGCTGTAATCCCTCTGTATTGTTTAAAAATGTAATCCCCTGTGTTTTTCACACCTTTTAGTTTCTGCATTGTACACCCCCTGCAGTGTTCACACCTCAGGATCAGGCTGTAATCACTCCCATTGTTCACTTCTTCACACCTCAGAGATAGGTACTGTAGGCAGAGTATGGCACATACAGTCAGGGTAGGGCAGGCAGAGTATGGCACACACAGTCAGGGTAGGGCAGGCAGAATATGGCACACACAGTCAGGGTAGGGCAGGCAGAGTATGGCACACACAGGCAGGGTAGGGCAGGCAGAGTATGGCACACAGAGGCAGCATAGAGAAGGCAGGGTATGGCACACACAGGCAGGGTAGGACAGGCAGAGTATGGCACACACAGACAGCATAGGACAGGCAGAGTGCTGCCTGTGTGTGCCATACTCTGCTTGCCCTATGCTGCTTGTGGGAGGTGAACCTGGCAGGGGTTTGTTGTGGGAGTTTGTTAGCAGTTGGAAATAGCCACATTTCCCTAAGGTGTGTAATTATGTACTGGGGGTTGCTGTGCTATCCACAGGGGAGGAGGAGGCATATGGAATTTAAGGGTATATCTTAATATGACATAATTCTTTCACATATGAATGATGGTTGATATCCCCACAGTAAGGACCAAGCATTTGGGATTTTGCTGTGCTACCACCATTGTGATAAAATAGGTGTGGTTTGAAGTGGGTGTGGTTTCAAAAAGGGGAGTGGTCAAAACTGGCTTCCATTAGCGGCCCTCCACCATGTATGCTAGAGAAATTCCGGCCCACGGCACCGTAGAAGTTGGACAGCACTGTTCTAAAGGATCTATTGGTGACTTACATGGTCCCCTCATGCATTTACATAGATATCCTACCTTAACTGCTTTAATGCCTTTTATGAGTCTTGCAAACAGAATTTGAAGAAAACCCCTTTTGTGCACTGAAAGGTGCACCAAAAATTTGTGGTGCCGTACCCATGATTTGTAAAAGGAAGGAATTATGCTTTGCAGCTACTAGTTTTAAAAAATGGGCTAAATGTTTTAAGCATAACCTCATAAACAAATACATGCAATTAAATTAATGAAGTATAATATAAGAACAAATATTAACTCATCTTGTCCAAAGATGATGAAAGCATGTGTATATATTGTAAAGGTATGGGACCTGTTATCTAGAATGCGCGGGATCTTTCTGTAATTTGGATCACCATGCCTTAAAGGAACAGTAACATCAAAAAATGAAAGTGTATAAAAGTAATTACAATACTGTTGCCCTGCATTGCTACAACTGGTGTGTGTGCCTCAGAAAGACTACTATAGTTTATATAAGTAAGCTGCTGTGTAGCCATGGGGGCAGCCATTCAAAGGAGAAAAGGCACAGGTTACTTAGCAGATAACAGACAAACCCCCATTATATGGGGCTTATCTACTAGTTATCTGCTATGTAACCTGTGCCTTTTCTCCTTTTTTCTAGCTTGAATGGTTGCCTCCATGGCTACACAGCAGCTTATTTATATAGTAGCTGTTCTGTAGCAAAAACAACAGCAGAGCAACAGCACATAATATTTTAATTACTTTTAAACACATTAATTTTTTGATGTTACTGTTCCTTTAAGTCTACTCAAAAAAATTATTTAAACATAAAATAATATTCTGGATAATAGGTTTCCTGATAACAGATCTCTGTTATGCCACTTTTTTTTTTTTAATTATTTTTCTTCATGATACAGATACATGTATAGTTATGCACTTTGGTAGAAATAATATAAATAAATGTCATGCACTAAAAGGTAGTGTGTTTGCGGTATCCTCAATTGAGATGGGTCTAGGGATTTTGTATATAAAAAGTTGTATCACTCCCTGGCTACTAAAGCAAATAAAGTACAGTTATAGAATCCATTATCCGGAAACCTGTTATCCAGAAAGCTCCATATTACGGAATGACCATCTCCCAAATATTTTTATTTGAATAATATTAAAAATGTTTAAAAAATTAACTTTAATAATAAAACAGTATTCACTCTAATAATAAAACAGTATCTTGTACTTAGTCCCAACTAATATATAACTAATCTTTTTTGAGGCAAAACAATACCACTGCATTTAATTCATGTTTAAATGATTTTTTAGTAGACTTGAAATATTGAGATCCAAATTACAGGAAGATCCCTTATTCGGAAAACCCCAGGTCCCAAGCATTCTGGATAACAGGTCCCATACCTGTAGTGTCTTACATAAAGGGCATTAACTCAAGGGATTGCATCTTTATAGGTTTCCGGTAAGTATGCAGTGCAATTTTGGGCTCCAGTCCTTATCAAGGATATTAATGAGCTAAAGAAAGTGCAAAGACATGCAACTAAACTGGTAAAGGGAATGGAAGATTTAAACTATGAGGCTAGACTGTGGTTGCTTTGTCTGGATAAAAGGGGCTTGCAAGGGGACATGATTACACTGTACAAGTACATTAGAGGGGATTATAGACAGATAGGGGATGTTCTTTATTCCCATAGAAATGATCAGCGATACAGAAGCCACCCCTTTATTTTAGAGTAACAAAACTTTCATTTGAAGCAGCGTAGGTGTTTTGTTACAGTGAGGGCAGTGAGATTGTGGAAACTGGACATGATGTCACAAAAAACTCCAAAAATGGGCTGGACAAAATTATTGGCACCCTTTCAAAATTGTGGATAAATAAGATTGTTATAAACATGTGGTGCTCCTTTAACCTCACCTGGGACAAGTAACAGGTGTGGGCAATATAAAAATCACACCTGAAAGCAGATGAAAAGGAGAGAAGTTCACTTAGTCTTTGTATTGTGTGTGCCACGCTAAGCATGGACAACAGAAAGAGGAGAAGAGAACTGTCTGAGGACTTGAGAACCAAAATTGTGGAAAAATATCAACAATCTCAAGGTTACGGGTACATCTCCAGAGATCTAGATTTGCCTTTGTCCACAGTGCGCAACATTATCAAGATGTTTGCAACCCATGGCACTGTAGCTAATCTTCCTGGGTGTGGACGAAAGAGAAAAATTGATAAAATGCTGCAACGCAAGATAGTCCGGATGGTGGATAAGCAGCCCCAAACAAGTTCCAAAGAAATTCAAGCTGTCCTGCAGGCTCAGGGAAGCATCAGTGTCAGCGCGAACTATCCGTCGACATTTAAATGAAACGCTATGGCAGGAGACCCAGGAGGACCCCACTGCTGACACAGAGACATAAAAAAAAACAAGACTACAGTTTGCCAAAATGTACTTGAGTAAGCCACAATCCTTCTGGGAAAACATCTTGTGGACAGATGAGACCAAGATAGAGCTTTTTGGTAAAGCACATCATTCTACTGTTTACCGAAAACGGAATGAGGCCTACAAAGAACAGTACCTACAGTGAAATATGGTGGAGGTTCAATGATGTTTTGGGGTTGTTTTGCTGCCTCTGGCACTGGGTGCCTTGAATGTGTGCAAGGCATCATGTAATCTGAGGATTACCAAAGGATTTTGGGTCACACTGTAGAGCCCAGTGTCAGAAAGCTGGATTTGCATCCGAGATCTTGGGTCTTCCAGCAGGACAATGACCCCAAACATACATCAAAAAGCACCCAGAAATGCATGGTAACAAAGAGCTGGAGAGCTCTGAAGTGGCCAGCAATGTGTCCAGATCTAAATCCCATTGAACATCTGTGGAGAGATCTTAAAATTGCTGTTGGGAAAAGGCGCCCTTCCAATAAGAGAGACCTGGAGCAGTTTGCAAAGGAAGAGTGGTCCAAAATTCTCAGTGAGAGGTGTAAGAAGCTTATAGATGGTTATAGGAAGCGACTGATTTCAGTTATTTTTTCCAAAGGGTGCGAAACCAAATATAAAGTTAAGGGTGCCAATCATTTTGTCCAGCCCATTTTTGGAGTTTTGGGTGGCATTATGTTCAATTTGCTTTATTTCCTTTTTGTTCTGTTCCAATACACAAAGGGACTAAAACATGTGTATAGCAAAACATGTGTTACTGCAATACTGTTGTGTGAGAAATACTTGATTTTCTTGAAAAAATTCTGGGGTGCCAACAATTTTGGCCATGACTGTATTTAAACATATTAACACAACTTGTTATATACATTTACAATACATTTTTTGTAAAAATTACAATATATCAACATTTTTTCTTTAATGCAAATTAAGGGTGAACATACCCTGCTTTGTTTAGTATACTGATTAAACACCTGCACCGCAGCTTCAAGTTTGTTGGTTAGATCCTGCACAATATTTGCTTCTTCTTGGGATCTAATTGTAAAGGAATCCTGCACACAGACAGAACACAAGTAACATTGTTTTATGATAACTCAGATAGCTTTATTTGCTGAAACTGAAAACCCTAACCTAAAATACATTTCACTTCCTAACTTTTTTAGGTCTTCCTTTCTCCTCCTTATGTTCATAAAATATCTTTTTTTTTTTTTTTTTAAAAGACAGCATTGAAAAAATAGATATTTTAAAAACAAAATAAGACATAAATAAAGGTAAACTAACATCTAAGGAAATAGAAGGAGCAAGATGTTTTATGGTTTACAATTTAAGTAACAGTATAAAAAGAAACTGGAATACTGTACAGGCTGATCCTATTCTAGTTAAAAGTTAAAGGAACAGTAACACTAAAAAATAAAAATGTTTTAAAATAATTAAAATATAATGTACTGTTGCCCTGCATTGGTAAAAGTTGTGTGTTTGCTTCAGAAACACTACTGTAGTTAATAGAAATAGTTATTGTGTAGCCATGGGGGCAGCCATTTAAATTGAAAAAAGGAGAAAAGGCACAGGTTACATAAGAAGATAACAGATAAATTGTGTAGAATACAATGGGAATCTATGCTTCTTATCTGTTATCTGTTTAGTAACCTGTGCCTTTTCTCCTTTTTTCAATTTAAATGGCTGCCCCCATGGCTACACAGCAGGGTATTTATATAAACTGTAGTAATGTTTATGAAGCAAAGACACAACTTTTACCAGTGCAGGGCAATAGTACATAATATATTAATTATTTTTATACAATTTCATTTTTTGGTGTTACTGTTCCTTTAAAGATAACAATATAATGTGGCTTAGAAAAGTATATGGCTTTTTTTGTGGTGCAAATCATGCAGTGATATTAGTAATACCCCCAATTATAATTAGGGGTAGCAATAAGAGCTATAATTGGCTTCTAACAGCCCCAATGTGGACTGCCAGCCTACGGAAGGCTCTGTCTGGCATTAAACTAGGTTTTTATGCAACCAAAACTTGCCTCTCTACCAGAATTTCAAAAATGAGCACCTGCTTTGAGGCCACGGGGGAGCAACGTTCAAGGGGTTGGTGAGCAACATGTTGCTCATGAGCCACTGGGTGGGGATCACTATGGCACACAATAAGCCAGCTAAGTGCCCATCTGTATAAACATTGAAATCACTTGAAAGTGAACATGGTGTAAAGGAAATTAAATTTACAATGTTTGGAATAGATAATAATATAGATGAAACAGTGGATAATGTGGATTTATGTGAGGTTTTTTAATTTAATTTTGTTTTAAAGGAGAAAGAAAGGTAAAAATTAAATACGCTTTATCACAAAGGTCTATGTAAATACAGCCATAAGCACTTACAGTAATGCTGCACTGAGTTCTCTATCAAAATAAACACAGGATTTCTTGTCTTTTTTTTGTAAACATGATGTTCCAGTGTCTGACTTCCTCTTTCAGAAACAGCCTTAATTCCTGGAGCCAGAGTCTGCACAGTTCTCTCCTCTCTCTTACTCCCCCCCCTCCAACCAAAATGCTAAGAATTCCTTCCCTTAGGAATGTGTGATCTCTGCTATAACGTCTAGAGACTGCAGGACTGCAGCAACTTAAAATGGCAGCTGCTATCTTAAGCAAACAGAGAAAGCTTTTAAAGCTGTTTACTAAGGTATGTTAATGGTTCCTGCAGAATAAATATATTGTTCTAGGTGGCACTAATGTGGCAAATCGATCGGCAGTAAAATGCCAAAACTTTCCTTCTCCTTTAAAAGGTATTTATAAATATGGAAAGATATGGATATTTATATAGATGTATTGGAATAGAAGCCCGTGTAGAATCCTAGTTTTTAAAATGTTTTAATGTAATTTCTAATCATTTTTGCTTTAATGCAATTGTAGATTTACTATGCTCTTTTATAGTTATTGGGATGCAGCTTTTGCTCTGTTGAGATTTCTTGCCTTACTGTGAAGTCTGCTATGAAGATTATGATGCAGTTGGGACGGAGAAGCACAGATACCATACAGAGATACCTCTGTCCTTTTGGTATCACAGATTTTTTTACATTTTGGATACATTTATGATTGTTGTTAGTACACCCTATAACTGACACTGAAACCATATGACCTAGACCAAAGATAATTTTGATTGCTACTTGGTAATTTCTGTTAAGCATGTTTAAAAAAAATTATATTGAGTGATTGCATAAAATATATAAGAAGGGAGAAATAAACTCGGCTCTAAAGTCACCAGGGAGTTCTGTGACCATATAATATTATAAAAGGCTGGGAAAACAAAAATTAACAAAAGTTGACAAAAATTAAGTGTTTTTAAGCTCTGTAGCCTGTATTTTATAGTAGTCAAATTTCTAGGATAGGCTTTTTGTCATGTATTATGAAAACTTAGTTTTAAACATGTGTCATGATTGCTACTTCAACAGAAATCCTTTTTAAACAGTACTGATTAAAAAAAAATGCTGACAACTTACCAAATATTTTAAGACGGCCTCTTGTTGGTCAGCTAAATGTAAAATCTAGCAGATAGGAAGAGTAATGCAGATATGTTATAAAAAAAAAAAACATTAGCTAGGACCATTACATAGTAACATAGTAACATAGTAAGTTGGGTTGAAAAAATACATACGTCCATCAAGTTCAACCATAATGCCTATACCTAACCTGCCTAACTACAAGTTGATCCAGAGGAAGGCAAAAAACCCCATCTGAAGCCTCTCTAATTTGCCTCAGAGGGGAAAAAATTCCTTCCTGACTCCAAGATGGCAATCGGACCAGTCCCTGGATCAACTTGTACTAAGAGCTATCTTCCATAACCCTGTATTCCCTCACTTTCTAAGAAGCCATCCAACCCCTTCTTAAAGCTATATAATGTATCAGCCAGTACGACTGATTCGGGGAGGGAATTCCACAACTTCACAGCTCTCACTGTAAAAAATCCTTTCCGAATATTTAAATGGAACCTCCCTTCTTCTAAATGGAGTGGGTGCCCTCGTGTCCGTTGGAAGGACCTACTGGTAAATAAAACATTAGAGAGGTTATTATATGATCCCCTTATATATTTATACATAGTTATCATGTCACCTCTTAAGCGCCTCTTCTCCAGTGTAAACAGACCCAACTTGGCCAGTCTTTCTTCATAACTGCGGCTTTCCATACCCTTTACCAGCTTAGTTGCCCTTCTCTGGACCCTCTCTAACTCAATAATGTCCCGTTTGAGCACTGGAGACCAAAACTGAACAGCATATTCTAGATGGGGCCTTACCAGCGCTCTGTAAAGGGGAAGAATAACCCCCTCCTCCCGTGAATCTATACCCCTTTTAATACAGCTCAAAACCTTGTTTGCCCTTGCAGCTGCTGCCTGGCATTGCTTGCTACAGCCAAGTTTATTATCTACAAGGACTCCAAGATCCTTCTCCATTATGGATTTGCCTAGTGCAGTCCCATTAAGGGTATACGGGGCTTGCATATTTTTACATCCCAGGTGCATGACCTTACATTTATCCACATTAAATCTCATCTGCCACTTAGCTGCCCAGATTGCCAGTTGGTCAAGATCCTGCTGCAGGGATGTCACATCCTGGATAGAATTGACTGGTCTGCAGAGTTTTGTGTCATCTGCAAACACTGATACATTACTCATAATACCCTCCCCTAAGTCATTTATGAACAAATTAAACAAAAGTGGACCCAGTACAGAACCCTGAGGGACCCCACTGAGAACCTTACTCCAAGTAGAGAATGTGCCATTAACAACCACCCTCTGTACCCGATCCTGTAGCCAGTTTTCTATCCATGTGCAAACGACTTCACTAAGACCAATAGACCTTAGCTTAGAAAGCAGTCGTTTGTGGGGAACGGTATCAAATGCTTTAGCAAAATCCAAATAGATTATATCTACTGCATCCCCACTGTCCAGCTTCTTACTTACCTCATCATAAAAAGCAATTAAATTGGTCTGACATGACCTGTCCTTCATAAAGCCATGCTGATTACTGCTCATAATGCCATTCTCCACTACATAATTTTGAATGTGATCCCTTAACAAGCCTTCAAATAACTTGCCCACCACGGATGTCAAACTTACAGGCCTATAATTGCTAGGCTGAGATCTTACTCCCTTTTTAAATATGGGAGTGACATTCGCCTTCTTCCAATCCCTAGGTACCATACCTGATGAGAGCGAGTCTGAGAATATCAGAAACAAGGGCCACTGCAATTCTGCCCCTAGCTCTCTCAGTACCCGAGGGTGTATTCCATCTGGCCCAGGTGCCTTGTTTACATTTATCGTGTGTAACCCTTTAAGCACCATATCCTGTGCCAACCACTGTGTAGTTGGAGCTGAGGCAACAGTGAAGCTATTGGGTGAGACTTGGCCCACTTGCTCCTCTACTGTATACACAGAAGAAAAGAACTGGTTAAGCACATCTGCCTTTTCTGTATCCGCTGTAACCATATTGTTATTATAACTCAATGGGGCCACACCCTCAACCTGCATCTTTTTACTATTAATATACTTAAAAAACTTTTTGGGGTTAGTCTTGGCCTCGGCCGCGATGCGCTCCTCATTTTCTATCTTTGCCTTCCGGATTGCTGTTTTACAACACTTGTTATAGTGTTTATATTCATTAAACGCAGCTACTGTCCCCTCTGACTTATATTTCTTAAAAGCTTTCCTTTTTTTCCCTATTAACTTCTTTACCTCAGAGTTAAGCCACATGGGGTGATTCTTAACACTTCTGCTTTTTCTTATTAATGGAATGAATTGAGAACAGTAATGATTTAATATCATTTTAAATGACAACCATTTCTGCTCTGTATTTTTATCAGAAAACATAATGCCCCAATCTATGCCCTGAAGCGCTGCCCTTAAGGAGCTAAAATTTGCCTTCCTAAAATTCAGTGTCTTTGTTGCCCCCGTGTAAATTTGTTTCCTGCACCAAACATCAAATGAAATAACATTATGGTCACTATTACCCAGGGGTTCAACCACTTGCACATTTGCTATACGTTCTGGGTTATTAGAGATCACTAGATCTAGTATAGCATGGTTCCTGGTTGGCTCCTCAACAACCTGTGACATAAAGTTGTCGTGCAGCAAGTTTATAAACTTGTTCCCATTTACTGTCCTGGCAGTACTATTGCCCCAGTCAATATCAGGGTAATTAAAATCCCCCATTATTATCACTTGCCCCAAACTAGCAGCCTTTTCTATTTGCAACAGGAGCTGGGCCTCCTCCTCTTCGCTTACATTAGGGGGTCTATAGCATACCCCTACAATTAGCTTGGTAGATTCTTTACTATCTGTGAGAAGCTCAACCCATAAGGATTCAGCTCCCTCTGTTACCCCCATAACTTCCTCCTTAATATTTGCTTTTAAGTTGTGCTTAATGAACAGACACACTCCTCCTCCTTTCCTATTGCCCCTGTCCCTCCGAAACAATGTATACCCCCCAATATTAACAGCCCAGTCATGAGACTCATTCAACCAAGTTTCAGCAACACCAATCACATTATATTTCTGCTCCAACGCCAGTACCTCCAGCTCTCCCATTTTACCAGTCAGACTCCTTGCATTGGTAAACATACATTTAATACTGGTTCCGGCGTGAGAATGACGTGTAAACAACTTATGGGCCTCCCTGCCATTATCAGTATCCCGAAGCAAGTCTCCTCCCCCAATTTCCCTTACTATGCCCACTACCTCATCTATCCTGTCTACCACAGAATTTCCCGCTGCACCCTCCCCCCCACTCCTAGTTTAAAATCTCCTCCAACCCTCTAGCCATCTTTTCCCCCAAAGCAGCTGCCCCATCATCATTGAGGTGCAGCCCATCCCTGGCAAAGAGCCTGTAGCCGATTGAGAAATCAGCCCAGTTCTGGAGAAACCCAAAGCCCTCCTCCCTGCACCAATCTCTCAGCCACGCATTAATCTCCCTGAGCTCCCGCTGCCTTCTTAATGTTGCTCGTGGCACAGGTAATATCTCTGAGAAAATTACCTTGGAAGTCCTCGCCCTCAACTTTGCACCTAGCTTTTTAAAATCGTTCTTGAGGACTTCCCCCCTCCTCTAACTTTGTCATTGGTACCTATGTGTACCAAGACCGCCGGGTCTTCCCCAGCCCCTCCCAACAATCTGTCCACTCGTTCCACCACATGCCGAACCCTAGCACCAGGCAAGCAACACACAGTTCGGCATGTAGGGTCTTTGCGACAAATTACCCTATCCACCTTTCTAATAATTGAATCCCCTACAACTATAACCTGCCTTCCCTTCCTAGCACTACTCCCCCCACCTGTATTAGAGGTGCCGGCTCCCAGGGTGCTCTGAGAGTCAGCCTGCTCCATACACGCCAGCTCAGAGCTGCCTTCCCCAGCATCTTCACCTAACGCGGCAAATCTGTTGGTTTGTACAAGCTTTGAACCAGCCCCCCTACCCTTGTGTCCCCTACTGCCCCTCTTAACTGTTACAAATTTGTCTCCCTCATTAACCTCCACTGTCCCTTCTCCCCCCCCCACTACACCGGCCCCTGCCAGTGGTTGCTCAGTGAGCCTCCTGTTCTCCCCCATGTTTGCAGCTGCCCTCAGTGCTGCCAGTTCCCCCCTTAGATTCTGCACCTCAGATTCCAAGAGGAAAACCCACCTGCATCTCTCACAAGTAAATGCTGCATGGAACTGCTGCTCCAGGACCACATACATGCGACAAGATGCACACTGAGTAACACCAGCAATCATACTGCAACTCATATTGCAACTGGGTACTTACAGTCTCCCGAGTGCAATCCCTTGTATAGTGCCTTTTAAGTTTCAAACGCCTTTTTTGTTTTAAACGCCTGCTATACACTTAAATTTACATGCAACACTTTGGATTACATGCAAAACTCGCTAGCAGCTCCCAAACTCGCTGTGCAGTCAGAAACTTATTGAGGTTCAAATCAAACAGCCAAATGTCTGTTGAGAATTTACCAGATTTACTCCACCCCCTTAATTAGTATGCTCAATCAGCCAGGTAGCACTTACAAGTCACACAGCAGTTAGTTAATTGCACTTACTTTCTCCTTTCAACCAGCACTCCCAGCATGCACAGTAAACCCCAAACGCCTTTTTTGTTTTAAACGCCTGCTATACACTTAAATTTACATGCAACACTTTAGATTACATGCAACACTCGCTAGCAGCTCCCAAACTCGCTGTGCAGTCAGAAACTTATTGAGGTTCAACAAATCTAAATACCCAAATACATTTTAAATAAGATGCCAAAAAGTGGCTGACCCTGTACCCTATGCATGGGTGTCAGATGTGCTTAACAAAAGTAATTACAATTTTCCACATTTATAACCTCATGGTAAAAGGCCTTCACAGAAATGTAGCATAGTAAACATGTTAATCCATGTAACTGTAAAGTTTATGCTAAAGCAGGCATGTCTCTAGGTCAAAAATTTACCAAAAACATTAAACAAACAACTAAACCTTACTGAAACTGGGTAATTACTCAGGCCTTCATATAGTCAAAGGAGTTCATTATTTTATATATCCCAGTGTGTTCTGGCCATCTATTGAGACGCAAACCATTAAGCAGAAAATTAGATGTGTCGGTCATATAAGCTGTTGCTACAGTGGGCTGATGATTAAATTCTGATTCTAATTGCAGAGTTGACATGTAACGAGACTAACAAAACACGACAAATGAATGTACTTCAATGAAGCCTGATGTTACTGAACATTTCTGGCTACAATATTATGAAACTTACTTTTTCTTTCAAAGCACTCATCCTAGAAAATAGAACATGGGTTAGCAACACAATTAACAAGCAGATCTTTAGATGCCCAGTTTAAGGACAAATGCAGTAATAAATTTTAACAAGGTTTCTTGAAAAACTAGCAAAAGCAATAACGAGGAACTATTCCTATTAAGACATAGAATAAAACTTAGAATAAAAAATATTTACCATTTATTTGATAAATTTAAATACTGAAAACTTACTTCTGATGTCTTATCAGGTTATATTTCCAAAAATCTGAAAAATTAAACATTCATTTAAACAAAAACATTCTCTTCCAAAAAGTTTTGTAATTTGCTACTGAAACAAATATTTGCCTGGTTGTTTATATTCCCTGGACTATTTTATGACAATATAACACAGGGGTCTCAAACTCGCGGCCCGCGGGCCATTTGCGGCCCTCGGTACAATATTTTGTGGCCCGCACCAACGCCTTCTCAAAAGCAATGAATGGATCGCGATTTTTATTGCGATTCAAGGGATAATGCAAGGCACGGCGGGCGGGAGCTGCTGATTGCGGAAATGACGTTATGCCATCATAACAGTTATTATGGGAAGACGTTCTGTGTGCACAATTAGCTGCTAAGGAGCTAATTGTGCACACAGAACGTCTTCCCATAATAACTGTTATGATGGCATAACGCCATTTCCGCAATCAGCAGCTCCGGCCCGCCGTGCCTTGCATTATCCCTTGAAAGCCAATTTTTTTGTGAAATCCCTTATGCGGCCCAGCCTCATCCTGACTTTGCCTCCTGCGGCCCCCAGGTAAATTGAGTTTGAGCCCCCTGATATAACAGGAACCAGCTAATTAATGAACCAGGAGAACTAAATTCTGATACACTGTTTCAAGAGTCACAGTCAAAGAACAGTAAGGTATACACAAATTCTACTTTCAGTTGCAATTTAATTTATAAACAACCTTAAAGGGGTTGTTCATCTTCAAATAAGTGCAATTATTAGTCCAGGTTAGGTAATTTTAAGTAAATCAGTAATGTATGCCTTTAGAAAATTTCAATTGTCTTTGAGAAAATTACCTGTTAAGTTAGCATTTCTGTCTAGGGCAGGAGTTAGTAGAGGCACCAGACGAGGGGGTTGCCGACCACTTTTTACACACTACTGTATGAACACGTTGAACCTCTGCGTAATGCTTAGTACTGGCAGTACTGTGCATGTCAACATCTTATATCCTATTTTGCATGCTATTCTACGATTGGTTGGATATGTTATCAGGAAGTAACAGGTTCTTACAAGCTTTGCTACTGTTTGGGATGCTGCTGCGAGTGAGGTTTTGTTTTCAGAGAGCGGCTTTTCATGTGAACTATCAGAAAGATTTAGACAGGGTAATATCTTTTGCCACACATGCTGGGGGAGGAAGGGGGAACAGGTTTGCCTCAGTGAGCAGTTTTTTATGATTTCATACAAATTGCTGGGGGAGCATAGTAAGGGAAAGAGATAGTAAGGGAAAAGTGCAGTCTCTGATGTCAGGACGCTCTGCACTGCATAAAAGATAAAAGATCTGCCCCCTTGAAAACTTGATGTCTCTCAGGAACTGCAGCGATTGCAGTAATTTTTAAATGGCACATTCTACTAAACAGAGACATAATCTGTGTGAGACATAGGCTAGCAGTCTTGGGGGATCATAATCTAACATTTTATGGGTAGTAGTTAGGAAAGGTAAACAACCCCTTTAAAATATTTAACAAATTTATACCTGAAATTTGCGTACAAATACATTCTTTCATTATGCAACAACTGTTTTTGGAAGAAGATTCTCTTTAAGTGCCAGCTAATGCCCAACAAACATTTACTATCTTAGCCAAGAGATATGGCAACTTGAAGATGCAGTCCACTAAATTGTCCATGTTGATACTACATAAAGGCTACCTTAGAGCTCTAGCTCATTTCTTTAAACCAAAAAGATAAATGAACAACATTTAATCATTGCAGAAATGTATTCTATTAAAGCTGCCTTGAATAAAGCATGCTATAAAAGGGTAGTCTATTAAATCAAACAGCATAGTACTGGAAATGTAAAGGTATTACTTCCAAAGTGATGAAAAGAAGGCCTACTTACTTAAAGGAACAGTAACACCAAAAAATAAAAGTGTATAAAAGTAACTAAAATATAATGTGCTACTGCCCTGCACTGGTAAAAGTTTTGTGTTTAATTCGGAAAGTCTACTATAATTTATATAAATAAGCTGCTATGTAGCCATGGAGGCAGCCATTCAAAGCAGAAAAGGCACAGGCACATAGCAGATAACATTGTATTCTACAGAGCTTATCTGTTATCTGCTATGTAACCTGTGCCTTTTCTCCTTTTTTCCAGCTTGAATGGCTGCCCCCGGGGCTACACAGCAGCTTATTATATAAATTATAGCAGTGTTACTGTAGCAAACACGCCAGTTTTACCAGTGCAGGGCAGTAGCACATTATATTTTAGTTACTTTTATACACTTTTATTTTTTGGCGTTACTGTTCCTTTAAAGGACAAGGAAAGTCAAAATCTATTTAGCACACTATTAAATAGTACTACTATTGCTGTGTAAAAACGCTATATTTCTGGCTTGCCTAATGAAAGATTTACAGATACACTTAATACAAACTAAATACTTGTTTCAGTGAACGGCGCCCGTTATCTTTAAAAAGGGATGCCCATACCCTTTTCCCTCCACTCCATTCCCCGCAGTAACCAGTAACACCCCCCCCGCTCCGCTCGAATTCCTGCAGTAACCAGTAACACCGCCCTGACCCCCCCCCCTTCGCTCGAATCCACGCAGTAACAAGCGTTTTTTTTTCCTGTTTGGCTTCTGATCATCTGAACGATCGCAATTTGAGGAGACTTAAGGGTACTATTGAGACAACTGAAGGTATGTCTGCAGCTTGAGATTAACTCTTTGGTAGCCTTTCCTTCTCCTTTAATGTGTTGCTTGTTTTGAGTTAATATCCCAACTTATAGCACAGATATAACCCCACTTTCAAGACACCCCTGTACTTGGTTGGCACAGTAGTATTGTTTAGATAACATCACTACCATACAGACATCTTAAAATGGCAGCATAACCCCTTGTTTCAATGAAATGGGCTTGTGCTGAATTTTCTTTTCGACTATAGTTTTTGTTGTTGATAGCTCCATGTTTTGCATTTGTGCTACTTTTTCTTATAAGTAGACACGATTACGGCAGTTCAGACGCACGTGACTGTAGGCGTGGCTGTCTAGAGGGTCCCCTGCTCAGTCTCACACCCCTGACTCACAAACTCATACACAACTTGCTGCCACCACTCTCATACTTCTTACACTGGCAATGAGAGATGCCAAGCACACTGGTAGAGAAAGGGTTAATGTAAAGAACCAACACACACACTCTCCTTACCAGCAGTCACAGGGTTAATCAGCACACAGCATACAGAGGGCTAAGGCACACAACACAGTTACACACTCGGAGGTTAGGTACGTTTTAGAGCATCAAGGACAAACTTATTAAATTTTATATTTAATATTCTAAAAAGTATAACAGTGCAAATTAAAACAAGATGTTACAAAAAAGGACATACGGTAAAACAAGTACAAAGAGTTTTAAAATAAAAGGGAAAAATATAGAAGTCCTATACTATACCAAGCAAAGTCCTTCTAGTCCTGGAGGCAAGGGGAAACCACAGGATAAACTTCCAATAGAAATTGGTCCTCCACAGAATATCAGCGTATAGTCAGAAGAGCTGACTATTTATCCCAGTTTGCAGGGGATCAGGTAACTGGACACTCTCCCTCCCTCAGGAATGCAAGGGGTGTCACCATTAGCAGGACACAGTGTGAGTTTTATGGCCTCCTGTGTATGGACTGAGTGTATGGGACTGGTCCAATGATACCAATGTCCATAACTCCTTGTGGGAACATAATAGAAAGATGAAATTAGATTCATCAATTCTAAATGATCCCACCGGTCCCATACAGACTAAACATCACTACTGTGTGACCTGCCCCTGCCCAGATACTCCTATCTGACAAACCGAGTACCCAAATCTAATCATGTTTGGACTTGTATGAACGGCCGTAGTAAATTACACATATACTGTTTCTGTCACAGGGGGAAGATTTTTGTGATACCTTGGCCTGCTTGATTAACCCTTACAGGCCTATCTCATGACATGCACAGAACATTATTATAACTGCACTGGAATTTTATGAATAATGAGACATGCTGGGACAAAAGAGAAGCACTGCCTTTATGCAAATACATATATCAATTATTACGCTTTGCAAGTTTGGGTTTTCATGGGTTGATAAATATTAATCGGGGAGCAAGGTGGCTTAGTGAGTAGCATTGCTGCCCTGCAGTGAAGGGGTCCTGTGTGATTACAGCCAGGGCACTATCTGCAGTATTTTCTTCCTGTGTCTGTGTGGGTTTCCTGTGGTTAATTCCTACATTCAAGGTCATATAATACAAGTTCATTGAATCGTGATATAATTGGTCTTACTGTGTTATGCGTGAATTTAGATTTTAGATTGTAAACTCCACTGGGGCAGGGACTTATGTAAATTATGCATAATCAGAGCAATATAAATATCAGGAAATAAATATATATTATAGATATAAATATATGCAGAAAGTTATACTTTTAAATTACTATTTTTCTCATGCTTCACAATTTGAGTTAATAACTTACCGTCTTTATAAACTCCAGTGGCTGTGAGGTTTATTGAAATCTAGGAGACAAGAAAATGATTCCTTTTAATTGATGCATACATTGTTAAATATGGTATTTAAGCATTCATATGAAGTATGGGTATGAGAACTAGAAAAAAACATTTGAGAAAACACATTATCTAGGATTATATAGATAAATATAATCTCATATAATATACATATCTTCCTTTTTAACTGATTTGATTTTGCTTAATACAACAGCACATGACATTAGCATTAATCATTCTGATAGCAAAACAACCATATTTGATGAGAAATGTTTTAAAGGAGAACTAAACCCAAAAAATGAATATGGCCAGAAATGCCATATTTTATATAATAAACTGACTGGACTGATTTAAAGTTCCAGCATCTCTAAAGAAATAATGATTATAAGTCTTTACATTTGTCACAGTAGATTCCTATATTGGATTCTGTTAGAACTGTCTGGGACAGTGCACATGCTCAGTGCACTGTTTAGTGGCTGAGCTTAGGGGTCGTTGCAAATTATCAAGCAGAAAATTAGATATGTCTATCATAAAAGCTGATTCTACAGGGTTAATTATCCAGTTTTGATGCAGTTGCCCTGGTTTCAGATCTGTCATTTAATGTGAATCTGAATTAATTACTAATCAGCCTTTTACTGTTACATTTATATTCTATTCATGCAGTATATTCTATCCATGTAGTCGGTCCCTAAACTCAGTAAAAACAGCAGCACAGAGAATGTGCAGGGAATCAACAGAAAAGAAGATGGGGAGTTACTGGGCATCTGCGGAGGCTTAGATCTTTTCTGCCCTACTTCTTTAGTTAGGCTTTAGTTTTCCTTTAAGTAATCTTAAGGCATTTGCTAATAGAACGGCCCCTTATCTGGAAAACCTATTGTCCTGAAGGTTCTCTGTAAGAGATCCTATACTGATAATAAAAATTTGAGCATTGTTTGGCTCTGGTGAATGTGATTATAGGCTTGACATCTATATTAACCCTTTAAAGCAGGGCTGTCCAACTGGTGGCCCGCGACCCCGCTCTGTGTGGCCCCCCACTTGTCTGGCTGCTTTGATGGCTTACCTTTGTGTAAGCTTTAAATGGTATCAGTACTGTGATTACCTGGCCCCCTACATGGTTCTCACCTCAGATTCAGGCTGTAATCCCCCTGTATTGTTTAAAAATGTAATCCTCTGTGTTGTTCACACCTTTTACTCCCTACGTTGTTCACCCCCTGCAATGTTCACACCTCAGGCTCAGGCTGAAATCACCCACATTGATCACCTGTTCACACCTCAGACAGTAGACTGTAGGAGCAGTAGAAACCGACAAATAAACACTAAAAAAAGAACATATATGAGGTGGTACTGCATTTAAGTTTTTTAATATATAGTTATTGTGCAAACTGTAGGAGCAAGTGCCAGCACACAGTCAGCATAGGGCAGGCAGAGTATGGCACACACAGGCAGCATAGGGCAGGCAGAATATGGCACACACAGGCAGCGTAGTGAAGGCAGAATATGGCACACACAGGCAGCGTAGGGCAGGCAGAGTATGGCACACACAGGCAGCGTAGAGCAGGTAGAGTATGGCACACACAGGCAGCATAGGGCAGGCAGAGTATGGCACACACAGGCAGCATAGGGCAGGCAGAGTATGGCACACACAGGCAGCATAGGGCAGGCAGAATATGGCACACACAGGCAGGGTAGGGAAGGCAGAGTATGGCACACACAGGCAGCATAGGGCAGGCAGAGTATGGCACACACAGGCAGCATATGGCAGGCAGATTATGGCACACAAAGGCAGCATAGGGCAGGCAGAGTATGGCGCACATAGGCAGGGTAGGGAAAGCAGAGTATGGCAAGTTTTTGCTGTACTACCACCATTAATATGGGTATGGTCATGTGATAACACGGGTGTGGGTTCAAGTGGGTGTGGTTTAGAAAAGGGGAGTGGTCAAAACAGGCTTCCATTATCGGCCCTCCACCATATAGGACGAAAAATTTCGGCCCTCTGCACCACAGAAGTTGGACAGTACTGCTTTAAAGGAAAAGCAAAGGCATTTCACTGCCAATAGATTAGACATTAATGCAAGCTAGAAGCTATATTTATTCTGCAGAAAGCTTTACCATGAGTAAACAGCTCTAGAAGCTCCCTCTGTTTAAAAGACAAGGAAAGTCAAAATCTATTAAGCACACTATTAAATAGTACTACTATTGCCGTGTAAAAACGCTATATTCCTGGCTTGCCTAATGAAAGATTTACAGAGATACACTAACTACAAACTACATATGTGTTTAAGTGTACGGCGCCACCGTCTTTAAAGGAACAGTAACACCAAAAAATGAAAGAGCTTTAAAGTAATAAAAATATAATGTACTGTTGCCCTGCACTGGTAAAACTGGTGTGTTTGCTACAGTCACACTACTATAATTTATATAATAAGCTGCTGTGTAGCCATTCAAGCTGGAAAAAAGGAGAAAAGGCACAGGTTACATAGCAGATAACAGATAAGCTCTGTAGAATACAATAGTGTTTTATCTGTTATCTGCTATGTGCCTGTGCCTTTTCTACTTTGAATGGCTGCCCCCATGGCTACATAGCAGCTTATTTATATAAATTATAGTAGGCTTTCTGAAGTAAAAACACAACTTTTACCAGTGCAGGGCAGCAGCACATTATATTTTAGTTACTTCTATACACTTTCATTTTTTGGTGTTACTGTTCCTTTAACAAGGGATGCCCATTTTTTTTCCCTCACTGTCTCTACTGCTCATGCTCACAACTCCGGCTCACACACCAACTCTCAGATACCACCCACCCCCCGCTCTGTTCTCTGAGCACCGCTCCGCTCAACTGAGCACATATCAGGAGCGCACCCCTGCTCACACACCAACTGCACAGTCCCCTACTGATTCCCCCCACCCGCGCTCACCGTTACCCCCTCACAGCTCACCGCTCCTGCTTGCTGTGTCCCATGGCAACCGGGCCCTAGGGGGAGTGTGCGCATGTGCTAACTGAAGATCTGGTCGCAGTGTCTGTGCAGGAGCATTGCATTATAGGGATCTACCCAGCTCAGCATTTTTTCTTCCTGTTTGGCTTCTGATCATCTGAACTATTGAAATATGGGGAGACTTAAGGGCACTATTGAGACAACTGAAGGTATGCCTGCATTTTGAGATTAACTCTTTACTAGCCTTTCCTTCTCCTTTAGGATAGCAGCTGCCATCTTGGTCTCAATAGCTTCCCTGCTGCAGCTCTAGCTGCTGGTAGCTCAGATTACAAAGAGTTGGAAGGGGGAGCAAATTCTGATGGAAGGGGGAGCAAAAGGGAGGGGGAGAGGTAGAGATTAGCAAACTGAGCAGACTCATGCCCCTGCCCTGAGGAGTTTTTCAGACAAAAAGAAGTTTGACACTAAAGAACATGTGTTGACAAAAGAAGAAAATAAACCCTGTTTCTTTTGATAGAGGACTTAGGTCTATGTAAATACAGCCATAAGCAGTGTTTCGATGCGTGCTTATGGCTGTATTTACATAGACCTTTCTACAAACTCTACTCCTCCTACATACTTCTTGTCCTACAGCAAAGCAGGTTGATTGTGCTTTTCTAAGCGATCCGCCCCCCGTCTATTTGTGGTGCAAACCCCAATTTTACCACTGACTTTGCCAGCCAATCAGATTTCACCTATAGACTTTCAATGGGGAAATTCAACCTGCTGCCATTCTCACAGTATTAATACCGGGGTACCGGTCACTGGGGGACTAAGGTTAAAGGTTAGAAAAGTGGGCAGAGCCACCAACAGCCAATCCATTTTCACCCATAAAATTTCTATGGGCTGTCAGTACCACAATTTTTACGTCCCCAAACTTTGCAAAGCTGGTTACTGGGGGACTGCGGTTCAAAAATAGAAAAAGTGGGTTGGGCCATAAACAGATTTTATCCATTAAATTTCATTGGCTTAAATAAGTGGGTCCACAAACCTTGCACAGTGGCTTACTACCTAACTGTGGTCCAAGGTTAGAAAAACTGGGTAGAGCCAACAACAGCAAATCAGATTTCATTCAGTGACTTCACGTTTTTCAAACCAACATGAAGTTTGTTTTCAAACTTCCCTTTCTAGCCTGCCTGTGTTCCCCTATGTGGATCTCTTAAATGACCAGTAACACAAATATTTTACAATAAACACATGCCTTCAAAACATTTTTATTAGCAAATTTATCATACAGAAATATTCATATCTTAAGAAGATTTTGAATACTAACCTTGCCAAGTATTAAAAGGGCTCAGCTTCCCCCTCCCTGTACAATCTCTGCAATCTCCACTCACACAGACATCTAAACAGAGCAGGAGCTAAAACAGTGTTCACTGCTCGCTCCTCTCCCTGAACCAGCACAAAAAAAACCTGTAAATCACCTTCAAAGCATTCTTCTAAATCGCTAGAGAATGTAACCACCAAATGTTAAATTTTTTAAAAAAATTTGGTGTTACGTTTATTCTACTAGTTTATACTGTGGTGCAAACAAGCACCAAATGCAGGAAGAACAAAACGTGATGCATAAAACACAACTGATTTGAAAAGCTCCATGTTTTCCAAACATGGCAATACCAATTATGTATAGATTTATGGACATTTTAAAGCACCACTTCAGAAAATCCTCTAATAGGTACCTGACGAAAAAAAAGTACATATTCTGGTTTATCCAAAATAGCATCATATTTCTCAGCTGTCATTAGGTACCAATAAAAAGCAATATAAAAGGAATTTGTGCCATGTAGAGCCCCAAAAACAAAATAATGAATGCAGACTGGCATGGTGGTCAGTTTAGCTACTGCAAAAACAATACATTTACTGCATTTAATCTGGGGTATTACTGCAAAAATATACAGGTGAACCATATATTTTTGGAAAGTACATATGGTAAATCCAAAACAGGGAAATGTCTTTCTATGCCAAACTATCCCGCTGCAAAACTTTGCCAAATTTTATTTGACAAATTATCTGCAAATTTCTCAAAGCCTGTATTTTGCAGCACTGTATTTTCTACATGTCCCAAGATCAATAAAATATAAACAGAAGGGCTCTTCTAAACAATTTGATGCCCACTGGAGATCCCAAAACGAAAATACGAAATGTCATTGATGTCACTTCAGCTATTGCAAAATCAACAAATTCACATTTTATAAAGAGCAGAGTCACTAAAAAAAAGTGTGTTTTTGGCCAAAATTCAAATGGATACAAGAGCATTATTCTCCATGCCAATGAGCTGCAAAGCTTTGCCAAACTTTAGTTTACATTTTACAACATCACAATTCCCACATGTTGCCAAGGACCAAAATAAAATATCAGAAATATGAATCCCAGGGGTGCACCAAACAGTTTGATGCCTAATATACATAGATTTACGATGACGGGACTCCGAGAAAAGGCTTTATCGGTGAGTAAACAAATCCTCTTTTCTCGGTCGTCCCTAGGCAGCACAGGTACTAGTGGGTTTATCCCAAAGCAAAGAGAGTGGGTGGGATATTTAGAGAACGGGAGTAGGAACAGAGAAAACCTATAACCATAGAAAAACAGTAGAAGTCTGTAGGTGCTCTAACATGGCAACTGAGGGTGAGCGTTATGACCTCACCGCAGACTGAAGAACTTTGTGGCCGAAAACTGCTTCAGCTGAAGAAAAAACATTGAACTTCTAAAACTTCATGAAAGTATGTATGGAGGACCATGTCGCAGCTTTAAATAACTGTTCGGCGGATGCTGCGTTGGCCAGTGCCCATGACATGCTGAGGGCTCTGGTAGTGTGTGCCAAGGTTTTGAATGGGATAGGTAAACCCTTGTCCCAGTAGGTTGAAGTAATTAGGCTTTTGATCCAGCGGGCGATGGATGCCTTGGACGCCTTAGCACCCTTGTGTTGGGGACCATATAGGACAAATAAGGAGTCTGACTTGCGGAAGTCTGCTGTTCTGTGAATATAGAACTTTAGTGCTCTCACCACGTCTAGGTTGTGGAGAAGTCGTTCTTGTGGAGATGACGGCTTGAGACAGAGAAAGGGGAGAATGATCTCCTGATTCAGGTGAAAGGCTGTGTTGCAGCCTGAAGGAATGTTCTGACATCTTGATGTAGCATGAGTTGGTGTTGAAATAGTAATGAAAGAGCGGACACTTTTACCTTTAGAGAGTTAACTCCCAAGCCCTTGTCAAGGCCTTCTTGGAGGAAGTCCAGTAGTGTGGGGATATGGCATTTGAAAGTATTGCGTTGCCCCTCTGTGCACCACGTAAGGAAAGTGTTCCAGATCCGGTGATAGGATGTTACAGTGACTGGTTTACGGGCTTTCATAAGCGTGGATGTTACCTTATGGGAGAAGCCCTTCTGTGACCAGATGGCAGTCTCAATAGCCATGCCATGAGAGTCAGGTTTTCCAGCCTAGGGTGGTGGATTCCGCCCTGGTGGAGGAGATCCGGTCTTAGAGGGAGCCTCCAAGGTGGTGCTATTGCTAGTGCTTGGAAGTCGGAGAACCATGATCTTCATGGCCAGAATGGAGTGAGGACTATGGCTGTCGTCTGGAACTAAAGAAGCCTGCGGAGGATTGGGTGGATGTTGGGTATAGGCGCAACTCTTTGTGCCTCCCTGGCGGTTGATGTAAGCCACTGTGGTGGTGTTGTCTGACTGGATTTTGACTGGGCGTACACGTAGGAGATTTGCCCAGTGAGTGATGGATAGGTATACAGCTCGGACTTCTAGTAAGTTGATATGGAGCTTCGCCTCCTGTGGCGACAATTTTCCTTGTACCATTCTGTGGTTGAAGAACACGCCCCAACCGAGTAAGATGACGTCTGTTGTGATTACGGCCCAATTGGTGAATGAGCAGGTCCTGCCCATTAGTTTGTTGGGTTGGAGCCACCATCGTAAAGAGCATTTTGTGGGGCGGGACAAGAACATTGGGCTTCTGAGGTCGTGATGAAGTCCTGACCATTGTCTGAGGAAGTCTAGTTGTAGTGGTCGCATGTGAAATTGGGCGAAAGGGACTACCTCTATGGTTGAGGTCATCAGACACAGGAGTCGCATGCAGGCTCTTGCGGTGAGTGTGAACGAGGTGATGGCTTGTTGTGCAGCCACCTTGAGGCATATCTGCTTCTCTGTTGTGAAAAAAACCTTTTGTTGGCTGGAGTCGAAAAGGACGCCTAGAAAGACAATGGACTGCGTAGGGATCAATGTACTTTTTCTGAGGTGTATTTGCCACCCATGTGTTTCTAGGATGCGTATGCATTTGTTGGTCCGGGGGCGAGAGATCGAGAGTGGGACGGAGCACGTAGTAGAAGGTCGTCCAGGTAGGGGAGAACATGTAGTCCTTGTTGTCGCATGTAGGCCACTAAAGATGCCATCACCTTCGAGAAGACCTGGGGAGCCGTGGCCAGTCCGAAGGGGAGGGCTTGAAATTGGAAATGTCTTCCTGCGAATGCAAAGCGTAGGTATTTTTGATGGTCCGGGTGGATTGGGACGTGTAGATAAGCATCCCGAAGGTCGATGGATGTGAAAAAATCTCCTTGTTGAACGTTGGCTATTACCAATCGGAGAGACTCCATCCTGAATAATGGTACCTACAGGAATTTGTTTAAGGCCTTCAGGTCGAGCACTGGTCTGAATGACCCGTCCTTGTTTGGGACTAGAAAGAGGTTTGAGTAGAAGCCTGTTTTCCTTTCTGAAGTTGGGACTGGTATGATTGCTTTGGAAAGTAACATGGCTTTAATGGCTTGCTTGAGAGCGAGTCTCTTTTGAGTTGTAGGGGGTGTATTTGATTCTAAAAACTTGTAGGGGGATTGTGATGGAATTGGATCCTGTATCTCTAAGAAACGAGTTGATGGACCCATTTGTCCGTAGTTGTGGATAGCCATGCCTCCCTGAATAGAAAGAGGCGGCCCCCTACTGCCTCCTGCATCCCGGGGAGGTTTGTCTGAGGCTCCTTTAAAGGGGCGTCTGAGTGTTCCAAGTTGGTTTCTTGTTGGAAAGGTAGCTTTTTGTGGGGCCTAAGTATGTGCTCTGTGGTCTTGAGTCTTGAGGGGAACGTCTGTTATAACCGGTGGAACGAAAGGACCGCTTGGGCGTGTTTTCTTATCCTGAGGGAGGAAGTTACTTTTCCCACCTGTGATCTTGTTGATAATTCCGGGCCAAATAGGGAGGCACCTGTGAAGGGCATGGCTACTAAATTTTTCTTTGAAGCCAGATCCGCGCTCCAGGTCTTCATCCAGAGGGCCCTTCTGGCTCCGATCGACATGGCAGAGAAAATGGACCCCATTGAGGATCTTAGACAGCTGTGCGTGCATGTCAAATGATTCATCTGTAACCTCTGTAAGGGCTTCTTCTAGCCATAAGACTGCCGTGCGTGACACACAAGCTGAGGCTATTGTAGGTTTGAAAGCTTAATTAGTGGAAGAAAAAATGTTTTTGAGTAAATTTTCAGCCTTCCTGTCCATGGGGTCCCTAAAGGACATACTGTCTTCTAGAGGGATGGTGGTGCGTTTGGCCAGTCTGGCTACTGGTGCGTCAAACCTTAGGGATGTTATCCCATAAGTCTTTGTGAGTTTGGTCAAATGGATACTGGGTGTCAATTCTTTTGTTTTTAGCCAATCAGCGATCCAGAGTTTTCCATTCTTTTTTAATGAGCTCTTTTACGGTCTCATGTACTGGAAAATGTTTTTGGTGTCGGCGGGAAGAGCCTATCTAGTGTCTTTTGCTCTTTCACTTCCTCTTGTATGCCCAGGGTTTGAAACATGTCTGTAAGTAAGACGTTAACAGCTTCAGCCTGAGATCTATGGGATAGGACCGCTGAATGGGTGACCGGATCTGTACTTTCTGAGTCACTGAAGGCTAGGTTCTCTTCATCAGAGGTATAGCCCTCTGTTTCTGGCTGAATGGGGACTGTCAGTTAACTGGTTATTGGGCCAGTGGTAATATTCTTGTCTGATGAAGTACCCTGGTGTGCTAGTTGTATGGCAGAAAGCTTATCAAGTGAAGAAGAAATACCCAGCAATGTTGTTTGGAAGGGTTTAAACCAGTCAGGAATGTCTGATGGAATTTCTGTAGGTTGAAAAGAAAGTCTGCTCCATTTAGTGTCTTGGGAATGTTCCCTGGGTTTAGCTCGCTTATTGTGCCGTTTTCCCGTGCCGTGAGCTGGGTCTGTGGACCTTGGTGGGTCTGTTGTGTCAGGTCTGGGAGAGTTGGAATTGTCGGAAGCCCTGTTAGGCTGTCTAGATAGAGCTTAGTAGAGTGCAGGAGGAGAAAAGGATAGAGGGTGTGCTGTACTACCCGTACCTTAGGAGCTTTGGGACTAAAATTGCCCTTTATGCGTCCTCCTGTTGTGCAAAGGAACCCTGTGCGGAATTTTCACTTGCATCCTGGTGTTCTTTGCCGTATGTGCCTTAGAGGAAGCGTGCGGCATGCTGAGAACCCGAACTTCCGGTTGGTGCATGTAAGGAAAAAATGGCGACATATTTGAAAAGACAGCACAATTATACTTAGTGCACCCAATGCGAGGAGAGTGCCTGTGGGCGGATGAGGGAAGTCCTGGTAGTTCCTCTGACAGCGCTATGGTCTGTCTCTGTGCGGGACAGCTGGGGGCGGTTGAGGTAGCGCTACAGCATACCGTGCAACCATGTACCCGCTTAGGAAGCTTAGAGGCAGCGCTGAAGCATGCCGTTTTTCCCCTTCCTTCTGATGTTGGCAGCGCTGCAGCATGCCCTTTTCTCCTTACTTTGGCAGTGCAAAAGCACTAAATGTAACTACAAACTCCCTGGCAGCATAGTGGCCTGCTGTGGTGGGAAGGGACTGTGTCCTGAAAGAAAGAAATAAAGCGAAATAGCTTAAGGTAACCTGAAAAAAAATAAAGGTAAAATAAAGAAAAATAAAGTAAACTGAAGGGAACAAAGCTCCCAAGCCTCCTGCCTCTAGGAAGCAGGATAGTAAAAAAACTGTTGGAGGTGGGGCTAATGCAGGGAAGAAGGAGGGGAGTCAGGGGACAGACCCTAGCCTTTTTTCTTTGTTATCCTGCTTCCTAATGGGAAGACTGCATTAACCCACTAGTACCTGTGCTGCCTAGGGACGACCGAGAAAAAGGCATACAAAGAAAATGGCTGGGTTAGCAGGAGGGCCCACTGACACCTGGGCCCACCAAAAGTTTTTCTGGTATCCTGATGGGCCAGTCCAACACTGCATTAAGACCTCAAATGGATTAGCAGGATCATAAAGTGTCCTGTTTACGTGTCCTTTAACTAGCAGATAATTTGTGCTGCTGCATTCCAAACTTCTTGTGCCACAGGGCATGACCACCAGATATACCATATATCACCAAATGCTTTGCAGTTCTCAAAGCCTCATAAAGGTATATGGTAATGGGAAAATGCTATTTTTTTTCAAAACCTATCAGTTAATAGAGCTTCTTCAGCAGAATCCTGCACTGAAATACATTTAACGGCGGAAACAGATTTTCCTTTTATTTAATTTTTGAAATTTCACATGGAGAAACAATAGGTTATTTGAAAGCAGTTCTAATGTGTAGCACTGGTTCCTTCTGAAAGCTCAGAATCAGGAACAATGCACTGAGATGACTGCCCAGTAAAAAAAAAAAAATCCATTTGTTGGTTCAAGAATAATATTTTAGTAAATTTCATTTTAGTGAATCATTTGTTATGTAAATAGTATAATTTAGAAATCAAATGTACAAGATAAAAACCATGGACAGAACCCTGCCAGCCGTTTTGGACCAAAGTGGAACTTCTACTGCCAGACAGTTTTTGCACTGTTTCACTTTAGGGGCCTTTCCTCGGGGGGACTTTTAGTTTATTATATTATATTATATTTATATTGTTTTTTTCAGGACAACCTAAGCTTTCAAAATATGGTAGAATTTGGGTGTAATTCCAATTCTGTAAAAAGATAAATGTCTAAAAAAAATTTCAAAAAAAAAAATCACATTTTCCATAATATAAACACACATACCAGAAACAAAAATTATTTTATGCACAAAAATACAACTGATTTGGAAAGTTCCATGTCTCCTGAACATGCCAATACCAAATATATATAGTTTTATGAAGATTTCTCACTTGTATAGGTCAAAAACTCCCAGGAGTATACTACCAAATTTCCAAAGCACTGCTTCAGAAAGCTGCAAACTTTAGATTTCAAGGCCCAAAAATCCACCAACAGAAGGTTTATCCCAGAAAATTACACATTTTTGGAAAGAACAGATTCTGGGGAATCCAGAATAGGCACAACTACTCCAAACTATCAAGTCGCAATGCTTTACTAAAGTTATTGGTTTTTATCAAAATTTGTGAAATTTAAAAAAAAAAAATCACTTCAAAGCTTCCAGTCTACATTATCTTATCTCCTATAGGTCATGAAGTAACCAAATAAAACACCCTAAATATGAACACCAGGGGTCCACGGAACAGTTTGATGCACAATATGTATAGGTTTACCAAAGTATGTGGCATGTAGGGGCTCCAAAGAGAACATACCCCCATATGATCTGTCATTTTAGCTCCTGCAAAATCAACACATTTACATCATTATATGTGGGATAAAGCTAGTAAAAAGTATGCTCACCCCAGAAAGTCATTTTTTTGGAAAGTACACATTCCCCGGAATCTAAAATGGGTACCCATGTCTTTCTACTCCAAAGCTTTTCTAAATGAAGCAATTTTGATGACATTTACAAAAATCCCCTCAAAAGCATCCACTTTGCAGCATCTTATCTCCCACATAGCATTAGGTACCAAGATAAAACACCCTAAATTTGAACACCAAGGGTCCACTGAACAGTTTGATACACAATATGTATAGGTATACCCAAATATGTGGCGTGTAGGGGCCCCAATGGGAACATACCCCCATATGATCTGTCATTTCAGAAAATCAACAAATTTACATCCTTTATGTGGGATAATGTTACAAAAAAGTACGCTCATCCCAGAAACGCCCCCAAACTATACAGAAAAACCCAGAAAACCATATATTTTTGGAAAGTACATATTCTGACAAATTCAACATGGGTATAGAGTCCTTTCTACACAAAAGTACCAATCTGCAAAGCTTTCCTAAAGTTAGTGGTTTTTTTGACATTTCAGAAAATCGCCTAAAAATGTTGCAGTTTGCCGCATTTATCTTACACAATTTCTAGCGTACAATGGCAAATCACCCCAAATAGGAACACCAGGCAAAGCTATGCTAAAAACAGATCAGGAACACTTATACAGTTTTTAGGGAAACTAAACTAAAAATGAGTGGTAAAAAGGAAAAAAATACAAAAAAAAGTGTGACAGTATGTGTGTATATGAGTGTATATGAAAAAAAAAGTGCTAAATTGTGTGCTGTATGTAGGTATAAATGTATGTAAGTGTGTGTAAGTGTGTAAATCCAAAAAATAAAACACACTTTCCTATCCAGAAGCAGGGATCGCATGGCAGTCCGTCCTGCTGCAGTCCTGGTGAGTGGGGAGGCAAACAGGAACCGGGGAGCAAGCAGCAGACGCGATGCGATCGCATCTGTTGCTTGCGGGGCGGCCCTGCGATGATCGCGTCGCAGGGCACACATGACAGCTCCCCATGCTTGTTGCCCAGGGGGCTGTCATTGCTTAAAACTCTCTGCAGAAGCGGCACATGCCAAAAGACGTTCGGGCGTACGTCATTGGCAGATACAGCCTTTTCCTGCAACACCGTACGTCATTGGCAGTTAAAGGGGTACATTTGAGACTTCCGGTTCTGAAAGGATCCTCCCCTTTCCTTTTCCCTTAGGACAGCAGACGGGCTTGATCTCCCCCCCCCCCCACCTTACACACACCTACACCGAGCTTCATCCTTCCCACCCCCTGGCACAGTAGATAACAAGCAGCTTCAGCTTTCCCTGCCTCGTCTCCCCCTCCCCTTACACACAAGCACACACCGGAGCTGAAGCTCCCTTGCAGGTACAGGCAGAAAGGGCACTGAAGGGCCAGAATCTCAAGGCACTGTGATTGGACAGATTTGAAAACTTTCTTACTTCATTTTTGCCTTTCCTTCTCCTTTAAATAATTTCCCTCTTCGGAGGAGAGGGAAGACCTCAAGGCCTGTACTGACTTTAGAAACCCCTTTTTTGCTTCATAAATACAAGCTAAATATAGTAATTTAAATAAAAGGCAAATTATTTGCATTTCAAACTACAAAATATAACAAACAACATTACATGATAGACATACTAAAATAAGTAGAATTAAAGATAAAATCAATGTATTAACTAATAATCCCAATAAAATAGTTGATATATTCAAAAATTAATATGAAAATCTATACTCACATAACAAGACAGACATTGTTTCTAACTAACTGCAAGATCCCCCAAATTTCTTTGGAACAATTACAAGATCTTAATTTTAATTGTAGAAGTTACTGATGCCATCGATAATTTAAAAACTAGAAAAGTGGGTGGTCCTGATGGCCTCCCCCCTACTTTTTATAAACTTCTGAAGGACAAAAGGTCTCCTTTCCTAACTAACCTATTTAATGATATTCTACTACGTGGTAAAAAAATTTCCTCTAGTGAACTTTCTAGTCTCAAAGTTATACCGAAAAAGAGAAAGATCTTATACATCATCTTATAGGCCAATATCTCTATTAAATCAAGATACTAAGTTATTATCAAAAATTTTGGCTGATAGTTTGTCCCTGATCCTTCCTTCTGTTATCTCCGAAGCTCAAAATGGTTTTATTAAAAATAGATCAGGGTTAGAACATAAGAGCTTTACTCAATTTAATATTTTTTACCAAGAAACAGAAGATTCCTTACATTTCCATAATGAGAAAGTTTTTGTTAATTTGATTTGGGACTATCTTTTCAGTTGTTTGGATTTATTTGGTGTTAATGGCCCATTTTACCATTACATTCAATGGGGTTGATTCACTAAAGTGCGATAAATTTTATCGCACTTTTTTTGCCTTAAATAAGTCGCGACAATTAGCGTGCGATTCACAATAGTATTACCGCGTGCGTTAAGTCGCGTATCGCATGCGTTAAATTTCGCGCTACCGCATGCGTTAGTTTTAACGCATGCGTTAATTTCCGCGCAGAAATGAATACGAATGCATGATTCACAAACACTTAGGCGCGCTAAATATCGCATTGGTCTATGCGAAAATTAACATCTACTTCAGACAGGTGATAATTATAGAAAAGTACAGTTAATGAGTTTTTGGCAATAAATTATGGACTTAGCAGTGTTATTTATTCAAGTATGTGTTTTTTTACGAAATTTTTGGCATGTTTGTAATTTCGCCATAAAATATAGTACTATAGCGGTAAATATTTAGTCGCCATAATATGCAGTACTATAGCGGTAAATATTTAGTCGCCGTAATATGCAGTACTATAGCGGTAAATATTTATTCACCATAAATACATTACTAGGTATATTTTGGCGACTCATTTGTCGCGACTTTGTAATCTCCCGACTTGCGGACATTTTGTAGCGACTTTGTAATCTCGTGACATGTGTGACTTGCAGCCATTTTGTGTCATTGAGCCTGCAGTCACATTACAGAGAGCATCATGCCTGGGGTTTCTGATCCGCTACCAGGGGAGAGGCGCTATATTGTGACCTTTTTCCTGCGCTCAGGATAGGACAGCCTGCCGCTGGGGCCCTTAGGGGTCCACGAGAGGAAGAGGGCGATCCTGCACGAGCTCAAAGATGGGTTGCTCGCCAGGTTTGCCCTTGATGTGGACCTCCGCCTGCTCCAGCGCATATGGTCGGATCTGAAGCGCAGGAATTTAGATCTGGTCGCTGAAATTGCGGAAGGTAATTATTGTACTTTATTATGCTTTTACAGAATACATTCAGTAAAAGATTTAGCAAGTAATTTGAACTAAAAGTACAAATGTAAGAAATGTCAGGGATGACGAAAGTAACATAGTAAGTTGGGTTGAAAAAAGACATACGTCCATCACGTTCAACCATAATGCCAGTGAGGAACTGAAACGTTGGTCACAATAAACCTCTTAATATTATTTCACATCTTCGTGACTCCTTGTGAAAATCCTGTGTGTGCCGTCACCCCATGCCTGTCTAGATTTTGATTTGCCACAGGCACCCAGGTATTATTGTTCCTTATGGTGTGCAGGGAAGCAGCAGGGAGCGGCCCATAGTATGAGTCATTTGGGGAAGGGCAACGAATGTTTTAGGGGGCCCTGGCTAACAATGTCTGTGTGTCCTTTGTATTGATGTGAGGGTTCACAGGGGGAGGGGGGCCCAAAAAATGTTGTTGTGAGGGGCCCCGTTATTTATGATGGTGTATGAATATATATATATATATATATATATATATATATATATATATATATATATATATATATATATATATATATATATATGTATAATATATTACACAAAATAACATCTTGCAATACTATCTCACAGAACTTCAGCTGGACGTAGCACCTCATCCCCAGGCACCCCAGGCTGCAGAGGCTCTTCAGGCCCCCAAGGACCCACAGTCCCCCGAGGACCCCCACGCTGCAGAGTCCCCCCCAGCTACACCACCGGCTCTGGACTCTCCCCAGGCCAAACACTGGGCACCAGGTCCTCCACCCTCACAACAGACCGAAGATGTGGGGACCCAAACAACACCTGGATGGACTGACCCCACACTTCGTCAGTGCAGGAGGACCTGAACACTATAAAGGCCCAGTTGGCCAAGCTCCGGGGGGGACATGGCCCAGCTGCAGCAGGATGTGGGGGAAATCAAGGCCAGCAAGGCCAAAGTTTTTAATGTTTTAAATTTTATTGTTAAAATAAAACTTGTTATTTTACTACTTTTGAACTGGGTAATGTCTAATTATTCCCGTTCCCGTTTAATAAAGTGCCCATAACATATTTGCCATTTATTCTGTGTCTAAAATCTCCCACTTAATTTAAGCCACTTTAGAAAACGGACCCCTAAGTATTTGGCTAAATATTCTTAAATGCCCCCCCCCTATTTTATTATCTCTAGCACTTCTTTTTTTTTTCTTACTTATATTTTTATTGTTTTTGGGGGGTTTTTTTTTGCAAATAAACATTTATACAGCACCTCTCTAGCACTTCTGTGCTCTCCCAGGGCAAAATGTCACCAGTTTTATGCTGGCGATTGCCGCGTGCGTAATGTCGCGACAATTAGCGCGCGTGTAAAAGCTATCGCACTTGCGATAATTAGCGTGCATGCGAAAAATACTGCGCTGCACGTGCGTTATTTAGCGCGCATGCGAAAAGTAGCGCACACGTTATCTAGCGCGACTACAATATCGCACGCAGTATCGAACGGAAATTAGCGCAAGTGTGCTAATAGTGAATCGTGCGTTAAGTCGCAAAAATTTATAAGAAACAACATTAAATTATAAATAGCGCACGTTAAAACGCACTTTAGTGACTCAGCCCTAATATCTTTAATCTAATCTCAAAACTCAAGTCATTTTAGGAGGTGCCCAATCCAAACCTTAAACATTTTTAAGGGGACTAGACAAGGCTGCACCTTATCTCCCTTATTATTTAATATAGCATTAGAACCATTGATTAAAGCTTTCAATTCTTCTAAGGCTTTCCAAGGTATCACTATTAACAAGCAGCAACTTAAGGTACAAGCATTTGCAGATGACTTGAGGCTAATCATAAAAAATCCCAAAAACTCTCTTAAAGCTGTATTTTTATATGCTTGTGAATTTTCAGTCCTTTTCAGGATATAAAGTAAATGTTGACAAGACTGAGGTAATAAATCCATTTGGCTCTATATCTAGCTCTCCTTTAAAAAAGCTGCAATTAAGACACCCAAAAATGCAACTCCATATTTGGGCTTAACCATTCCCATAGATTTAAATAATGTGAATTCCTTGAACTTTACTACTATCATTAATAATATCATCTCAATGTGTAAAAAATGGACACATTCCCCATTAAATTTAAAAGGCAGGGTGATCTATTTCAAAACTTTAATCTTTCCTAAGATGATATATTCTTTAATCAGCTTACCTTTACTTATTAGACACTCAGATATTAGAAAGCTAGATTCTGCACTCGTGAAATGTATTTGGAATGAAAAAAAAATCGAAAATAGCTTTGTCCAAATTAAGGGGACCTGCTAAACTTGGTGGACTATTCTGTCGCATCCTTGCAGCAGGATCTTGGCCAACTGGCGATCTGGGCGGCTAAGTGGCAGATGAGATTTAATGTGGATAAATGTAAGGTCATGCACCTGGGATGTAAAAATATGCAAGCCACTTATACCCTTAATGGGACTGCACTAGGCAAATCCGTAATGGAGAAGGACCTTGGAGTCCTTGTAGATAATTAACTTGGCTGTAGCAAGCAATGCCAGGCAGCAGCTGCAAGGGCAAACAAGGTTTTGAGCTGTATTAAAAGGGGTATAGATTCACGGGAGGAGGGGGTTAATCTTCCTCTTTACAGAGCACTGGTAAGGCCCCATCTAGAATATGCTGATCAGTTCTGGTCTCCAGGGCTCAAACGGGACATGATTGAGTCAGAGAGGGTCCAGAGAAGGGCAACTAAGTTGGTAAAGGGTATGGAAAGTCTCAGTTATAAAGAAAGACTGGCCAAGTTGGGTCTGTTTACACTGGAGAAGAGGCGCTTAAGAGGTGACATGATAACTATGTATAAGTATATACAGTGGAGGAAATAATTATTTGACCCCTCACTGATTTTGTAAGTTTGTCCAATGACAAAGAAATGAAAAGTCTCAGAACAGTATCATTTCAATGGTAGGTTTATTTTAACAGTGGCAGATAGCACATCAAAAGGAAAATCGAAAAAATAACTTTAAATAAAAGATAGCAACTGATTTGCATTTCATTGAGTGAAATAAGTTTTTGAACCCTCTAAAAAAAAAAGACTTAATACTTAGTGGAAAAACCCTTGTTTGCAAGCACAGAGGTCAAACGTTTCTTGTAATTGATGACCAAGTTTGCGCACATTTTAGGAGGAATGTTGGTCCACTCCTCTTTGCAGATCATCTCTAAATCCCTAAGGTTTCGAGGCTGTCTCTGTGCAACTCTGAGCTTGAGCTCCCTCCATAGGTTTTCTATTGGATTAAGGTCCGGAGACTGACTAGGCCACTCCATGACCTTAATGTGCTTCTTCTTGAGCCACTCCTTTGTTGCCTTTGCTGTATGTTTTGGGTCATTGTCATGCTGGAACACCCATCCACGACCCATTTTCAGTTTCCTGGCAGAGGGAAGGAGGTTGTCGTTCAGGATTTCACGATACATGGCTCCGTCCATTTTCCCGTTAATGCGAATAAGTTGTCCTGTGCCCTTAGCAGAAAAACACCCCCAAAGCAAAATGTTTCCACCCCCATGCTTGACGGTGGGGACAGTGTTTTGGGGGTCATAGGCAGCATTTTTCTTCCTCCAAACACAGCGAGTTGAGTTAATGCCAAAGAGCTCTATTTTGGTCTCATCAGACCACAGCACCTTCTCCCAGTCACTCACAGAATCATTCAGGTGTTCATTGGCAAACTTCAGACGGGCCTGCACATGTGCCTTCTTGAGCAGGGGGACCTTGCGAGCCCTGCAGGATTTTAATCCATTGCGGTGTAATGTGTTTCCAATGGTTTTCTTGGTGACTGTGGTCCCTGCTAATTTGAGGTCATTAACTAACTCCTCCCGTGTAGTTCTAGGATGCTTTTTCACCTTTCTCAGAATCATTGACACCCCCACGAGGTGAGATCTTGCGTGGAGCCCCAGAGCGAGGTCGATTGATGGTCATTTTGTGCTCCTTCCATTTTCGAACAATCGCACCAACAGTTGTCACCTTCTCTCCCAGCTTCTTGCTAATGGTTTTGTAGCCCATTCCAGCCTTGTGCAGGTCTACAATTTTGTCTCTGACATCCTTGGACAGCTCTTTGGTCTTTCCCATGTTGGAGAGTTTGGAGTCTGCTTGATTGATTGATTCTGTGGACAGGTGTCTTTTATACAGGTGACTAGTTAAGACAGGTGTCCTTAATGAGGTTGACTAATTGAGTAGAAGTGTCTAACCACTCTGTGGGAGCCAGAACTCTTAATGGTTGGTAGGGGTTCAAAAACTTATTTCACTCAATGAAATGCAAATCAGTTGCTATCTTTTATTTAAAGTTATTTTTTCGATTTTCCTTTTGATGTGCTATCTGCCACTGTTAAAATAAACCTACCATTGAAATGATACTGTTCTGAGACTTTTCATTTCTTTGTCATTGGACAAACTTACAAAATCAGTGAGGGGTCAAATAATTATTTCCTCCACTGTAAGGGGATCATATAATAATCTTTCTAATGTTTTATTTACCAGTAGGTCCTTCCAACGGACACGAGGGCACCCACTCCGTTTAGAAGAAGGGAGGTTCCGTTCATATTCCCATATTTAATTCAAAACAATCCCCAGCTGCAATTATAAATAAGACCCTAGCAACTAGGTAGCTGCTAAAATACCAAACTAGAGACCTGTTGAACAAAAAGCTAAATAAAAAAACAAAGACCAACTGCAAATTGTCTGCAAAAATATCAATGTCTACATCATATTAAAATTTAATTCAAATGTGAATGGCCCATTTAAGATAGCACTTACCTTCATTTTATTTGACCCTTCACTTTGCTCAATTTCTTTTGCCTGTTCTCTGAGGATTAATTCTTGTTCATAAAAAGGAGTATTTTTTCCATATAAAGGCAGGATGTGGTCATACTTTTGACGCTGTAACAAGCAATGCATATTTGTTAACACAAATATTAAACAACTTTAGCAAACTTAGTTAAAAGGTACTGGCGGAAATGGCAAAAAATTATTACATTCCCATTAACTTCAGTTTCTGCTCCTTTAAATCAATTAACTGCACCCCTCCCCCCCAAAAACTGTTTTCATCTGCAAATCAATAAAGAAATCCTGTCAGTGTGTCTGCATCAAGACTGATGCAGTCTCTGTGAGGGATGACACAAGAGCAAGCACTCGCCTAATTCTTGGACTAAATCAACCCTGTGTGGCACTAGCCTAAGCTAGATATAAATGTTGTTTACCATCTATGCTACAGGGGTGTTCATAAATACAGATAAGGGTTTTTCATGGGAAGCATAGACAGCACTATACAATAAGAATAAATGAGGCATACAAATTAATTGGTGGGGATAAAAGGCCGCAGCAGCTTTATTAATTTTAATATATAACAAGAATGAAAATAACTGGTTAATTGGTACCGTATCAAACAACCCGTTGTACCAGCCAGCCCCTGATAACAACATACACAGCAGGCCGACTTTTAACCATGTAACAATTACCCTCCAAGCAAATATTCCAGTTACCATCAACATATTGCTGCGACAATACCCTTTTTTTTTTTTAATCTTTATTTATTTAATAAACATTTCACACCAAAAGTTGACAATAAAATTGGGTGGGTGGGTCGGACTCTTCACTGGCTCTCCACGAAGATGTCCCACGCCGAATGAAGGTATCCCACCAGAATTCCCAGGTTTTATACCCATAGGTTTTCCCGCCGTTACCACCAGCTGACCCCCTTAACAACCAATCAGCATAATGTAAATAGCGTGCCCCCTGTGACTGTAATTGACCTATCCCTGAACTACTGTACTTACACTGCTTTTAACCTATTTTGGCTGTCACTCTCCCATGCCCCTGCGGGCTCATAGCCCTCAGGTTCCAAACTCTTGCACATGCCACAGCCAGAATTACTAGTTTGTTTTTTCTCTGTGTTAAAGTTTGTGAAATAAATTAACAATCTGATTTCTGCAGTAGTAGTTTACTACTTTTCACTTATAAAATGAAACTAGAAAGAAAATTTTGAGAACAAACTTCATGTTGGGTTGAAAAACGTGAAGTCACTGAATGAAATCTGATCTATTGTTGGCTCTGCCCACTTTTTCTAACCTTGGACCACAGTTATATAGTAAAAACCACTGTGCAAAGTTTGGGGAACCTGGTTTTAATAGTGTCTGAATGGCAGCAATTCAACTTTCCCTACTGAAAGTCAACGAGAGACATCTGATTGGCGGTTGGTGACTCCGCCCACTTTTTCTAACCTGGAACTGCAGTGACTAACTCTGGAAAGTTTAACAACCCTGGAATTAATACTTAAATAATGGCATCAGTTTAAATATAAACTAATGAAATTTAATGGGCGGACATGAATTGGCTGTTGGTGTCTCCGTCCACTTGTTGTTTTTTTTTTTTATTTCAATATATTTTTTATTTGAAAAAGCAAAAAACATACAGGCTACTTTCCAAATATCACCTTATATACAAGCATAGTTACAATATCATAGTGTACCAAAGCATTATGATAAGATACAGGTAGTAAACATAGTTTAATAAGTAGTCTGGATTTTTCCGTCGGGGGCCAGGGGGTTCTCTATGGGGCACCCTGGATCCCTCACTTTGTTATCTTTAAAAACTGAATAACTAGAACTATATACAATAGACGGGGTAAGTAGCTATGACTTTAAGACTTTTACGATTTTTACTCGGGGATCCGACCAAACAGAAAAACCATTAGTTGTCTGTGGGCGATATCTATGATAGTGTTATTTTATGTTAAGGTTACAGAGATAGGAGAGATGTAGGATAGGCTTCTCCATATCTATACACGAGCCATGGCTCCCAGATTTTAATAAATTGCTTATGCGAGTCTGATAAAATACTAGACATTTTTTCCATGGCCATGAAACCATCAACTTTGTTTTTGAGAGCTTCAAACGGGATTTGTTTCGTTTTCCACGCTTTTGCAATAATACGTTTGGCTACCATCATGATAACTGTTAAAAGTTGAAATTGTTTTACTGTGAGAGCATCAGGTTTGTGACTTAATAGGGCAATAGTTGGGTGTTTAGGGACCGAGGTCCCAAAAATAGAATGGACCATGGTAAAAACTCTTATCCAGAATCTCTGAGCTTTAGGGCAAGACCACCATATATGGAACATCGAGCCTGTTTGATCACATCCCCGGAAACATCTTGGGTCGGCTGTGGGCAAAAATTTAGCTATACGAGCTGGGACTAGGTACCACCTAAAGAGCACTTTATAATTAGCCTCCAGGAGAGAAACATTGCGTGAAAAACTTTTAACCGTTAACCATATAGATTCCCAGTCTTCTAATGACAGGCTGGTTTGTAAGTCAGTTTGCCATGCCGTAACGTATGATAGACTTGTAGCTTTATCATCTGGGAAAAAGGCACTGTATAACATGGAGACAGATTTCCTATGTTTAGGGTTTTTTAGACACCACTTCTCAAAAAAGGTCTCTGACTTGTCATGTTGGTTAGATAAACTCCATTGAGATTGTACAAAGTGCAAAACCTGTCTCGTGCGGAACCATTCAGATAGGGGGACCTTATAGGTGTCTAAGAAAGTTTGTAGTAAAAAGGGACCGGTTCTGGTTAACAAATGACCAATTGCCCATTTTTCGTTAGCTGTCCACCATGTATATCGTTTGTAGTTAAGACCTGGGATAAACTTAGGGTTGCCCAAGATTGGGGCGGCTGGGGTATGGGGTGAACTAAGAGATAAAGTTTGAACTGTCGAGTCCCAGGTTTTCAGGGTCACCCGAAGGCAGGGGCTACATGTAGGGGGCCTGCTTGCTTTTGGACTCCATATCAAACCCGTTGGGGAAAGGGGATAGGAAAAATGGGACTCTAGGGAAACCCAATGGGGTGTATCCGTTTGAGCATGCATTAAAGGAACAGTAACACCAAAAAATGAAAGAGCTTTAAAGTAATAAAAATAAAATGCACTGTTGCCCTGCACTGGTAAAACTGGTGTGTTTGCTACAGTAACACTACAATAATTTATATAATAAGCTGCTGTGTAGCCACGGAGGCAGCCATTCAAGCTGGAAAAAAGGAGAAAAGGCACAGGTTACATAGCAGATAACAGATAAGTTCTGTAGAATACAATAGTGTTTTATCGGTTATCTGCTATGTGCCTGTGCCTTTTCTCCTTTGAATGGCTGCCTCCATGGCTACATAGCAGCTTATTTATATAAATTATAGTAGACTTTCTGAAGTAAACACACAACTTTTACCAGTGCAGGGCAGCAGCACATTATATTTTAGTTACTTTTATACACTTTCATTTTAAGGTGTTACAGTTCCTTTAAGGGGATTTGGGCTAGTTGCGCTGCTTTGTAATAGTATCATAAATTTGGTAGGCCTAAACCACCTTTAATTCGAGGGCGATAGAGTGTCTTCTTATTAACTCTTGGGGGTTTCTTATTCCATATAAACTTCATAATTTGACCTTCAAATCTTAACAGATCTGTGTTCTGTATAGAGATAGGGAGGGTGCGAAATAGATAAAGCAACTTTGGCCGTAGTGTAATTTTAATGGAGTTTATACGACCTATCCAGGAGATATTGTGAGAGTTCCACTTCTCCAAGAGAGACACTAGAGATTTGAACATTGCCGGGTAGTTAAATTTATATAGGGAGTCGTAAGATTTGGTTAACTTTACCCCTAGTATAGAAATGTAATGAGGCTGCCAAAGAAAGTCAAAGTTAAGTTTTAAAAGCTTCACTGCATGATCTGGTAGATTAATATTGAGCGCTTCAGTTTTGTTATGATTGATATATAGACCTGATATGGTTCCGAATTTCTGTAGTATGTTATATAGGTTGGGAAGTGTGGTAAGGAGTCTAGAGACAATCAGGGTCAAGTCGTCTGCAAAAAGGCTAACTTTGTGGTGGGTTTCTCCTACTTCAAGGCCCATAATATTTGGGTTGGCTCTGATCGCTGCTGCTAGGGCCTCGATAGCTAGATCAAACAATATTGGGGAGAGAGGGCATCCCTGTCTGGTCCCACGGCCTATGGGGAAAGCGGGAGAAGAGAAGCCTAGTATGTTAACCAGTGCTGTAGGGGCTCTATATAACGCTTTAACCCATAAGATCAAGTTAGTTCCAAAGCCCCATTTATTTAACATGTAGTATAAATAGTCCCACGATAGGGAATCAAAGGCTTTCCTAATATCCAATTTAAGGAGCATGGAGGGCACAGTAGATTGTGTAGTGTAATGGGTTAATAGAGTAAGTCGTCTGATTGCATCAGACGCCTGTCTTCCCGGTATGAACCCCACTTGATCTTTGTGGATCAATGACCGGAGGAAAGTATTGATTCTGTACGCTATGATTTTGCCCAGTAGTTTAATATCTGTGTTCAAAACTGAGATGGGTCTATAATTCTTAACATCCAATAGATCTGAGTTAGATTTAGGTATGGCTGAAATTTTAGCTTGGAGGGGACTCCTGTCTTAGTGAGCCTCCAGACTTAAGGCTATTTAACATTGCAGTAAGATGTGGGGTAAGTTCCTTAGTAAATTTTTTATAGTATATATTGGGTAACCCATCTATACCGGGAGCGGTACCTGATTTGAGATTCCTGATAGCATTAGTTACTTCTTCAGCTGTGATCTCTTGTTCAGTTAAAGCCAATTGTTCTTGAGAAAGTTTGGGGAGGTTAAGATCATGAAAAAATTTATCATATGTGTTACGGGATATGGGCGCTGGATTGGTATACAATTTTTGGTAAAATGAAGCAAACTCATTTGCTATCTTAAGAGGGTTCCCTGTTTGGGTGCCCTGAGCTGTCTGTATGCGGTGGATGGAGGGAAAGGAATCATGATTATTTAGTTTGCGTGCTAAGGACCTACCCGGTTTATCTAAGGTGTAAAATAGTTTATGTTTGGCCCATCTAAGTTTCTTTTCGGCTGCTGTTGTCAACAGTAGGTCTAATTCTTTTTGGAGTTGAGATATTTGGGGCTGATAATCTACCAGGGGATCTTCCATTTGCTTAAGAACCAATTGGTCTAAGGATTGAGAAAGAAGCTGAATTGCTTTTTCTCTCGTCTTTTTCCGCTGGGAACCAATTTGGATAAATTGTCCCCTAATCACTGGTTTATGCGCTTCCCACAGTGTTGAGGCCGTGAGCCCAGACTGGGAGTTTTCGGAGAAATATTGTGACAGGCCCTTTTTGATATTTTCTGTTATTTCAGGAAAGCTTAATAATGATTCATTTAGCCTCCAGAATCTAACTCTTGGGCGTTCATGAAGTTGAGATAACGAGGTTAAAATGGGGCAGTGATCTGACCAACTGATATTTAGCATTCTAGAAGAGTAGAGCAATGGAACGAGAGAGGGAGAAAGAAATATATGATCTATTCTTGAGGAAACTTTATGGGGGGCAGAATAGTGAGAAAATTGTTTAACCTCTGGATTTTTTTCCCTCCATGCATCTATTAAGGAGAAAGAATTAAGGAGCTCGCTAAAGGACCGAGTTGCCTTGAGGGCACTAAGGGATGTTTGTTTACCAGATAGTGACAAACGGTCAAGTCTGTCGTTCCAAACTAAATTGGAATCCCCACAAAGTATTAATGGGCCTTGTTGGTTACTATAACAAAAGAAAAAAAAATTTGACCTGGTCAATATTAGGGGTATAGTAAGTTACTATGGTTAGCGGGGAGTCTCCTATGCAAACATTTGCAATTATGTAGCGACCTTCAGGATCTATAAGCCTTTTATCAATTGTCACCGCTAAAGCGGTATGAAAAAATATACCAACCCCTTTAGTTTTAGTAGAACTCGTAGAGAGTATGAAGCTCGAAAATTTCTTATGAAAGTACTTAGGGAATGAAGTATGAGAAAAATGCGTTTCCTGGAGGCATATAACATCAGCTTGTAAAGAATTGAAAAAGGTAAAGGCCTTAGTTCTTTTGATTGGTGAATTAAAGCCTTGAACATTTAAGCTAAGGATTTTAAAGGCCATGGTGATAAGTTGGTGTCAGTGCCTCCATGAATTGCCCACAGCCAACCCTACATACATATATACATCTATAAAAACTTAGCTTAACCCGTCTAAACAAAACGAAATAACCGTAAATAAAACATTGTACCATAGGTACGAATAATACAATTGTGAGTCCCGGTAAAAACCTATGAAACCCCTGTCAGGGGAGACTTTGGAGTACCGGATAGGGGGAGACACATGATCCGGCCTGCACTTATGTAGCCTAACTCAATATCCCCAATAGTGCTTATGCACAGGGAAAAAAAAAAAAAGAAAAAGGGGACCGTGGCCATATGTAATAATTTCCTATAGAACCTGTAACGTAGTGGTCGTGTTTCAAAGTCTAATGGACAAAAAGTACCTGTGTAAGTGTCCCGATCAAGAATACTTGTATGGCCGGCATGGCCTCAATTTTGTATATATCCATATGCGAAAAGGAAGGGAAACTTTAAAAAAAAAAAAAAAAAAAAAAAAAGGGGGGGGAATAAAAAATAAAAATTAACTGTGCTTATGGGAGTAAGGTTGGTGCAATCTGGAACCGGCAACCATCAAGGTGGAATGGAGGATGATTGGGATGACCGCAGTCTGAAAGCTCTGGATCTAACTTTATTCCATAGTGGAGTCAGATGTGGTTGCGATGTCGAAGATGGCGAGTCTCGGGGGCCATGAGATATAATTCCCAATTTCGCGAGCAGAACTTGGCCTTCCTCCAGGGTAGCTACTGTGTGCTGCCTGTTGTTGTGGTTAAAGGCCAAACGAAATGGGAAAAGCCAACGGTATTGGATATTTTGCTGCTGAAGTATCTTGCAGATCGGCCCTATAGCTCTTCTTTTTTGTAGTGTAGAAGGAGATAGATCCGCATAGATTTGGTAAGGATGATCCTGAAAAACTAAATTGGTAGCTTTCCCAGCCGCCATCAAGACCGCCACCTGGGTCTGGTGAAAGTGTAAACGTAATATAATGTCCCTGGGTGGGTCGTCTGGCCGTCTAGGCCGCAAGGCGCGATGAACCCTGTCCATCTCCAATCTAGCCGTGGGGATTTCGGGGACCAGGGCCTGAAGCAGGTTCTGTATAATGGCTGGCAAATCTATAATGGTTTCAGGTAGGCCTCTAATTCTCCCATTATTGCGCCTAGACCTGTTGTCTGCGTCTTTGATTTTGTCCATGGCCTCTTTTAGCTGGGCCTGGAGTGTACTGATATCTTGTTCATGAGAGTCAATGACCGTTATAATATCATCTATTTTAGCTTCAGTATCGGCTATACGTGTGCCCAGATCCGCAACTTGTTTAGCAAGATCTGAAGATATCTTAGTTGCTATTACATCTAGCTCTTGTTGCAGCATAATTTTAAATTTACTTAATAGTACCTCATCCGAGGACCCAGACTGCTCTCCCTGTAGAGGCGAACTACGCGATGTATCATCAAATAGGCTGCCTTGCGAGGCCATCTGTGTGGGATCTGGAGATGACGCTGAGGCTTCAGGCCTATTGAGGTACGCAGTTACCGGCCGACTGCCCGTGGGTGGAGTTGCAGCTGCTTTAGTCCGTTTATGTCGGTTGCGACGGGATCTCTGAGAGGCCATATGCTGTCCCCAGTCGTTAACAAAGCCGTGGATAGACAGGAACAGCCAGGCTAAGGGGATATTTTGCGACCGTTAGCTATTAAGTGCAAGGGCGGTGCAGAGCCAACTCAAGGTGCGAACATCTTGTTTGGCTCACGCATGCGCCTCCGTCCACTTGTTTTAACCCTGAATATGTAGTAAGTTTGGGAGCCCTGACATAAATATTGTAAGAAAGGCAGCATTTTAAATTTAAACCAAAACAATTCAATAGGTAAAGTCTGATTGGCTGTTGGTGGCCCACAAAGGGGTCCGCTTTTGCCCCGAAACGTTGCATTTCCGTAATAAAGATATCTAAAGGGCTAGTCCCGTATGCAGCTCCTGAGTGCCAGAGCTGTTGTTTCTATTTGGGCTGTTGGTGGCCCCACCCACTTTTTAAAACCTAAAAATGCAGTCCCCTAGTGACCCTGGTGTTAATACTGTGAGAATGGCAGTAGGTTGAATGTCTGCATTGAAAATCAATAGTTATGTTGGGTTGAAAACCCCAGCATACTGTTCTTCGACTTTAGCTTATTCTTCCACTTCTTCTTCTTAGCGCCCCCCATTTTCTAAACGCTACTCCTCCTACAGTTTTAGGGGTACAATACCCAAACTCCCCACACATCTTCGCCCTATAGCGGAGCAGGTTGTTTGTGCTTTACTAAGCGATCCGGCCCCCCGTCTTTTTGTGGCGCCGCTCCGAACCCCCCAATTTTCCCATTGACTTTGACAGGGAAGATTTTCAAACTGCTGCCGCACTTACAGCTTTTAAGCTACACCCCCCATCTTGAATAACATAATCATGGGGTCACCCCGAATGAAGCAGCAACATTTGTTGGATGACCCCAAAGTGGGAGGGGCCAACAGCAGCCAATCAAATTTTAATCATTGACTTTAATGGGGAAATTGAAACTGCTGCCAATCTTACAGCTATGAGGCTACACTCCCCAAACTTGAATCACATGGGCTCAGCCTGAATGAAAATATGATGATTACTGGATGCCCCAAAGTGGGCGGAGCTGTGAACTGCCAATCAGATTTTACCTATTGATTTGGCAGAAATTCAACCTGCTGCCATTCTCACAGTAATAGCGTCGGGGTCCCCAAACTTTTTACACTTGGTCACTAGAGGACTGCAGTTTAAGTTTTGAAAAGTGGGCAGAGCAAACAGCCAATCAAATTTCACCTATTGATTTTTATTGGTTTGATGCCAGATTTTCCAAACTTTGCACAGTCAGTCACTGGGTGACTACGCACTCAGGTTTTTTTAAAAAAAAAAACCAAAAACCCGCAAAGTGGGAGGGGCCAACAGCAGCCAATCATATTGTACCCATTGACTTTTATGGGGAAATTGAAACTGCTGCCAAACTTACAGCTTTGAGGCTACACTCCCCAAACTTGAATCACACCGTCATGGGCTCAGCCTGAATGAAAATATGATGATTGTTGGATGCCAAAAAGTGGGCGGAGATGTGAACAGCCAATCAGAAATAAGACTTGGCAGAAATCCAACCTGCTGCCATTCTCACAGTAATAACACTGGGTCCCCAAACTTTGAAGAGTTAGGCACCAGGTAACTGTGGTTCAAGGTAAGAAAAAGTGGGTGGAGCCACCAACAGCCAATCAGAGTTTACCTATTGACATTCAATGGGGAAATTCAATCTGCTGCCATTCTCACAGAATTAAAACCAGGGTCCCCAAACTTTTCACAGTTGGTCACTAGAGGACTGCAATTTTAGTTTTGGAAAGTAGGCGGAGCCACCAACAGCCAATCGGAGTTTACCTATTGACTTTCAATGGGGAAATCCAACCTGCTGCCATTTTCACAGTACTAACACCAGGGTCCCCAAACTTTTCACAGTTGGTCACTAGGGGACTGCAATTTTAGTTTTGAAAAGTGGACGGAGCCACCAACAACCAATCAGATTTTACCTATTGATTTTTATTGGTTTGTTGCCAGGCTTCCCAAACTTTGCATAGTCAGACACTGGGTGACTACGCATTTAAGGTTTTTTTGTATTTTTGTTCAAGGTAAGAAAAAGTGGGTGGAGCCACCAACAGCCAATCAGAGTTTACCTATTGACATTCAATGGGGAAATTCAATCTGCTGCCATTCTCACAGAATTAATACCAGGGTCCCCAAACTTTTCACAGTTGGTCACTAGAGGACTGCAATTTTAGTTTTGGAAAGTGGGTGGAGCCACCAACAGCCAATCAGATTTTACCTATTGACTCTAAATGGGGAAATTCAACCTGCTGCCATTCTCACAGTATTAACACCAGGGTCCCCAAACTTTTCACAGTTGGTCACTAGAGGACTACAGTTTTAGTTTTGAAAAAGTGGGCGGGGCCACCAACAGCCAATCAGATTTCACCTATTGAATTTTATTGGTTTGATGCCAGAGTTCGCAAACTTTGCACAGTCAGTCACTGCGTGACTTTGTACTCAAGGTTAGAAAAAGTGGGCGGGGCCGCCAAAAGCCAATCACATTTCTTTCATTGTTTTCAGTGGGAAAATTTTAACTGCTGCCATTCTCACATGTTTAATGTCAGGGTCCCCAAACTTTGCACAGTTTGTCACTAGGTGACTATGTTCCAAGTTTAGAAAAGTGGGTGGGGCCAACAACAACCAATTAGATTTCCCCTATAGACTTCATATGTTTAAATTTAAACTGCGTCCATTCTTTAAATATTAATACTAAGGTCTCCAAACTTTGCAGAGCTAGTCACCTGGTAACTGCAGTTCAGAGTTAGAAAAAGTGGGTGGAGCCAACAACAGCCAATCAGAGTTTACCTATTGATTTTCAATGGGAAATTCAACCTGCTGCCATTTTCACAGTATTAACACCAGGGTCACTAGAGAACTGCATTTTTAGATTTTAAAAAGTGTGTGGAGCCACCAACAGCCAATCAGACTTCACCTATTGAATTTTTTTGGTTTATATTTAAAATGTTGCTTTGCTCACACTATTTATGTCAAGGTTCCCAAACAAGTGGGAGGAGCCACCAACAGCCAATCCATTTCCACCCATTAGATTTCATTGGTTTATATTTAAACTGATGCCATTATTTAAATATTAATTCCAGGGTTGTTAAAGTTTCCAGAGTTAGTCACTGGGTATTTGCCATTCAAAGTTAGAAAAAAGTGGGCGGAGCCACCAACAGCCAATAACATTTCACCTATTTACTTTCAATGGTGAAGTGTAAAATGCTGTCAGCCTCACAATGAATGCCTGAGTCCCCAAAATTTTCAAAGTTGGTCACTGGGGCACTGCAGTTCAAAAATAGGAAAAGTAGGTTGGGCCACTAACAGCCAATCAGATTTCATCCATTGAATTTTATTGGTTTAAGTTTAAAATGCTGTCATTCTCAAACTATTTATGCCAGGGTGCCCACTGTTTGTCACTGGGTGACTTCGACTCAAGGTTAGAAAAAGTGGGCGGAACCACCAATCACAATTCACCTATTGACTTTTATTGGTTTAAATTTTAATTGCTGCCGTTCTTTAACTATTAATCCTAGGGTCCCTAAACTTCGCAGAGTTAGTCACTGGGTAACTGCAGTTCCAGGTTAGAGAAAGGGGGTGGAGCCACCAACCGCCAATCAGATGTTGTTGACTTTCAGTGGGGAAATTTAAGTTTCTGCCATTCAGATACTATTAAAACCAGGATCCCCAAACTTTGCACAGTGGTTTTTACTGTATAACTGTGGTCCAAGAAAGTGGGCAGAGCCCATTCAGTGACTTCATGTTTTTCAACCCAACATGAAGTTTGTTCTCAAACTTCCCTTTCTAGTTAAAATCTGATCTTTCTCTGAACCACAGTTACCTGGTGAGGAGCTCTGCAAAATTTGGGGACCTTAGTATTAATATTTAAAGAATGGCAGCAGTTTAAATTTAAACATATGAAGTCTATAGGTGAAATTGGACTGGCCCCGCCCACTTTTTTTAAACTTGGAATGTAGTCACTCAGTGACAAACTGAGCAAAGTTTGGGGATCCTGACATTAAACATGTGAGAATGGCAGCAGTTAAAAATTCCCCACTAAAAAGTATGAAAGAAATGTGATTGGCTTTTGGTGGCCCCGCCCACTTTTTCTAACCTTTTGGTGGCCCGCATACTTTTTCTAACCTCGAGTATAAAGTCACCCAGTGACTGTGCAAAGTTTGGGAACCCTGGCATCAAACCAATAAAATTCAATAGGTAAAATCTGGCTGTTGGTGGCTCCGCCCACTTTTAAAAACTAAAGCTGCAGTACCTTATTGATCATCTGTGAAAAGTTTGGGGACCCTGGTGTTAATACTGTGAGAATGCTAGCAGGTTGAATTTCCCCACTGAAAGTTAAATGGTAAAATCTGATTGGCTGTTGATGGCTCCGCCCAATTTAAAAAAAAAAAACAAAAAAAAAAAACTTGAATGCGTAGTCACCCAGTGACTGACTGTGCAAAGTTTGGGAACTTTGGCATCAAACCAATAAAAATCAATAGGTGAAATCTGATTGGCTGTTAGTGGATCCACCCACTTTTTCTAACCTTATACTGCAGTTACCTGGTACCTAACACCCTGCAAAGTGTGGGGACCCTGGTGTTATTACTGTGAGAATGTTGAATTTTCACCAAGTCAATAGATAAAATATGATTGGCTATTCACAGCTCCGCCCACTTTTGGGTATCCAACAATCATCATATTTTCATTCAGGCTGACCCCATGAATATGTGATTCAAGTCTGGGGAGTGTAGCCTCAAAGCTGTAAGATTAGGAGCAGTTTCAATTCCCCCATAAAAGTCAATAGGTGAAATTTGATTGGCTGTTGTTGGCTCCTCCCACTTTGGGGTCATCCAACAAATGTCAATGTTTCATTCGGGGTGAAACCATTATAATGTTATGTTAGTGTGGCAGCAGTTTGAAAATCTTCCCTGGCAAAGTCAATGGGAAAATTGGGGTGTTCGGATCGGCGCCACAAAGATGGGGGCGGGATTGCTTAGAAAAAAAAAAAGCAACCTGCTCCACTATAGGGCAACGAAGTGTAAAGACTTTGGTTGTTGTACCCCCTAAAACTGTAGGAGAAGTAGCGTTTAGAAAATGGGGGCGCTAAGAATAATAAGTAGGAAAAAATGGAAGAATAAGCTAAAGTCGAAGAACAGTATGTTGGGTTTTTCAACCCAACATAATAAATAAGTTACAAATAGGGGTGCCCAAACTTCTGCTTTCAACTGTATTCAAATATGCCCTAAAAATTTCTCAGGGAGGACCAGAAAAAGTGTCATAAAACTCCAGCTAACAAACCAAAATTTGTTGAAGAGTCCCACACAGTGGAAGGTCTTCCATTCAGCGTATGGGATTCAGTGCACTTATGTAAAATGGTATATTTGCCTAAATTCCTGTATGTCATGCAAAATCCACCAATATTGCTGACCTCTCAAATTTTCAACCACATTGACTCCATTCTTTTCCCTTTTGTTTGGGCCTGGAAACTACTCAGTGTATACAGGAAAACGTTAATGGCCCCACAAGAGAAAGGGGAATTTAGCCCTACCATATCTCCACTTTTACTACTATGCAGCACAGCTAATGTTCATACATAACTGGCTTAACCCCAATGACGACAACCCCCTCACAGGCCTACGTCCCAACTGTCCAGGATCCATGGAGGTCTCCTGAAACAGACCATACAGGAAAACCGGGGGTTACCTCCAGAACTACCCCCTGTTTTGAAAACTCTACAAAAGATATGGTCACTAGCCACTACATTGACTACTATGGCCATCCCCCACCTTCACCCCGCTCTCCCTTTTGGAGAATTTCTAATTTTAAACATCTCCAGCACATACCAGACTTCCATAATTGGCCCAGGCATGGGGTCCATCATTGACCATACCTCCTGATTGATGGCACATTCCCAACTCTGGATCAGTTAAAGGAAAAAATTAAACCAGCCATCCCTCATAACAAATATCGTTACCTCCAACTGCAACAAGCATTGGAGATACAAGCTTGTGCCTGACCTGTATAAGAAGCTCATAGAAACTCTAGGGGCACACTTTGAGACAGCCAAACACAAATGGGAGGGTGATATTCCTCAATTAGATGACGTTAAGTGGGAGGATGCAACAAATGACCTGTACAGCTACCTGATTTCCACAAGAGACAGGATTATTCAGTTTGGAATTACACCACTGAGGTTACAACAAGGGACAGAAACCCTACCATCTCCTGCCCCAAATGCCAGGCCCCTGACACTTTTTTTTTCTACCTAATACCTATTATGGGCATGCCCCACAATTCATATATATATATCTATATATATATATATATATATATATAAACTTCATTAAATATTCTGTCTCAAGCTGTAGGCATAGTGCCTATGGTGTCTCCGTTTATTGCTTGTACAATTATTGTCAGTCTCAACTACAGCAATTCTGGCCTTTACTCACACACTGTAATGTCAAACCACTGTTTGTTATGTTGTTGAAACCAAATAAAATAAAAAAAAAAAACACACAACACAGAAACCCATAAAATACCCATTACAGTAATCTGTTCCTTCAAAAAGAGTGAAAATATGTTATATACTGATATCCAGCTACAAAACTGTTCTTCTCTTTTTGCATCATTTGGGGAGCAGGGACTAAAACATTAATGTTACAAATTGTAAAAACTCCACAGTTTACAGACAGCATGCAGGAACCATCTTAACCCAATGCATTGCACTGTGATGTTATTTTCCTTATTGACATCACGTATGCAGGGAATTATCGGATTTGGAGGATGCAGGCTAAAGGCAGGCAGTGGACAGTCAATTACTGTTACATTTTGAGTCTCAAAGTAGTCAGCCAGATCAGCAAGAGAACAGGGGGCTATGTTTAGGTAACTGTTCCAAACTATATTATTAAATCAAAGATCATGAAAAGGCTGCATATTTTTAATAGAAGTGTATTGCAAAGTTGCCTGAAATTATGTTTACTTTTCAAAAAGCTAAAGCTGTGTTTGGGTAGAGTTAATCTTCAACCAATGCAAAATAACAATATACTCTAAAACAATGAAAATGGATAAACCCTGGAGCAGAAAAAATACCTGACAAGAATTTATACTTACAATATAATTCAGTCTGTGCTTGAAGCTTTTGAGATGTTGCATTATGCAATAGAGTGGTCCTTTCTTTAGACAAAGATTACACTGAAAAGCGGTCTCGGACCTAACATCTGAATTCATTTGTACAATATACTGTAAACCTAAACATAAAAGGTAATAGTTTAGGTACCTGTACAAGATTTAATTTCTTAAGCTTGAAAGAAAAGCATAAAACAAAAATAAGCAATTTTAAAGTAAAATTGTCTTAAACAATAAATCAGCTTTGAAGAAGCAACCCTATATTACACAATCACATATTAACCTTTCTGCTGCCAACAGCGTATGGCATTTGTGACTGCAGAAATATACGTTATCTGCCAACCACGCATGCCTGAGTATGCAGAGTTCTGAACAATGACAGCCCCCTGTGCAACGAGCCAGGGGGGCTGTCATGTCGGTCCTGCGATGCGGTCAACGCAAGACCAACCTCCTCTGCTACTCCTTCCCTCCAGTGACGCCCACTCACTTCCTGCTGCCTGATGAGTTATGCACACTGACCCTCCAGAAGACTCCAGGACCCCTCCATGTGATAATTGTGTCCTTCTACCTCCAGGACATGTTGCTTTTATTTGCCTTAATACACACATTTAGACACACTTACATACATTTACATGCATTTACAAACATATAGCACACAATTTAGAACAGTTTGTTTTTTTTGTTTCTTTTTATTTTGCACGTTTTAGCACACTTATTTACACATTTACACACTGACAACTTTTAGATGTGTACATACATGTATATCTTAGAAGAAAACATCTCTCGAAGCACCACAACCGCCAGAGAACAGGCTTTCTGGGTTTTTAAAAGGATGTGAATAAAGATCGGATTTTATTTATTCTCTGGCGGTTGTGGCGCTTCAAGAGCCGTTTTATTCTAAGTTTTGCTCCCTTGGGCTACGAATTCGGGGCTCCAAGCACCCGAACCAGACTGCAGCGTCGGTGAGTTCCTTGACTATTCTGATTTCCAGTGTCGGGGTGCTGGCTCTTAGCGGAGGACCTGGGGTTTATATACACCGAAGTCAATATCTACCTTAGGTAAATTTTGGGAACTGGCCGTGTATTTATTAATGTAGTTTTGATACGATTGGATCAGTATACCTCATATACAACCTTTATTTCAATAAGTAAGTGTGTATGTGGATATTTACATACATGTATGCACAAACACTTTTATTAACCCTTTTAGTGCCACAGGACGTAGAATCTATGTCCTGTGTATCAAAGTACCTAAGTACCACAGGACGTAGATTCTACTTCCGGATTTGGGAGCGGAGGAGCGGCTCCCCACTCGTTCCCCAGCCCCTAGGCAACGAGCACAGGTGGGGAACAAGTGGCCCCTGGGGCGCGATCGCCCAGGGGCCCCATAGCACATACCTGCCATCCACGTGGCTTTCCCCTGCAGTGCCTCTGCCTTCTCCAGCTTCCCCCTCTGGCCCCCCTCCTTTCTGCACCGCGCCCTCACATGGGCTGCTGCTGTGCCTGCTCGTGTCTCTTCTGCAGATCCTCAGCTTCTAGACCCCAAGTAAGTGCCAAATACACACACAAACACACACTTATTACACTAATACACACTTATACTTACACACACACACATACATTTTTGGGGGTGGTTTCACACATTCACAGCACTTACAGCACTCACACTTACTTGTACACACACAAAACACATTTTACCTAGTGTCTACTACATTTTCTGTGATTTTGGTGCATTTTTAGGTATTTTATTGCATTTTTAGCCATTTTATTGCATTTTCAGTAATGCATAGTTGTTGTTTGCTTGACTTTGTCTGTAAAACTTATTTGCCCAAGCCAAAATACTCAAACTGTTATTCTGACCGCAGATATTAGGCAAAAAAAAAAAAAAATGATTTTAGTGATTTTTTTTTATTTTTAGCAATTTTATTGCATTTCACATAAAAATAAGGTCCACTTTCTGAGCCCATGCCCTGGAGTATACAGATGCACAGGGTGTTTAATGTGCAGTAGTCTCATTGTGGGTATGTACTATTACTTGTCTTCGAATCTGGACATTTTGTCTGCTGTATTTCAATTTGGCATCCTCTGTACCCCACATAGTTTTGTAAATCTATGCATATTGGGCATCAAACTGTTCAGTAAACTCCTGGCGTACATATTTAGAATGTTTTATGTTGATACGTTACAAAATGTGGGGGTACATAATGTGGTAAAATGCAAGGTTTGTGACGATTTTCAGAAATGTCATAAAAACCGTTCTGTTTAGCATAGCTTTGTAGTTTGGTAGTTTGCAAAAGATACAAAACATATATTTACCCATTTTTGTTTTGTCAGAATGTGTACTTTCGGAAAATGTATAGTTTTCTAGGGTCTCCGTACTGTTAGGGGGTCTTATGGCACATAATGCACATGCCGGGTCTCTAAATGCCAGATACATTGGTGATCCTATGCACAATGGGCATCAAACTGTTCAGTGGACCCTTGGCTTTCATATTTAGGATGTGTTTTCTTGGTACCTAATATTATGTGGGAGATATGATGCTTGAAAGTGGAAGATTTGAGGCGATTTTTTAGAATTTTCTTAATTTTTTATAGAAAATGCTAAATTCAGTAAAGCAAAAGTCCAGTATTCCAGTACAGCTACCTCATTCAAGCAGGCTATCGCTCCTGTTGTAGCACTAATTGCATGTAGACATCATATAAGGTAATGGAGGACACCTGACACTGCAGGGCTTTGCTGCAATTAGTGTTTTAATAGTGTGTTCCACTACATGTTTCGGGCAAAGCCCTTTTTCAAGTGAACACCATAACATCTGAACAAAAAAACATTTAAGTGGTTACAAGACCCAAGTCCAACCTCCCCCATCACCGCATTGGTTCCAAGCAGTCCAAAGGAAGGGGTTACTGCTCCAGGGCACTCAGTTAGGAGCCTGACCCCAAGGAAATTTTTTAAAGTCCAAAGTTATTTTTTATACATGGCCCAGGAACTACCAAGTAAATTGGTCTTCCACCATAGTGTAACTGTAAAAGAAAAACAAATTCCGGGTACAAGCACAAAACATATACTGCGCATCTTAACTGATACCTATTTTCTACTTGGGTGTCTTACCACATGCTGACCAAGTCTCACTAGGGCAGTTCATTTATATCTGTAAAAGAACAGAGGTTACCATTAGGTGTATAGTTTACAGAAAACATTTTACACTCCATGCATCATTTAAACCATTAGGCGCTAAACTGTTCAGTTTTTTTATCCATACTGCCTCCTTTTGCAAGAGTAGTTTTGTTATATTCCCCCCCCCCCTTGAGGGGTACTTAACTACCTCTAGCACCATCCAGCGCAGTTGCGATTGGTTAAGTTTTACCTGGTGGAAATGTCTGGACACAGCTGTATCGCTGGCGGAACCTTCTTTAAAATTTCTAATGTCCCCCTTATGTTCCTTTATCCTGGTCTTGACAGGTCTATTAGTTTGGCCAACATACACCTTGCCGCAGGGGCATTTGATCATATAGATCACACTCTTTGTATCGCATGTTGAAAAATGCTTTAATTTTATAGGGTAACCTTTTGTTGGATGGTTAAACTTGTCACCCTTAATTACCCCAGAGCAGCAAACGCAATTAAGACATGGTGCTGTGCCGCACTTCAGGGTACCCAGGAATAGCTGCCAATATTGGCCAGTACTGCTTAACCAAAGTGTCCAGTTTTTTACTAGCCTCACAGTATTTGCTCACAAAAATGGGTTGCGGTGTAGTTTCTCTACATATTTTAGGTTTTTCTAGTAGGGTGTCCCTTGGTATTTTTTGCACCTCCTCTGCTACTTGTATGAGTTTATGCTTATTGTAGCCTTTTTCTTTGAAACGGCCTATCAGCTCCTTAGCTGCTGTCTTATATTTTTTATCTTCGGATGTTATTCTGCGTGCCCGCATAAATTGACCTTTGGGGATGGCAGTGATAACCCTGGGGTTATGGAAGCTCTTTACAGTTAACAGGTTATTCCTGTCCGTTGGCTTTCTAAACAGGCCTGTGGAAATCTGACCATTCTCAATAGCCAGTAGCACATCAAGGATGTTTAGCTTAGTCCCCCCAATTTCATAAGTAAACTTTATAGTGGGGTGCTTTAAATTTGCTTCCCTCACCATTTCTTGGAATTGTTCTTTTGTTCCATTCCAAATTACTAGCACATCATCCACATAGCGCAGATATGATTTTATACAACCACTGAATCGATGTGCCATGAAATATTTCTGCTCAAGGGTGTATACAAAGATGTTAGCAAATGAAGGCGCTACTGAAGAACCCATTGACGTCCCTTGCTTTTGCCAGAAATACTTTCCATTAAACCTGAAATAGTTTTTACCCAACACTAGGCTGAGGCAATCAATTAGAAAATAGACCATCTGGTGTGGAATATTTGTCTTATAGGGCTTCTTCCACATACCTAATCCCCTCCTCTTGTGGTATATGGGCCGCCAGTTGGACAGCACTGGTTTAAATGATGCATGGAGTGTAAAATGTTTTCTGTAAACTATACACCTCTAATGGTAACCTCTGTTCTTTTACAGATATAAATGAACTGCCCTAGTGAGACTTTGCCAGCATGTGGTAAGACACCCAAGTAGAAAATAGGTATCAGTTAAGATGGGCAGTATATGTATTGTGCTTGTACCCGGAATTTGTTTTTCTTTTACAGTTACACTATGGTGGAAGACCAATTTACTTGGTAGTTCCTGGGCCATGTATAAAAAATAACTTTGGACTTTAAAAAATTTCCTTGGGGTCAGGCTCCTAACTGAGTGCCCTGGAGCAGTAACCCCTCCCTTTGGACTGCTTGGAACCAATGCGGTGATGGGGGAGGTTGGACTTGGGTCTTGTAGCCACTTAAATGTTTTTTTGTTCAGATGTTATGTTGTTCACTTGAAAAAGGGCTTTGCCCGAAACATGTAGTGGAACACACTATTAAAACACTAATTGCAGCAAAGCCCTGCAGTGTCAGGTGTCCTCCATTACCTTATATGATGTCTAAATTCAGTAAAGCATTGCCGTTTGGTACTTAGGAGTTGGAAGACATAGTTACCCATTTTGGATTCGTCAGAATGTGTACTTTTAAAAATATTAGTTTCCTGGGGTAAACCTAATGTTCCAGGATTTTTGGCATTGGAATTTAAAGTATGCTGTATTCTGCTGTAATGCTTTGAAAATGTAGTAATTTACTGCTGGGAGTTTTTGATCTATAAAAGTCAGAAATCTCAATAAAACTATACATATCAGGTATTGGCACGTTCGGGAGACATGAGGCTTTCCAAATCAGTTGAATTTTTGTCCACAAAATAAAATATGTTTCTGGTATAAATCCCCATATCATGAAAAATAGCATTTTTTCTTTTGTATTTCAAGCTCTAAATCTTGTTCCAGAAGTGGAAATAACAAAACTCAACAAAGGCAAAGGCAGATTTGGAAAGCTCAGGTTCTCCTGAAAAAACAATATATAGTTTGCCTACCTAAACGTAACCCTTCCCCCAGTAAAAGCCCCTAAATTGAGAGAGCACAGAATGTTTACAAAATGTCTGGCACTGAGGGGAACTGAAATGTCAAATTCTGCTGGCACTTAAAGGGTTAAAAGTATTATTTTGTTGCTTCATTGATTTGCACAATTTTTGTGGTTTTATTGCATTTTTATCCCTGTATTAGTGTTCCTGATCTGTTTTTAAAAAGCATAGCATTGCCATGTGGTACTTTGGTGTAGAAAATATTTACTTATTTTGAATTCATCAGAATGTGTACTTTACAAAAATATATGGTTTTCTGGGGATCTCTGAATAGTTAGGGGAGTTAGCCGAGTTGGCAGGCAACAAATCCATGTGCATTATTTTCATTTTGGGGTCAGCAAATACCACAGACTTTGGTATATCTAAGCATATTGGGCATAAAACGGTTCCGTAGACCGTAGGTGTTCTTATTTGGGGTGATTTGCCTTTGTATGCAAGAAATTGTGTGAGATAAAAGCTGCAAATTGCAACATTTTTAAGCGATTTTGTCTGAAATGTCAAAAAAACAAAAACTTTAGGAAAGCTTTGCAGATTGGTACTTTGGTGTAGAAAGGACTCTTTGCACATTCTGACAAATCTAACATGGGTACTTTCCAAAAATATATGGTTTTCTGGGTTTTTCTGTATAGTTGAGGCACCCAAATGAAAATAGTGCATATGAATGTTCTCAGCTGTCAAGTCAGTTTCTACAAAAAAAAAAATCCCAATGACTGTGTATTATGTGCCGTAAGTCCCCCTGTCTTATGTTCACATTGGGGCCCCTACATGCCACATACTTAGGTAGACCTATATATATTGTGTATCAAACTGTTCAGTGGACCCCTGGCATTCATATTTAGGGTGTTTTATCTGGTTACTTTGTGACCTGTAGGAGATAAGATACAATAGGCTGGAAGCTTTGAAGTGATGTTTCAAAAAATTCACAAATTTTGATAAAAAATAATTTTAGGAAAGCATTGCAATTGGCAGTTTGGAGTAGACAGATAGTTCTACCTATTCAGGATTCCCCAGACTCTGCTCTTTCCAAAAGTGTATAATTTTCTGGGATAAACCTTCTGTTAGTGGAATTTTTGGCCTTGAAATCTAACATATGCAGCTTTCTGGAACAGTGCTTTGGAAATTTGGTAGTGTACTGCTGGGAGTTTTTGACCTATACAAGTGAGAATTCTCCATAAAACTATATATATTTTGGTACTGGCACGTTCAGAAGACATGGTATATTCCAAATTAGTTGTATTTTCGTGCATAAAATAATTTTTGTTTCTAGAATGTGTGTTTATATTATGAAAAATATGATATTGCTTTCATTTGTAGACATTTAGAAGCCTATATCTTGTTACAGAATTGGAATTACACAAAATTCTACCATATTTTGAAAGATTTGAAAGAGGTTGTTCTGAAAAAAAACAATATATTGTTTTCCTTGTTAAACTAAAAGTCCCCCTAAGGAAAAGCTCCTAAATTGAAACAGTGCAAAATGTTAAGAAACTGTCTGGCAATACAAGTTCCGCTTTGACCAAAACAGCTGGCAGTAAAAGGGTTAAATGCCTGCAGGCCTGAATTTGTGGGCAGGTCACAAAGGCCCAGGCCTAAGGCTGCAAAGATCTGGGGGTGGCATGCTGCATCTAAATTGGGGACTGTGCAAGAGATTTTAAAAGCTATTTTAAGCTCCCACCTGCTCAGTCCCCAGTTTTGGCAATAGGAGGAACTGCAGGGGGAAAGTAAGTTAAGCAAAGAAAGATCTAGCAGTTGTAGAAGCAATTTTGCCATTGACTTCAACATAATCTCGACAAGTGTATTTTTGCATTCTGATTTGTCATGCTTTTGTCGTAAGATTAATTATTTTTTTTTTTTATAGCAAGAAAATAGTATTCTGACATCAAAAACCCAAACTGAAAAATCCCCAGGCGTGCCATTACGCTTTACAGTATATGCTGACTTACCAATTAATGGCTCTTTCCTTTTTCGACATAAAACATAATCTTCAAGGTTGATATACTTGTCCAAAGAACTTTTGTCTAAAACATAATTAAGCCAGCATACATTTTAAATGTTTTAATGGACAATCTACTAGAATTAAAATAAAATGAAGCAAAATTAAAAAAATATTTATTTCATAATTATCCTTTATCTATATAATGCTAACTTACTGTGCAGCACTTTAACATCATTTACATCAGACCCGTCCTGGTGGAGCTTACAATCTAAGTACTCTATTACATTTACATACACTATGGTCAGTTTTACCAGGATCCAACTCCAGTGCAAACAAGGCAGCAATATGTCTCATCTTAGAATGGGGTACAAGTTAAAAGTTGTACAAAAAAACCATAAGTGGGTGAAAACAAGGTTTAAATAAATAAATATAAGGAAACTGCAAAAATATAGTTTAAGATAAAAGTAATGAGTGTATCACTTTCAATGAATGATGACCAACTCTACAACAAGGATTTAAGATTTTTTTTTTTTTTTTGTTCACGTCACCATTGGTTCAACAAATCAATATCATCATGTTGTAGTTCCACTTATATTTAAGCAAGCAAATAATTGCTTACCACAAATCTCACGCTTACTGGGCTTAGAGACTATGCTAAGCTTCTAAAAATATCTATATCTAAAATCTTGGACACAAACAAGATGAACTTTATTGTGTGGTGTGTACTGCTTCAAGAAAACTTTACCGGGCCCTTGGAATAAGCTAACAAGTGAAGGTTAACACTGTAATCCCCACTGACGATCCTGCTAATCAGTGTGGTCCAGACTCTCACTCAATAAGGGTTAATTTCTGGTACCAGTATTAAATGTATGTTTACCAATGCAAGGAGTCTGACTGGTAAAATGGGATAGCTGGAGGTACTGGCATTGGTGCGGAAATATGATGTGATTGGTGTTGTTGAAACTTGGTTGAATGAGTCTCATGACTGGACAGTTAACATTGGGGGTTATTCATTGTTTCAGAGGGACAGGGGCAATAGAAAAGGAGGAGGAGTGTGTCTGTTTGCTAAGCAAGAATTAAAAGCAAATATTAAAGAGGAAGTGATGGAGGTAACAGAGGGAGCAGAATCCTTATGGGTTGAGCTTCTCACAGATAGTAAAAAATCTACCAAACTAATTGTAGGGGTATGCTATAGACCCCCTAATGTAAGTGAGGAGGAGGAGGCTCGGCTCCTGTTGCAAATAGAAAAGGCTGCTAGTTTGGGGCAAGTGATTATAATGGGGGATTTTAATTATCCTGATATTGACTGGAGCCATAGTACTGCCAGGACAGTAAATGGGAACAAGTTTATAAACTTGCTGCATGACAACTTTATGTCACAGGTTGTTGAGGAGACAACCAGGAACCATGCTATATTGGATTTAGTGATCTCTAATGACCCAGAACGTATAACAAATGTGCAAGTGGTTGAACCCCTGGGTAATAGTGACCATAATGTTATTTCATTTGATGTTTGGTGCAGGAAACAAATTTACACTGGGGCAACAAAGACACTGAATTTTAGGAAGGCAAATTTTAGCTCCTTAAGGACAGCGCTTTAGGGTATAGATAAGGCCTTATGTTTTCTGATAAACACACAGAGCAGAAATGGTCGTCATTTAAAATTATATTAAATCATTACTGTTCTCAATTTATTCCATTAATAAGAAAAACTAGAAGTGTTAAGAATCACCCTATGTGGCTTAACTCTGAGGTAAAGAAGTTAATAGGGAAAAAAAGGAAAGCTTTTTAAGACATAGAAGTCAGAGGGGACAGTAGCTGCGTTTAATGAATATAAACACTATAACAAGTGTTGTAAAACAGCAATCCGGAAGGCAAAGATAGAAAATGAGAAGTGCATCGCGGCAGAGGCCGAGACTTAACCCCAAAAAGGTTTTAAGTATATTATTAGTACCCCACAAACGACTGCTTTCTAAACTAAGGTCTATTGATCTTAGTGAAGTCGTTTGCACATGGATAGAAAGCTGGCTACAGGATCGGGTACAGAGGGTGGTTGTTAATGGTAAAGTCTCTACTTGGAATAAGGTTCTCAGTGGGGTCCCTCAGGGTTCTGTACTGGGTCCAATTTTGTTTAACTTGTTCATAAATGACTTAGGGGAGGGTATTATAAGTAATGTATCCGTGTTTGCAGATGACACAAAACTCTGCAGAAGAAGAGAAGGACCTTGGAGTCCTTGTACATAATAAACTTGGCTGTAGCAAGCAATGCCAGGCAGCAGCTGCAAGGGCAAACAAGGTTTTGAGCTGTATTAAAAGGGGTATAGATTCACGGGATGAGGGGGTTATTCTTCCCCTTTACAGAGCGCTGGTAAGGCCCCATCTGGAATATGTTGTTCAGTTCTGGTCTCCAGTGCTCAAATGGGACATGACTGAGTTAGGGAGGGTCCAGAGAAGGGCAACTAAGTTGGTAAAGGGTATGGAAAGTCTCAGTTATGAAGAAAGACTGGCCAAGTTGGGTCTGTTTACACTGGAGAAGAGGCGCTTAAGAGGTGACATGATAACTATGTATAAATATATAAGGGGATGATATAATAACCTTTCTAATGTTTTATTTACCAGTAGGTCCTTCCAACGGACACGAGGGCACCCACTCAATTTAGAAAAAGGGAGGTTTTGTTTAAATATTCAGAAAGGATTTTTTACTGAGAGCCGTGAAGTTGTGGAATTCCCTCCCCGAATCAGTTGTACTGGCTGATACATTATATAACTTTAAGAAGGGGCTGGATGGATTCTTAGCAAGTGAGGGAATACAGGGTTATGGGAGATAGCTCTTAGTACAAGTTGATCCAGGGACTGGTCCGATTGCCATCTTGGAGTCAGGAAGGAATTTTTTCCCCTCTGCGGCAAATTAGAGAGGCTTCAGATGGGGTTTTTTGCCTTCCTCTGGATCAACTAGAAGTTAGGCAGGTTATATATAGGCATTATGGTTGAACGTGATGGACGTATGTCTTTTTTCAACCCAACTTACTATGTTACTATGTAAGTATCTAAGTGTACCCAGTTCCCAGCAAAATGATGCTTGGGTCAAATGTGCTTCCACAAACACAAAACACAATTTTATTTTATTAAGCAAAAAATGCTTTATTAAAGTATTTACGTGTGCAATAGTTAAATTTGGTTGTGCAAGATATTGTCCTTTTATTATATTCATGTGAATTGATCTTTTGGTTACCAATCATATCAATCTGCATTAAACAAACATATAAACAAACTCTCACCATTATTAAAAAGACAGTTGATTAAAAAGAAAATTAGATAAGCAGGCAAATTAAAAATTGTAATTTTCATAACTGTAGTCATTCTTTCCAAATGAAGCAAAATTGTACTGGGAAGGACTGAACTGAGAATGATTTAAGGACCTGTATATAGGGATGGACCAAACCCAGTTTTTCGGTTCGGCCGAACCCCCGAATCTATTGTAAGGGATTCATACGAATGCCAAACCGAAGTTAAAAGTTGGATGGCGAAAAATTTTCCACTTCCGTGTTCATGCGGCAACATTTAACCCTTCCAAAATCTAATTAGCATATGCTAATTATAATTCAAATTCGGTTCGGCCAGTACCATGGCTTCAGCCGAATCTGTACCCTGCCGAAAAAGCCAGAATCTGGCGAATACCAAACCAAATCCTGGATTCGGTGAATCCCTACTTGTAGCTCAGAGGCTACTTAACCAAATATATTGCTGTTTTTTATTAAAAGGGCATTAACAAAGGATGGAAAAATAATTTTGCCTCTATATAAATCCCTGGTAAGGCCTCACCTTGAGCATGCAATGCCATTTTGGGCCTCAGTCCTTAAAAAGGATATAAAAGAGATGGAAAGAGTGCAGGGAATTGCAAATTAAATGATAAGAGGAATGGTACAATAAAACTTGCTGCTTTCTTTTTTGAAGAAGAATCGAACCTGCTATAGGACATGACTGTTCATTACAATTACATTAGAGGACATCATAGACATACAGAAGGGGGCCCATCCATCAATAGTTATACTATCAAATGGATCTAGTAAAATGGAAGCCTTCATTAAAGGGTACCCCAGCAGTGTAGATAGATGAAAAATAACAGTATAACATTTCTGCCTTTTCCCTACTTAACCAAATAATCTCCCTCTGATACTAAGGGGGACACACCTTTGTGCTTTTTTATATATAACTAAATATACATCATTATAGTAAGTTAGGTTGAAAAAAGACATACATCCATCACGTTCAACCATAATGCCTATATACAGTGGCTTGCAAAAGTATTCGGCCCCCTTGAACTTTTCCACATTTTGTCACATTACAGACACAACCTGAATCAATTTTATTGGAATTTCACATGAAAGACCAATACAAAGTGGTGTACACGTGAGAAATGGAAGAAAAATCATACATGATTCCAAACATTTTTTACAAATAAATAACTGCAAAGTGGGGTGTGCGTAATTATTCAGCCCCCTTTGGTCTGAGTGCAGTCAGTTGCCCATAGACATTGCCTGATGGGTGCTAACGACTAAATAGAGTGCACCTTTGTGTAATCTAATGTCAGTACAAATAAAAGCTGCTCTGTGACAGCCTCAAAGGTTGTCTAAGAGAATATTGGGAGCAACAACACCATGAAGTCCAAAGAACACACCAGACAGGTCAGGGATAAAGTTATTGAGAAATTTAAAGCAGGCTTAGGCTACAAAAAGATGTCCAAAGCCTTGAACATCCCACGGAGCACTGTTCAAGCCATCATTCAGAAATGGAAGGAGTATGGCACAACTGTAAACCTACCAAGACATGGCCGTCCACCTAAACTCACAGGCCGAACAAGGAGAGCGCTGATCAGAAATGCAGCCAAGAGGCCCATGGTGACTCTGGACGAGCTGCAGAGATCTACAGCTCAGGTGGGGGAATCTGTCCATAGGAAAACTATTAGTCGTGCGCTGCACAAAGTTGGCCTTTATGGAAGAGTGGCAAGAAGAAAGCCATTGTTAACAGAAAACCATAAGAAGTCCCGTTTGCAGTTTGCCACAAGCCATGTGGGGGACACAGCAAACATGTGGAAGAAGGTGCTCTGGTCAGATGAGACCAAAATGGAACTTTTTGGCCAAAATGCAAAATGCTATGTTTGGCGGAAAACTAACACTGCACATCACTCTGAACACACCATCCCCACTGTCAAATATGGTGGTGGCAGCATCATGCTCTGGGGGGGCTTCTTTTCAGCAGGGACAGGGAAGCTGGTCAGAGTTGATGGGAAGATGGATGGAGCCAAATACAGGGCAATCTTGGAAGAAAACCTCTTGGAGTCTGCAAAAGACTTGAGACTGGGGCGGAGGTTCACCTTCCAGCAGGACAACGACCCTAAACATAAAGCCAGGGCAACAATGGAATGGTTTAAAACAAAACATATCCATGTGTTAGAATGGCCCAGTCAAAGTCCAAATCTAAATCCAATCGAGAATCTGTGGCAAGATCTGAAAACTGCTGTTCACAAACGCTGTCCATCTAATCTGACTGAGCTGGAGCTGTTTTGCAAAGAAGAATGGGCAAGGATTTCAGTCTCTAGATGTGCAAAGCTGGTAGAGACATACCCTAAAAGACTGGCAGCTGTAATTGCAGCAAAAGGTGGTTTTACAAAGTATTGACTCAGGGGGCTGAATAATTACGCACACCCCACTTTGCAGTTATTTGTTTGTAAAAAATGTTTGGAATCATGTATGATTTTCGTTCCACTTCTCACGTGTACACCACTTTGTATTGGTCTTTCACGTGGAATTCCAATAAAATTGATTCATGTTTGTGGTTGTAATGTGACAAAATGTGTAAAAGTTCAAGGGGGCCGAATACTTTTGCAAGCCACTGTATAACCTGCCTAACTTTTAGCTGATCCAGAGGAAGGCAAAAAACCCCATCTGAAGCCTCACTAATTTGCCGCAGAGAGGAAAAAATTCCTTCCTGACTCCAAGATGGCAATCGGACCAGTCCCTGGATCAACTTGTACTAAGAGCTATCTCCCATAACCCTGTATTCCCTCACTTGCTAAGAAGCCATCAATCCCCTTCTTAAAGCTATATAACGTATCAGCCAGCATGACTGAATCGGGGAGGGAATTCCACAACTTCACAGCTCTCACAGTAAAATATCCTTTCCGAATATTTAACTGGAACCTCCCTTCTTCTAAACGGGGTGGGTGCACTTGTGCGCATTGAAAGGACTTAATGGTAAATAAAGCATTAGAGAAGTTATTATATGATCCCCCTTATATATTTATACATAGTTATCATGTCACCTCTTGGCCAGTCTTTCTTCATAAGTGAGACTTTCCATACCCTTTACCAGCTCAGTTGCCCTTCTCTGGACGCTCTTAATTCAATAATGTCCCGTTTAAGCACTGGAGACCAAAACTGGACAGCATATTCTAGATGGGGCCTTACCAGCGCTCTGTAAAGGGGAAGAATAACACCCTCCTCCCGTGAATCTATACCCCTTTTAATACAGCTCAAAATCTTGTTTGCCCTTGCAGCTGCTGCCTGGCATTGCTTGCTACAGTCAAGTTTATTATCTACAAGGACTCCAAGGTCCTTCTCCATTACGGATTTGCCTAGTGCAGTACCATTAAGGGAATAAGTGTCTTGCATATTTTTACATCCCAGATGCATGACCTTACATTTATCCACATTAAAATCTCATCTGCCACTTAGCTGCCCAGATTGCCAGTTGGTCAAGATCCTGCTGAAAGGATGCTACATCCTGAATAGAATTGACTGGTCTGCAGAGTTTGCTAGGTATGGAAAGTCTCAGTTATGAAGAAAGACTGGCCAAGTTGGGTCTGTTTACACTGGAGAAGAGGCGCTTAAGAGGTGACATGATAACTATGTATAAATATATAAAGGGATCATATAATAACCTTTCTAATGTTTTATTTACCAGTAGGTCCTTCCAACGGACACGAGGGCACCCACTCCGTTTAGAAGGGAGGTTCCATTTAAATATCCAGAAAGGATTTTATACTGTGAGATCTGTGAAGTTGTGGAATTCCCTCCCCGAATCAGTTGTGCTGGCTGATAAATTATATAGCTTTAAGAAGGGGTTGGATGGCTTCTTAGCAAGTGAGGGAATACAGGGTTATGGGAGATAGCTCTTAGTATAAGTTGATCCAGGGACTGGTCCGATTGCCATCTTGGAGTCAGGAAGGAATTTTTTCCCCCTCTGCGGCAAATTTTTTTTTGCCTTCCTCTGGATCAACTAGAAGTTAGGCAGGTTATATATAGGCATTATGGTTGAACGTGATGGACGTACGTCTTTTTTCAACCTAACTTACTATGTTAAACACACACACGTTTTTTCCTTACCAACCTCAAAGGTTCTATTAAAGGGGAAGGAAAGGCAAAGTCACTTGGGGGTGCCAAAATGTTAAGCACCCCCAAGTGACTTTAACCGCTTACCTTGTACCCCGGGCTGGTGCCCCTGTTAGGAGAAAATAGCACCAGCCCGGGGCACCTGGAGCGCAGCGCTTCCTCCTTCCGCTTTCCACTTCCTAAACTGCCGGTGGCCGGGCATGCACAGTAGAGCGAAAAAGCCGACTTAAATGTTTAAGTTCGGCTTTTCACTCTACTGCGCATGCGCGCGCAGCGAAGCCGGAAGGAGGAAGCGCCGGCAGCTACCCCGGGCTGGTGCTGTTTTCTCCTGACAGCGGCACCAGCCCGGGGTAAAAGGTAGGCGGTTAAAGTCACTTGGGGGTGCCTAACATTTTGGCACCCCCAAGTGACTTTACCTTTCTTTTTCCTTTAAACCAAAATAGTTTTGAAAGGGGAATATACTGATATCTATACAATTTGTTAAGCAGCTTGTTAAAGACATTCTGTTTTCCTTTTATGTTCAACCCTGTGAAAAGTATTTTTCATTTTATAAATTGCAGAGATGCCCTTACTAAGTCTACACATATAAAATTTAGCGTTTCAGTTAATCCCTTAAACCAGTGCTGTCCAACTTCTGTTGTACCGAGGGCCGGAATTTTTCCAACATACGTGGTGGAGGGCCGATAATGGAAGCCAGTTTTGACCACTCCCCTTTTTGAAACCGCACCCACTTGAAACCACACCCATGTTATCACATGACCATGCCCATATTATTGGTTGTAGTACAGCAAAAACCTGCCATACTCTGCCTGCCTGTGTGCCATACTCTGCCTTCCCTACCCTGCCTGTGTGTGCCATACTCTGCCTGCCCTACCCGTGTGTGCCATACTCTGCCTTCCTTACCCTGCCTGTGTGTGCCATACTCTGCTTGCCGTATGCTGCCTGTGTGTATGGCACACACAGGCAGCCTACAGTGACACAATGCTGGCACTGCTCCAACAGTCTGCACAATAACTATATATTTAAAAACGTTTTAATTGCAGTACCACCTCAGTATATGTTCTTTTTGTAGTATGCAGGGATTATTTGTGGGTTTCTACTGCTCCTGAGGTGTGAACAGGGGAACAATGGGGGTGATCACAGCCTGAGCCTGAGGTGTGAACACTGCAGGGGGTGAACAATGCAGAGATTAAAAGGTGTGAACAGTACAGGGGATTACATATTTAAACAATACAGCCTGATTACAGCCTAAATCTGAGGTGAGAACCATGCAGGGGGGGCAGTTAATCACAGTACTGATACCATTTAAAGCTTACACAAGAGTAAGCCATCAAAGCAGCCAGACAGGTGGGGGGCCACACAGAGGCCCGCGGGCCGCCAGTTGGACAGCACTGCCTTAAACAGTGGTTTCTGCAATATAATCTCAAAGGAGACCATGTTATGATGACTGTCCCCTAAATCAGTGGTCCCCAACCTTTTTAGCTCCAAGGACCGGTGTCAAGCGCAAAAATGTTTCCACGGACCGGGGGGGGCCCACTAGAAAGAAGCCCGTGGACCGGCAGTTGGGGTCCCCTGCCCTACATGGTTAGCCACACAAATGCTATAAATGAATTTAGCATTATTAGATATTACAAGATTCAAAAGAAAAACTTTCCTTGTAGGTTCCTGAACTACCTGAAATAAAAAGTTGTCAGTTTGCATACAGTATTTACCTAAATACTTGTTTCTGACTTAACTACCCCATTGCTGTAATGTCTGCATAACTGAAGTTCACCCATTATAACAACTTGACCTAGTTGTAAATAATCTTCCCCTCATTTATGCAGCATACACTAAATGATAATTTTCTTAGCAACCAGCTGAAATCGCTACCAATAGGACTTCCAAACCCCACGTGCTATCCCTAGTAATTTATTTAGTGCATGGCTTTAATTATGGCTTTGCATAAAGACATAGTATTTCCTTAGGCACACGTTTCAGATAAAAACATTGAGGGTAATGCTCTCATTTAAACCCCCAGATCCACTTGCGTTCATGAGAAAGATCCACTGTAATAAACCCATATCTCTCAATTCCATACTGCGACCATGATGGCATTCGTAAAATGTCTGCTAACAGTTGGTAGTTTTTTATGTACTAAATCAGAAGCATTGTCAATACTAGAAATATGCTCAAGTACTCTCTGTTTAAAAGGCCGGGTCTTTCCTATAAATATCTTATCACACCGGCAGCTGAGCACATAAATGACTCCTTCAGTCCAACAGGTAAAGTGTTGTTTAAACTTATGTACAGCACCAAACCTATCTGTTAATTGGCATAGATTAAACATGGGCTTGCAGGCCCTACATTTGCCACAAGCATGTGTCCCATTCGGGGTCCTGTTAGTTGATGGCTTGTTCCTACCCAAATGACTCCTGACTAATTTGTCATGCAAATTGGGTGCACGTCGACAGCAAGCCTGGCCAAAGGCAGGAACTAGAGCTGGAACGGTCTGCAATACGTGCCAGTGTCGACTGAGAATCTGTTGTATTGAATGCCATTGATTGTTGAAAGTTCTGTACTGATATATCAGTCAGAACTGACAGAAATAGTGACATCCAAAAAATCAATCCTATACTGACTTGCTACATGTGTTAGACGCATATTAAGATTATTGTCACGAAGTGCAGAAAATAATTTAAGTAGATCCATACTGCCTGTCCAAAAGAAGATCAAATCCTCTCTATATAGTGATACCAAAAGGGTATATATTGTGTAAAAGCCACCATATGATCTTCAAACACTCCGTTCGCCTCCCACCATCCCAAAAAGAAATTGGCGTATGTGGGTGCAAAGGCCGCGCCCATCAACACACCCCTCTGTTTTAGATAGAATTATCATGAAATGCAAAGCCACCAAAAGAGGAATCCCTATTGGGAAATTTTTAAGGTTGCGCCGGAATTGCTCGGATCACAATATTTTCAAATAGCGAGCAGGTGAATTAAAAGCTCGGTTGTTGGATAGAGGCTACAGGCATAATGTGATCAATAGGACATTTTCCTGTGCAATCCGTATACCCCGCACTAATCTGCTACAGACTAAGTATAAAGGTCAATCAACTCCTACAATACGCTTTATTGGAACTTTCAACAATAAACGTAATTCAATACAACAGATTCTCAGGCGACACTGGCACGTATTGCAGACTGATCCAGCTCTAGTTCCTGCCATTGGCCAATATCCGCAGACTTGTTGTCGACATGCACACAATTTGCGTGACAAATTAGTCAGGAGTCATTTGGGTAGGAACAAGCCATCGACTAACACAACCCAAAATCAATTTATTAACCCATGGAGCTCTGGATTTGGAGTCACACTCAAAATTAAAGTGGAAAAAAACACTACAGGCTGATCCAACTTTGATGTAATGCCCTTAAAACAAGTCAAAATGAGGCTCAGTAGTGTGTGTGGTCTCCACGCGCCTGTACAACCTCCTTACAATGCCTGGGCATGCTCCTGATGAGGTGGCAGATGGTCTCCTGAGGGATATCCTCCCAGACCTGGACTAAAGCATCCACCAACTCCTGGACAGTCTGTGATGCAATGTGGCATTGGTGGATGGAGCGAGACATGATGTCCCTAATTGATGTGCTCAATTAGATTCAAGTCTGGGGAAGGGGTGGGTCAGTCCATAGCATCAATGCCTTAGTCTTGCAGGAACTGCTGACACACTCCAGCCACATGAGGTCTAGCATTGTCTTGCATTAGGAGGAACCCAGGGCCACCCGCACCAGCATATGGTATCACAAGGGGTCGGAGGATCTCATCTCGGTACCTAATGGCAGTCAGGCTACCTCTGGCGAGCACATGGAGGGCTGTGCGGCCCCCCAAAGAAATGCCACCCCACACCATTACTGACCCACTGCCAAACCGGTCATGCTGGAGGATGTTGCAGGCAGCAGAACGTTCTCCACAGCGTCTCCAGACTCTGTCACATCTGTCACATGTGCTCAGTGTGAACCTGCTTTCATCTGTGAAGAGAACAGGGCACCAATGGCGAATTTGCTAATCTTGGTGTTCTCTGGCAAATGCCAAACATCCTGCTCAGTGTTGGGCTGTAAGCACAACCCCCGCCTGTGGACGTCGGGCCCTCATACCACCCTCATGGAGTGCTCTGGCAGTGCTCCTCCTGTTCCTCCTTGAACAAAGGCGGAGGTAGTGGTCCTGCTGCTGGGTTGTTGCCCTCCTACGGCCTCCTCCACATCTCCTGATGTACTGGCCTGTCTCCTGGTAGCACCTCCATGCTCTGGACACTACGCTGGACACTTCTTGCCACAGCTCGCATTGATGTGCCATCCCGGATGAGCTGCACAACCTGAGCCACTTGTGTGGGTTATAGACTCTGTCTCATGCTACCACCCGAGTGAAAGCACCGTCAGCATTCAAAAGTAACCAAAACATCATCCAGAAAGCATAGGAACTGAGAAGTGGTCTGTGGTCACCACCTGCAGAACCACTCCTTTATTGGGGATGTCTTGCTAATTGCCTATAATTTCCACCTGTTGTCTATTCCATTTGAACAACAGCATGTGAAATTGATTGTCAATCAGTGTTGCTACCTAAGTGGACAGTTTGATTTCACAGACGTGTGATTGACTTGGAGTTACATTGTGTTGTTTAAGTGTTCCCTTTATTTTTTTGAGCAGTGTATATATATATATATATATATATATATATATATATATATATATATATATAGGAAAGATCTATCAGGCTTTTAAACAGAGAGTACTTGAGCATATTTCTAGTATTGACAATGTAAAGGCACATAAAAAACTACCACCTGTCAGCAGATACTTTTACGAATGCCATCATGGTCGCAGTATGGAATTGAGAGCTATGGGTTTATCACATATTTCCATGGGGATTAGAAGTGGAGATTTAGAAACAGAGTGAGTGGACCTTTCTCATGAATGCACGTGGATCTGGGGGTTTAAATGAGAGCATTACCCTCAATGTTTTTATCTCAAGTGTGTTGGCTGGGAGAGGCGTTGCTAGGGAGACTTGAGAACGGAAACCATGTAGTGCCGCAACTGTTTTAGATTAAACGTCTCCATGAGATGCTTCTCAGTATACGCATACAGAGTTGAAAGGAGGTGGGGGGTGTGGCATTGGGTATGCTGCTTCCCGGGGTGGGTTCCCGGGATTGGTCTGTTCGAACTAGAGGGGCGGTCCTTTGTCTTTTTAATTTTCCCCATGATCCGCCTGACCTTAATGCTTTTTTGATATTTTTTAATGGTTAATTAAAGGTTAAGTTTTAATTTGGTCCTAGTTTACAAACCGATACAGCTGTGGGTGGTGCCGTGTTTTGATCTTCTTTCTTTCGAATAACTTTGTAAACAAATTTAATATCCAAAGCTATAGTGTAGAGCAGGGCTGTCCAACTTCTGTGGTACCGAGGGCCAGAATTTTTCTGGCCAACGCGGTAGAGGGCCGATAATGAAAGCCAGTTTGACCACTCCCCCTTTTTAAACCACACCCATGTTATCACAAGAGCTTTTAAGACTATACCCACATTAATGGTGGTAGCGCAGCAAAACCCAAAATGGTTGGTGCTCACTGTAGGGATATCACACTTCATTCATATGTGAAAGAATTATATTATGTCTTATTAAGACTCAACCTCCTCTTCCCCTGTGGATAGCACAGCAAGCCCCAGCACATAATTACACATCTTAGGGACCATATAACGACTATTTTAAAATCTAACAAACTCCCAGAACAAACCCCTGCCAGGTTCACCTCCCACAGGCAGCATAGGGCAGGCAGAGTATGGCACACACAGGCAGCATAGGGCTGGCAGAGTATGGCACACACAGGCAGCATAGGGCAGGTAGAGTATGGCACACACAGGCAGAGTAAGGCAGGCAGAGTATGGCACACACAGGCAACATAGGGCAGGCAGAGTATGGGACACACAGGCAGCATAGGGCAGGCAGGGTATGGCACACATAGGCAGGGTAGGGGAGGCAGAGTATGTGCCCTACCCTGCCTATGTGTGCCATACTCTCTCTGCCCTATGCTGCCTGTGTGTATGGCACAGACACATACACTGACACAATGCTGGCACTGCTCCTACAGTCTGAGGTGTGAACAGGGGAACAATGTGCGTGATTAGAGCCTGAGGTGTGAACACTGCAGGGGGTGAACAATGTAGGGATTGAAAGGTGTAAACAGTACAGGAACCATGCAGGGGGCCATTTAATCTCAGTACTGATACCATTTAAAGCTTCCACAAAGGTAAACCATCAAAGCAGCCAGACAGGTCACACAGAGGGGGGTCGCGGGCCGCCAATTGGACATCCCTGGTGTAGAGCTATAGATACTGACAGCAGAAATTGAGCTTTTTTAACATCTATAATAACATTGTCTTAGTTTGCCTGATGCTTTTACATAATCTATCTGATCCCCCATGTTCCTCTATGAGGGGTCTTCCATATTTGTGCAGCATTAGTCCGTTAGCATTAAAAGCTATAACTGAGAAGGGACATGCATTTGAAAAAATCACTGACTCTTACCAAAAGCAACAAAAGTAACACAATAAAGAATAATTATAAAGTTTAGTACGTTTTAAAAAAATGTTTAAAAATAAAACTTACCGGAACTGAATACTTCCATCTGAGAAGTTGCATGTCGTTCCAAAAAATGCAGCAAAATTAAGACATAAATATATAAATAAATCTATTTTATCATTTTAAACATATCATATCACAGCATCTCAATAAACAAATTATAGGATGTTTGGAAACTAAATAGTCTCCTGTATACTATTGCTCCATGCCTGCATTTATAAGACACACCAATCAAAACATGAACTGCAAATGTTGCTACAAACAAAACAATTCTGAATGCAAAAAATTATGAATGAAACATTTCTCAGAAAAGGCAAAACCCTTATTTTATTTAGCTATTTAAATTCAACAGCTCCCAGAAAAAATATATCCCTTAAAAAACAGACATTATACTATGCCACAGAATAGAAATACAGGGGGTCAGGGTGGAAAATCTTTTCCTCACAGATCTATGGATATTTGATTGTGTATATATGTTTGAAAGAGACGATGGCTTATGCACTAGAGCACATTGGATATTTAATATGAAATGATTTAATGATTCTACTGACCAAAAGCTTATTAACACTACTAGTAGGAATAATATGGGAGATTATTCTGATGCAAAGCAGTCTGAAGATGCCATTCTGTCTTCATATACAAAATTATTTGCAACAATGAATAATAAAGACTGTATTGATTAAAATGGAGCCCGGCTTAATGATTGCAGAAAGATAACTTTACACACAAGTTAATAAGTAAGCCTTCTAATATCGATACTGGTACAAATCAGTTTGAGGGATTCTTGTGGAAGGGGAGCAGTACAGCTTAGCAACATTACCATTTTATGGTCTTCTCCTTAATAATGTGTTCCAAGGCTTGCTTTACACATGCAGGTAATATGACACACCTGCAAAATTAACAGAAAGAACATTTATGTATATGAATGATACTATCTTAAAAAGCTATGTTTTTAGAGGGCAATTAGATGTAAATTAAAAAAAAATTCTATTACATAGATTTATGATATATGTCAGGGAAAGATAATTTAAAAGTATCAGTAGGTACAATACATCATATTCTTATACCAAGAAAATAAAATACAATCCTATGTATATCATATTGTGTCAAGTACTTTACACAGTAAGTCAAGTTAAAAAAAAAAAACACATCCATCAAGTTCAAACTTAATACCTATATATAAACCTAACTGCTAGCTGTTCTAGAGGAAAGCAAAAAACCTCTCTAATTTGACACAGGGGAAGAAAAAGTTCTTCCTGACTCCAAAATGGCAATAGGACCAGTCCCTGGATCAACTTGAACTAAGAGCCATCTTCCATAACCCTGTATTTCCTTACTTGCTAAAAAGCCATCCAACCATCCCCTTATATATTTATACATAGCTATCATATACCCCCTTAACCCTTTAAATGCCATCCGTTTTGGCCAAAGTGGAACTTGTACTGCCAGACAGTTTTTGAACATTTTGCACTGTTTAACTTTAGGGGCCTTTCCTCAGTGGGACTTTTAGTTTACCCAGGAAAACTATATATTGTTTTTTCAGGACAACCTAAGCTTTCAAAATATGGTAGAATTTTGGTGTAATTCCAATTCTGTAACAAGATATAGGCTTTTAAATGTCTAAAAAAATTGAAAAAATCATTTTCCATAATATAAACAAACATACCAGAAACAAAAGTTATTGTGAATAGGGGAACAATGTGCGTGATTAGAGCCTGAGCCTGAGGTGTGAACACTGCAGGGAGTGAACAATGTAGGGATTAAAAGGTGTGAACAGTACAGGAGATTACATAGTTAAACAATACTGGGGGATTACAGGCTGAATCTGACGTGTGAACCATGCAGGGGGCCATTTAATCTCAGTACTGATACCATTTAAAGCTTCCACAAAAGTAAACCATCAAAGCAGCCAGACAGGTGGGGGGGCCACACAGAGGGGGGTCGCAAAACTTATTTCATGCACAAAAATACAACTGATTTGGAAAGTCCCATGTCTCCTGAAAGTGCCAATACCACATATACAGTGGCTTGCAAAAGTATTCGGCCCCCTTGAACTTTTACACATTTTGTCACATTACAACCACAAACATGAATCAATTTTATTGGAATTCCACGTGAAAGACCAATACAAAGTGGTGTACACGTGAGAAGTGTAACGAAAATCATACATGATTCCAAACATTTTTTACAAATAAATAACTGCAAAGTGGGGTGTGCGTAATTATTCAGCCCCCTGAGTCAATACTTTGTAGAACCACCTTTTGCTGCAATTACAGCTGCCAGTCTTTTAGGGTATGTCTCTACCAGCTTTGCACATCTAGAGACTGAAATCCTTGCCCATTCTTCTTTGCAAAACAGCTCCAGCTCAGTCAGATTAGATGGACAGCGTTTGTGAACAGCAGTTTTCAGATCTTGCCACAGATTCTCGATTGGATTTAGATCTGGACTTTGACGGGGCCATTCTAACACATGGATATGTTTTGTTTTAGGGTCGCTGTCCTGCTGGAAGGTGAACCTCCGCCCCAGTCTCAAGTCTTTTGCAGACTCCAAGAGGTTTTCTTCCAAGATTGCCCTGTATTTGGCTCCATCCATCTTCCCATCAACTCTGACCAGCTTCCCAGTCCCTGCTGAAAAGAAGCCCCCCCAGAGCATGATGCTGTCACCACCATATTTGACAGTGGGGATGGTGTGTTCAGAGTGATGTGCAGTGTTAGTTTTCCGCCAAACATAGCATTTTGCATTTTGGCCAAAAAGTTCCATTTTGGTCTCATCTGACCAGAGCACCTTCTTCCACATGTTTGCTGTGTCCCCCACATGGCTTGTGGCAAACTGCAAACGGGACTTCTTATGGTTTTCTGTTAACAATGGCTTTCTTCTTGCCACTCTTCCATAAAGGCCAACTTTGTGCAGCGCACGACTAATAGTTGTCCTATGGACAGATTCCCCCACCTGAGCTGTAGATCTCTGCAGCTCGTCCAGAGTCACCATGGGCCTCTTGGCTGCATTTCTGATCAGCGCTCTCCTTGTTCGGCCTGTGAGTTTAGGTGGACAGCTTTGTCTTGGTAGGTTTACAGTTGTGCCATACTCCTTCCATTTCTGAATGATCGCTTGAACAGTGCTCCGTGGGATGTTCAAGGTTTTGGACATCTTTTTGCAGCCTAAGCCTGCTTTAAATTTCTCAATAATTTTATCCCTGACCTGTCTGGTGTGTTCTTTGGACTTCATGGTGTTGTTGCTCCCAATATTCTCTTAGACAACCTTTGAGGCTGTCACAGAGCAGCTGTATTTGTACTGACATTAGATTACACACAGGTGCACTCTATTTAGTCATTAGCACTCATCAGGCAATGTCTATGGGCAACTGACTGCACTCAGACCAAAGGGGGCTGAATAATTACGCACACCGCACTTTGCAGTTATTTGTTTGTAAAAAATGTTTGGAATCATGTATGATTTTCGTTCCACTTCTCATGTGTACACCACTTTGTATTGGTCTTTCACGTGGAATTCCAATAAAATTGATTCATGTTTGTGGCTGTAATGTGACAAAATGTGGAAAAGTTCAAGGGGGCCGAATACTTTTGCAAGCCACTGTATATAGTTTTATGGAGATTTCTCACTTGTATAGGTCAAAAACTCCCAGGAGTACACTACCAAATTTCTAAAGCACTGCTTCACAAAGCTGCATACTTTAGATTTCAGGGCCAAAAATTCCACTAACAGAAGGTTTATCACAGAAAATTACACATCTCTGGAAAAAATAGATTCTGGGGAATCCAGAGTCGCAATTGTCTGTCTACTCCAAACTATCAAGTTGCAATGCTTTCCTAAAGTTAATGGTTTATATCAAAATTTGCGATATTTAAAAAAAAAAATCGCTTCAAAGCTTCCAGTCTATAGTATCTTATCTCCTATAGGTCATAAAGTAACCAAATAAAATACCCTAAATATGAACGCCAGGGGTCCACTGAACAGTTTGATGCCCAATATGTATAGGTTTACCTAAGTATGTGGCATGTAGGGGCCCCAAAGTGAACATACCCTCATATGATCTATTATTTCTGTCATTTCAGCTCCAGCAAAATCAACACATTTACATCATATGTGGGATAAAGCTAGTAAAAAGTACACTCACCCCAGAAAGTCATATATTTTTGGAAAGTACACATTCCCCCGAATCTAAAATAAGTACCCATGTCTTTCTACTCCAAAGTATCAAGCCACAAACCTTTTCTAAAGTTGGCAATTTTGATGACATTTCCAAAAATCCCCTCTAAGCTTCCATTTTGCAGCACCTTATCTCCCACATAGCATTAGGTACCAAGATAAAACACCCTATATTTGATGGCCAGGGGTCCACTGAACAGTTTGATGCCCAATATGTATAGGTTTACCCAAATATGTGGCATGTAGGGGCCCCAATGGGAACATACCCCCATATGATCTATCATTTCAGCTCCTGCAAAATCAACACATTTACACCCCAGAAAGTCATATTTTTGGAAAGTACACATTCCCCCGAATCTATAAAGGGTACACATTCCTTTTTAAGCCAAAGTACCAAGTCGCAAAGCTTTCCTGTTTGCCGATTTTTATGACATTTCAGAAAATCGCCTAAAAATGTTGCAATCTGCCGCATTTATCTCACACAATTTCTTGCATACAAAGGCAAATCACCCCAAATAGGAATAGGTCTACTGAACAGTTTGATGCCCAATATGCATAGATATACCAAAGTCTGCGGTATGTACTGACCAGGGTCAGACTGGGCCGCCGGGACACCGGGAAAAATCCCGGTGGGCCCCGGTGACCCAGACCCGACCCTTGCGGCACTCCCCCTCCCGACTACTCCTCCCCTGATGCGTCAAATTTACGCGCTCGGAGGAGGACGTTGGAAGGGGGGCCCTGAGGGGGGTTAGGGGGGCCCCTGCGGGGGGGGGCGGGGTTAGGGGACGCGCCTGGCTGGGGGCACCTGCAGGGCCCCTGGGACAGGAGTCCCAGTGGGCCCTTCACCCCCCAGTCCGAACCGGGTACTGACCCCAAAATGAAAATAGCGCATATGGATTTCTCGCCTGCCAACTCAGCTTTTGCATACTGAGCCCCCTGACAGCGTATTATGTGCCATAACACCCCCTAACTATACAGAGACCCCCAGAAAATCATATATATATATATATATATATATATTTTTTTTTTTTTTTTTTTTTTTTTTTTAAAGTACACATTCTGATGAATTCAAAATAGTCACACAACAGCATAATTAGTGGTCAGAATATCTGATCCAATAGTCACACTGTCATAATAAACAGTTTTTAGGGAAAAGAAACTAAAAACAAAGTGGTTAAAAAAAAGTGTTTGTGTATACATGTGTGTACGTTTGTGAAAGTTGTGTGACAGTGTGTAAGTATGTAAGAGTTTATATAAGTGTATATAACTGTGCAAAATGAAAGACAAAAAAAAAAAAAACAGCTAGCCTAGTCCTGGTGCTGCAGTCCTGTCCTCCATGTCTCAGAAGTCAGTCGGCCAGCGCTGGGGGGGAAGAAGGAAGTGGTACCAAGCAGCAAGCGCGATGCGATCGCATCTGCTGCTTGGGGGCAGGCCCTGCGACGCGATCACAGACCCACTGGCTCGTTGCCCAGGGGGCTGTCATCACTAAAAGCTCTCTGCTGAAGCGGCATGTGCCAAACAACGTACGGCACATGTTGTTTACTGCAACGCCGTACGTTGTTGGCAGTAAAAGGGTTAAGCGCCTCTTCTCCAGTGTAAACAACCCGAACCGGGCAGTCTTTCTTCATAACAAAGACTTTCCATACCCTTCACCAGTTTAGTTTCCCTTCTCTGTACCTGAATAATATCCGTTTGAGCACTGGAGACCAAAAACTGCACAGCATATTCTTTATGGGGTCTTACCAGTGCCTTGTAAAGTGGAAGAATAACCCCTTCCTCCCATGAATCTATGCCCTTTTTAATACAGCTCAAAACCTTGTTTGCCCTTGCAGCTGCTGCCTGGTATTGCTTGCTACAGCCAAATTTATTATCTACAAGGACTCCAAGGTCCTTCTCTATTATAGATTTGCCAAGTGCAGTCCCATGAAGGATATAAGTGGCTTGCAAATTTTTACATCCCAGGTGCATGACCTTACATTTATCCACATTAAATCTTATCTGCCACTTAACCGCTCTGATTGCCAGTGTCAAGATCCTGCTGCAAGGATGCCACATCCTTGATAGAATTTATTGGGCTGCAGAGTTGTGTCATCTGCAAACACTGATGCATTATTTATAATACAATCCTCTAAGTCAGTGCTGTCTAACTTCTGTGGTAATTTTTCTGGCCCACACGGATAATGGAAGCCAGTTTTGACTACTCCTGTACTGATTAAAATGGTGCCCAGCTTAATGATCGCATAAAGATAACTTTGCACACAAGTAGGGCAAACAGTATATACAGTGACGAAATGCGTAGTTTAGGGAGCCATCGTTTGTGGGGCATGGTATCAAATGCTTTGGAAAAATCCAAACATCTACTACACCCCCACTGTTAAGCTTCTTACAAAACTCATTATAAAAAGCAATTAAATTGGTCTGACATGGCCTGTTCTTCATAAAGTCTGTTGGGTCTGTTTACACTGGAGAAGAGGCGCTTAAGAGGTGACATGATAACTATTAATATATATGTATTAATATATAAGCGGATCATATAATAACCTCTCTAATGGAACCTGAGGGCTATGAGCTTGAAGGGTCATGGGTGAGTGACAGCCTATAAGGAGTTAAATGTAGTGTAAGTACAGTATAGTTCAGGGATAAGTTACAGTCACAGGGGCACACTATTTACAATATACTGATTGGTTGTTAAGGGGGTCAAGCTGGTGGTAACAGACTAAGCCCGGGAAAACCTATGAGTATAAAAGCTGGGAATTCCTGTGGGATACCTGCATTCAGCGTGGGACAGCTTCGTGGAGAGCCACTGAGGAGTCCGAGCTCAAGCGACTATGGAGAATAGCGTCAAGCTTCAGGAGATCATCCGGTGGATCCAGACAGAAGCCGGCTATGAAGATATCCAGGCGTTGTTTGTGGTCCCAGTGCCAGCCTGCATCGGTAGCAGCCCTGCGCAGATCGCCAAGCCCGCCATCTGAGGAAGCGACTTCCCCCCCACGCAATGACATCATCGAGGAGTGGTGCTGCAGGAGTGAGTGGTGCGAAGCGTTGGGTTTTCATGGCAACGCAACGCCAGGCACCACAGCCAAAGAAGACAGCCAAGAGAAAGCCGCCGGCTTTGAAGTTAGCGCCGACGAAGAGGTCCGTTCCTGATCTGGATGCTACTGGGATTTGGCCTTCGATGTCCCCCATGTGCTTGGGACCCAGTCTGCCGCTAATGCTAGTGGCAGTATGGGGTCTCAGGTACCCTTGAGCTGTAGCACTCCTCGCCCTGCCATAGCTTCCACCAGCAGTGCAGGCACTAGCTGTCTGTAGCTGCTCCTATCCCTGCTGCCAACCTCAGCCCTACAGCTAAGCAGGCTCCAGCACACAGGCAACCACTTCCCCCTCAGAGGAATCCACCACAGAAGTGTCAGCCAGAGCCAGCTGGACTGAAGCCGGAACAGATCAAAGTCATAGGTAAATATGACAATGTTGATTTTTTAAATGCTTTAGTTTCTGTTATCACCTCTGGTGCGGCGGCAAAGCAATGAAGCACAGGGGTTTCTGAATTTGCATTTAGGAATGCTATATTATGCAACGCTACACCTTTAGGTTTACATCTCCCCCAGGCAGTCAAAGACAAGATTACCAGGGGTGAGTATGTTGATTTGCTTTCTTTGCTGCCAGCGTCTGAAGAATTTTTAGCTAAGGCAGAAAAGAAAGATACTGAAATTGATAGAAGGAGGCCTGTCATTAGGACCTTTTCTAATTGGTTGCAGGCCTTTTGCATTTATGCCAACATTTTAAATGGTAATCAGCCACAGTTAGGCCCATGGTTGTTCAAACATATTGAGATTATTTTAGAAGCTTATAAAGCTTATGGTGGTATTGCCTGGTTTATTTACGATGACCGTTTTCGTCAGAAGATGGCCATTCAAATGTCCATTCCTTGGGGGTACAAGGACATTGATCTTTGGATGGGCATGTTGATTCCTAGGCCACAGGGTTAGGGTCCTCCTGCAGGCGCCAAAGCCCCAGTAAAATACAATACTTGTTGGGCCTTTAATGAGTTGTCATGTCGCTGGCAGGCTAATTGTCGATTTAAGCATGAATGTGCGCATTGTGGGGGTGGGCATCCTGCTTTTCGTTGTGTCAAGCGATTTGTGTCAGGTCAGGCTAAACCATCCCCCAAGGAACCCAGTTATAGAGCAGATAACACCAGTGAGATTAGCCACAATGCTTCCATACCTAAGGATGTACCCAAAGCGACAGATGGCGATTTTATTAGAGAAGGGATTTGAGTCTGGTTTTTGGATTCCTTCAGCAGACCGACCGGGAGTTCATCCTTTTCCTGATAATTTAAAATCCATTAGGGTGGACCCTCAATTGGTTGCTGAAAAAATTCAAAAGGAAGTTTCTTTGATTAGGGTTGTTGGTCCATTCATATAGCCCCCCTTTTCGGATTTAAGGGTTCACCATTGGGATTGGTTCCCAAAAAGGAAGTTGGTTCTTTTAGGCTATTTCATCATTTGTCTTTCCCATCTGGAGGTTCGGTCAATGACGGCATTGGCCATGAGTTGTCCATAGTTTCTAATGCTTCTTTTGACAGTGCCATTGCCATAGTACAACGCTGTGGTCAGGGAGCTTTAATGGCTAAGAGTGATATAGAGGCTGCCTTTAGGGTACTGCCCATTCACCCTGATTGTTACAAACTGTTGGGGTTTCATTTTGATGGGCATTTTTACTTTGACCGTTGCCTCCCGATGGGATGTTCACTTTCTTGTTATTACTTTGAGGCATTTGCCAGTTTTTTACAAGGTGCTGTAGAATTTGACACGGGTTGCACTACAATGGTCCATTATTTGGACAATTTTTTGTTTGTTGGCCCAGCTCACTCTGAGTGTTGTAATTTTCTTCTCCAAAATTTTATGTGGTAAGCGCACAAATTTGGCATTCCCTTGTCGGCTAATAAAACTGTAAGGTCAACCACTGTTTTACAATTTCTTGGAATAGAAATTGATTCTGTGCATAGAGAGTTCAGGTTACCAGCAGATAAGCTCAAAGAGTTTAATTTCAGCTACTATTTCTGCCAAAAAAGTTAAACAAAGATATACATACTTACAAGTACTTCACATCATAGTTTACTGTTAAATTTAATACTGGCTCCTGAACATAAGAGTCCTATAATCTCCGGAGGTGGCCCTTAATTCTTGAAATGGCAATTTTCTATTTAGGAGTACCCAATAGCACATGCTAGTAAAAAAATATATATATATATTTTTATGAAAATGGTTTATTTAGATGAAGCAGGGTTCTACATTTGAGCAACTTTATGCAATGTATTTTATAGAGACCTACATTGTTTTGGGGTATAGTTTTCCTTTAAATAACAGGCAATAAATTATATTTAGTAACACAGTACAGCTTCATGCCACAACTACAAGTTACTGCAAGTTCTAATGTGGTTACTTTCTATACACACCACAGATATATCCCACAGCGCTTTACGGCACTTTACTGAATTTATCATTCACATGATTCAATCTAACATTTCTATAAAGATCACATATAGTGTGGTTAATTTAAAAAATAACACTAATGTTCAAGGTCTAGCTAAGTATTTGTTCTACTGTTGGATGATTTTTTTACATTGTTACTGCCATATACAACGTACTTACATGTTGCTGGCTTTGTACCATAAAGTATACAGTTTTTAAGCATTATTAGTATTAGTAAAAAAACGTCAGTGTATTCAGGCCTAATTGTTGTATACAATATCCATTTGTAAACACTAGATCTATACATACCGTCCAGCAATCCTAACTTTCTTTATAAAACCCGCAATCCTGGATCGCTGCTTAAACGTCCCACAACGCCATTTACATCCAACGTCTCGGCTGCAACCGACGTCACAAATCTCATCTCGCGAGAGTATGCGTCACGTTTACAACATTGATGCAAGAAATGTATATGTGTACTACCAATAGATCGCCAGTCTTTTATATTTGTTTCTTTTCATAGCCCGTACTTGTGCCAGGGAAAAAAGATAAAAAAAAAACACTTTATTTAAAGTACAATTCATTTTCTTCTATCACTTGTATTCTTGACACTATTCTTACCTGCCTCTCGAAAACCTTTTTTCCCAATATCTGACCAAAAATGTATATTCTTTTTTCATCTGCTCAGACCAGAGAACAAAAAAAAATACCTTTTTCCTAATGCCTAATTGCAATTTTTCTAACATATCGATTATATTGTATAGAACAAAAAGAAATTATTCAAAACCAAGGGATTTTTGTGCAAACCAGGGATATGGTGAAATTGTCATCTTTAGGTTTTTATCTGGAATCAGATTTTTCACAATACAATGACAAAAATGCACAAAAATATTTTTTTCAAATTCAGGAAAGCAAATTTTAGTGCTTTAGGATTAACAGATCAGTGAACAGATTAGGCTATTAGGTTTTCCACTAAAACAGAATTGGTTGTCATTTCAAGTGATATTAAATTATTACTGTTCTTAATTTATTCCTTTAAGGGAGAACCTTAACTGTGTATGAAAATGAATAGGAAAGAAGAGGAAAGCAATTAAAAAATACTAAGTCAGGGGGGCAGAAGCTGCATTTATTGAATATAAATATGGCAAGCTTGTAAAACAGCAATCAGGAAGGCAAAAATAAAAAATGGATTGTGGCACAGACTAAGACTAGCCTCAGAAAGTATAATAATGGTAAAAATATGCAGAGGGGTGTGACCTGCACATTTATATGAGTAGACACTTCTTGCTGAGCTCCTGCTCTGGCACCAATCAAACACATGATCAGAAGGAGATTACGGATCCTACCAGCAGCACCAGTGATTTACCACACAGTGCAGAAATCCAAGATGGCAATCAAACTCCCTCCAGTGCGTCCTCTCCTGCACGCAGTGATTTTAAACCTAAAGATCAGGGCCAAAACTAAGGGTAGACGGAAGAGACACGTGCCTAGGGCGCACCAGTGAGAGGGGGTGTTAGGCACTTACCTCTTTTGCCTACCCCTAGTCCGGGCCCTTGTTCCCTTCATGTGCCCCTCACAACTGCATTTCCTCCCCGCTCATTATCTTCAGTGCGGCTATGCTTGTTTGTGCATACTCGTTGATGCATGCTCACGTGCAGTGGGAGAACTGGGCTTGCCAACCTGGTTGCCTGGGGCACCTGGTTGGCTTAGTCTGGCGCTGCTGAACATCAGGCAGCTAAGTATTGTCAATCTGCACACATGCTTACAGAACACTGCAAGAAACACTTCTTCTCACAAGTGAGAGAGGAAATACATTATTATACTAAGAGCACAAATCCTAACATATTACAATACACCTACTTTTTTATAGGCAGATTTTCAGTAAGGCTAGGGGAGGCCAAACCTGCTTGGCACTCTGTTACGGACTGTAATGTAGAGGAGCCCATAACTGCCAGGAGTAACCTTTTAAAGGAGAACTACACCCCCCGGCTGAAAAGCCCCCTCGGACTGCCTCGACCCCCCTCACCTATCCCTTATCGCATAGTCTCTAACTTTAGAAACTGTCCCTATCGCAAACCCCAATCTAAAAGAGAAGAGCAGTGCAGCAGCATACCTGGGCGACATCTTCTCTTCAAGCGAACATTCTTCAGGTCTCTCTGCTGATATGAACCCTGCTTGCACAAGCGCAGTTGGGGCTAGCAGGAAATCAGCTTAAACTGCGCATGCGCTAGCAGGCTCTGTGTCGGTGGTGAGACCCGAGGAATGTTCGCTGCTCTTTTAGATTGATCCAGACTGTCACCTTTATGATCCTCACTAGCTCTGTACATTTGCTGACCTACTCCCACAGGTACTATACTGTATATGCTCTAATGCTAATGTCAGCCGAGGCGTCTGGCGTATTTTTGGCAAGCTGAAAATCGCTTGCCGAAAATAGCGCCATCCGCCTCCTACCTGTGCCTGCACCCGAATGAATGAAATACACTCGGGTGTAGACACGGACCGATATCCACCAAAGATACGAAATCTCGTGTTTTTTGCCGGATATCGGCTACATGTGCCTGTACCTGAGCGTATTTCATTCATTTGGGTGCTGGCACAGGTAAGAGGCGGATGGCGCTATTTTCGGCAAATGATTTTCAGCTTGCCGAAAATATACCCCAGACGCTTCGTCTGACATTAGCTTTAAGGTTGACTCACTAGCCGTAATTAAATAGTTTTTTGTCACCTGGCGTCTATAATATCCATATAACCCTTGCTCCAGTCCTGCGTTAACTCTTTCCTCCAAAACAGCAATTGCACATTTATGTTTTTATTTTTGTTTTTGTTCTTGTAATTTTTTCTTACTTTTGTCATTGTTTTGTTCATTTTTCGTTAATTAAGCAAGAGCTCATAAGACTGCATGGCTGAGAAACAAACAATAAATAATAAATAGGATTCAGAAAGAGAATCTACTAGTTATATCCCACTGAATAAGTCCTGAATCAGTATGAGAATAAATAGCAAAGATTTTCAGTGGAATAAAAACAACAACATTTATTGGCTCAAATTAACAACAACATAAATTATATGAAAAGCATACTATACCAAACAATGACCAGGTGCATCCTAGTCTCCTAACGCGTTTCGCACCATGTGGCGCTTCATGCTGAGAAACAAACCAATTTTATTTTACAGTAATTACAGTAAAATAACTCGCATCAGTACCCACTGCACCTCACTGCATATAATGTGCTTGTTTCGTAAATATAGACTGTTCTCATGTTCCTGGGGTGCCAGTAATCACTGCATCTCACTGCCTGTTTTGTGCCTGGGATGTCTCTTGCTCTCTACAGCACATTTTTAATTTTGAATAAAAAAACTTCCACTTTTTAACACTCCACAATTATATCACCCTTTCATTAGAATTATGGGAACTGTGAACACAAATGGATGGAGAACCCCTATAATGTGACCTTAATAGGAACATCACAGAAATGTATGTGTGAATACTTTTACATTCTGAGCCTTTTAGGGTAAAAAAGCACTCCCACCTGCACATTTGCACAGTTTAGATGAAAGTCAGTGGGCCCTGAAGTGAATGGGAGTTTTTCACTGTGCAAAAAATCCACTGATTGTCAAATGTGGAATTTCCCTACGAATTCATGCCTGGTGAAAAATTCACTCATTACTCATTAGCAGCACACAAAGCAAAAATATCTCATACAAAACAAAAGCAGTTACAATTGCAACTTCGTAATCTGGTACAGGTATAGGATCCATTATCCAGAATGCTTGGGACCAAGGGTAAAACTTTAATAAACCCAATAGGATTGTTTTGCATCCAATAAGGTTTAATTATATCTGTGTTGGGATCAAATACAAGGTACTGTTTTATTATTACAGAGAAAAAGGAAATCAATTTAAAAATTATGAATTAATTGATTATAATGGAGTCTATGGGAGACGGGCTTTCTGTAATTCGGAGCTTTCTGGATAACGGGTTTCCAGATAACAGATCCCATACCTGTACATGAAAAGAAGTGTTAACCACATGCAAAAACAAATTATTAAAACTGCAAAGTAATAGCAATGCTTTAGACAACAATGCCAATGTCACCTTAGAATGACAACTGATTAAACAAAAATAGAATAGAGAAAATACTGACAGTAAACTAACAGTAAATTTTTTTTTATTTTTTTTTTAGCTGTTGACAAAAATATTTATTAATATTTGGCCAGGACCAACAGAACAGAATGCACAAAAAGCAATTACTGACAATTCAAATAGAGGTAAATTTATAAAACACCACAAATCAACTTCCGAAATGATGGAAAATATAGGAATCACAGTAACATAGTAGAATAAAGAAATGTATATATATATTTTTAATTATTAATTAGTAGTGCTGGTGCATATCTTTTCTGTAGCCGGGCACCTAGACTCTAAACCGTTTCACCTGTATTTTATATAGATATTTATACAGACATAAAATAAGGGAAGTCTCCAACATTCACTGCTAATTAAGCAATGCATGAATGTTGTGTCATCTCCACCAATAGTATTGTAGTAGTGTTGCTGCTAATACTGCAAGTTTAAATTAAGTACATTTTTGTAATTTCATAGGGGACTTTTACCAAATAGAAGGCAGTGTGTGGAAAATGGGAACCGCTTTTTTTTTGTACCTTGCACACTGGCTTCTATTTTCAAATGCTGCAGGTCTCGGCACTCCATTTTTAAGCACAGAGGCCCTCCCCCACCACCATGTATCGTTGATGGGTGGGGGGCATGTTGTCATCCATTTCCCATCCCCTAACATGTTTGGCATTCATACGCCCAAGTTTTAGGGCAAAGACACACAGCGCTACCAGTAGCAGCTACCTGTTATGGCCAATGATCATTTACTGATAATTGTCTCTACGTGAGTTTTAGCAGAGGCAATTCCCAGTATTGTCTATGACAGCGTATTTTCTGGTGTTTAGTAGCTGTGACAAGTAGCTTCTACTAAGTAGCTGAGTGTGTTCAACCTTAGAATGGCAGTGGTTGCAAGCCGCAAAGGGGGCCTGTACTGTACTTAGTGCACTGCTCCAACCCCCCCCCCCTCCGTGCTTTTGCACGTCTACCCTGGATTTTAGTAAATTACTCTTTATATCTACATGGTAACATGTGACATTATCAAAAGTTTAGTTTAATGCACTACGTAATTCCTTTAGTTTGCAGAAAAAAGTAATTCACCCTGGTGCTTACACATTAGGGTATTTACACCAGCATTTTCTGTTTGTAGAGGTAAATGCAGTTATAATATCACAAACAATAAAGAGTTATATGTACAAGTTATATGTAGAAGGAGAAAGACAGAAACACAAATGTTAGTGCTGCTTTTGTGCAAGTCAGAAGAAGCAGTGATATTTTCTACTGCTGCTAATACCAGTTGTCCAAACTTTGTAAATAGGTGTTGAAGCTCGGGCCACTGTAATAAATATGCAAAGAGGTATTGGCCCAGGACTCTTAAGAGCAAAGGGCCCACATCAAAAAATGGCAATACTGTTTAAACTAGACATGAAATATGACTTTTCTTTTTCATGACTAATGTGATTATAATCACCATTTGCAGCTATACAAACACCTGCAAATATTTGTAAAGCACTTTTTTTTTATAAACTTTTTTATTGATCATAAAACATTACAGTCAATGATTCACAAAGTTGCATGTAGTTACATCAATAAAGTATGCAATCATCAGTTAAGTATGATCCGTTATGTATCATTCCTTTAAGGAAGGGGGGGAAGGGGGGAAGGTAATTGGGGGGAGGGCGTGAGGGAGGTTGTGCGGGTCGGGGTCTTGCTTTCTCAGAGTCCCGACCTGCTGGGAGGTGTAAAGTACAAGTCAAAAGATGTATACATGGGGAAAAAGGATGGTATTATAACTGCTCTAACTAAAACCAAACTCTGTAAAGTTCTGTCCGAGATCTGGATTCTACCTGTGAGTTTGCAGGTTTATTTCGATTCAACGCCTGCTATGTGTCCCTAGGGATTTTCAGTAGACTTCTTCCCTCCATTTCCCTTTTGTACCTCCTTTTTTTTCTCTCCCCCCTCTCTTTGCTCCATGTCCAGGTGCCCTTTCATCTTATATCTTATTTTACTTATATGAGGGGAAGGCATGGTTTAAATTGAGGGGGTGGAATATTGTATCCAGGGGAGTTGGATATCAAAATAACACGTATTCGTATTGAGTATCTTGTATCCTGAAAGAGAAAGAAAGGAAGATAGAGAGGAGAGAGAAGTGGTCCCATCTTAACGAACGAAGGGGCCAGAGGGTGAAAAAGGAAAAAGCGGCATAACATGCTTGAAGACAAAACAATAAAACAATGAATCTGGCGGTTGACTTGATCATTAAATCTACTTATCTTTACATATAGGTGCCTTTGAGGTCCCTTGTTATGGAGACAAAAAAAACAATTCAGAAAGATTAGCGTCTATGAGAGTATGGTTCAAAAAATAATCTAAATAAACTTTCCTTTAGTTTTTATACTTCCTGAGTGTTGCCTCGTTATTTGATTCAAAAAGTAAGCGAAAATAAAAGTCCTTGCTAATAGGCTAAACCAAATAATATCAGACTTAATATCCCCAGAACAAGTTGGATTTGTCCCTGGCCGTGAAGCCAGAGACAATACCAACAGATTATTCAGCATCATACACCAATGCAAAAAACGGTCCATCCCAGCCATGCTTCTTTCCACTGACGCGGAGAAGGCATTTGACAGGGTGGACTGGACCTTCCTCAAAAGCTCTCTCGCTCACATCAACCTAGGCCCTAAAATGCAAACATGGATCTCCACATGGATCTCCACATCTCCGAAAGCTAAATTGCGAATTAATGGAGAACTTTCCTTACCATTCCACATACGAAACGGGACCCGCCAGGGATGCCCACTTTCTCCACTCCTATTTATACTATCGATAGAAAGCTTTCTATCAAGAATCAGGAACAACCCAGATATAGGAGGTATCAAAATTGGGAAAAGAGAGCACAAAATAGCCGCCTACACCGACGATTTACTCTTTTTTCTCAAAAACCCAAGAATTACCCTACCCAGCTTACTAAATGAACTCAAAAACTTTGGCTCGATAAGCAACTTCAAGGTCAACTTAACAAAATCCATAGCCCGGAATCTATCCATTCCCCCTGTCGAGTTCGAGGAAGTGATGCATAACTTCCCCATTAGAATATCCCATTCTTTCTTCACCTATCTAGGCATCAAAATATACCCAGACGTAAAATCCACTATAGACAAAAACTACAGTGACTTTGTGAACTCCATTAAACTTGACTTACAAACTTGGTCTAAGACAACCCTATCTTGGATAGGCCGCATCAACTCACTCAAGATGAACGTCCTGCCCCGATTCCTTTACATCTCCCAAGCTATACCCTATCCGCCCCCTAAAAACACCTTCCGTACCTTAAATACCCTAACCAAAACCTTCATATGGAATAACAAAAACCCGAGACTGGCTAGAACCACTCTCTGCACCCCAAAACTTGACGGAGGACTCCCAGACTGGGAAGGGTATCAAAAGGCTACCGTCATTAATAGATGCTTAGATTGGTCCTTCCACAGATCCACTAAATTATGGCCACGGATTGAACAGGAATCATCCGTTACCCCACTCTGGGCTGCACTATGGCTATCCCCTACCCACAGAATATACAGAGATAAGACAGATATCAAACTAAAATACACCTTAGACACTTGGGATACATTAATTAAGACAGGGAAATGGAGCAATACACCCACTCCACTCCTCCCCATCTTTGGTAACCCCGCATTTACTCCGGGCCTAGACTTAGACAACTACAAAAGATGGAAGCTAGAATTGCACTCAGGCACAAATTTCTTTTACAAACAAGATCAACTTAAAACCATAGAAGACTTATTAGGCGACTCCATCCCTACTGATTTAGACAGGTTTAAATACCTACAAATTAGACATTTCATACACTCAACCTTCCCGCCACATAAACCGAAACCAGAACTAACAGAAATAGAAAGAATCTGGTCTAATGATAAGGCCCCCAAAAGAGCTACATCCCTCTTATACAAACTGATCCTAAGCCTTAGGCCATCCCCAGCAACACACTTTAAAGAAAAATGGGAAACAGACCTCAATAACAATATAGCTGAAACACATCTTCCCAATGCACAAAGATACAAGAACTTAATTACAAAATACTCACCAAATGGTATAGATATCCCACAAAATTAAATAAAATATATAGTGCCATATCCCCATACTGTTGGAGATGCGGAAACCACCCAGGCACCCTTATACACATATTTTGGAATTGCCCAGCTCTAACTCCCTATTGGTCCACAATTCGAGATACCATCAAAACAATCACAGACATCGAACTTAAGGACTCACCCCTTTCGATGCTTCTTCATGACACCCTCACTCCAACCAAAACATACAGGAACTCCCTAGTCCCGATACTGCTAGATATAACTGTTGGGTTTAAATTTTTTCAAAAGTATTTGCTCTTTTTGGTGCCAATTTACAAAGTTTGGTTAACTATAAGGCTTACAGCAGGTTTGCCAGAGTTACATTCCCTTGTAATTACCCTCAGTTTGAGGTGGGTGGGGTTTGATTAGTTCACCTTAACAGACTGTATAAATAGAACCACCGGCACTCTGTGAGCTTGCATACTAACAGGCTGGTGGCTGACTGAATCAACTGCTTTTTCAATTCAACAAAAAAAAAGGGATAAGTATTTTTTATTAACTTTATTCTGAATCATTGTGTTTTCTAACTATTGGGTTTAAATTTTTTCAAAAGTATTTGCTCTTTTTGGTGCCAATTTACAAAGTTTGGTTAACTATAAGGCTTACAGCAGGTTTGCCAGAGTTACATTCCCTTGTAATTACCCTCAGTTTGAGGTGGGTGGGGTTTGATTAGTTCACCTTAACAGACTGTATAAATAGAACCACTGGCACTCCAGTGGAGCTTGCTCTGGTGGTAGGTGCTCTATAAGTGATTGCTCTTTAAGTGGGTGCTCTGTAAGTGGAGTTATAATCACAGGAGTTATTGGGTGCTCTGTAAGTGGAGTTATAATCACAGGAGTTAGTGGGTGCTCTGTAAGTGGAGTTATAATCACAGGAGTTACAAACTAAAGGAGTTAAAACAAGGTACAAAGTTTTGTATTTATTTTAAAGCCTTTTTCACCAACTTTTGTTTAACTGTTTCTGTAACTGGGAGAATGAGTGGTAGCAACATTGAAGGTATGACACAGTGCACAGCCTGCCGCATGTATGCAGTTGTGGAACAACAGTTCCAAAGTGCATACCTCTGTTGTGGATGTGAGAGAGTTGCCACTTTAGAGGCTCGCGTTAGAGCACTAGAGGAACAAGTTGCAACACTGCGTTCTATTGACAATCTTGAAAGAAGTCTCTTGCTTACTGAACAAGAGCTAGCGGGGTCAGATAGTATGGGGGGAGGGGAGCAAGGAAAGGATGATAGGTTGGTAAGCTGGGTGACAGTTAGAAAATCTAGTGTGGGGAAAAGGAAAAGGGAGGCTGCTCCAGGGTTTGCGCATCCCAACAGATTTGCCAGATTGTGTGAAGAAGATGGGAGTGTGAACTCTGGACTGGCGGTTCTAGATGAGGCTGATCTCTCTAACAGCCGGGAGACCAGTTTCTCTAGTAGTGGTGGGGAGGAGAGCAGAGCTAGGCCTAAACAGATGGTGGTTATAGGGGATTCGATCATTAGGAAAGTGGACAGGGTAATCTGTCGAGCGGATCGCTTCAACCGGACAGTTTGCTGTCTTCCTGGTGCCAGGGTTCGGCATGTGGTTGATCGGGTCGACACATTATTGGGAGGGGCTGGGCATGAGCCGGCTGTCTTGGTACATATCGGTACTAACGACAAAATGAACAGTAGGTGGGGGACCTTAAAGAGTGAGTTCAGGGATCTAGGCTCTAAAATTAAGCAAAGGTCCTCCAATGTCATTTTTTCGGAAATTTTGCCGGTGCCGCGTGCTAGTTTAGGGAGACAGCGGGAGCTTAGAGAGCTAAATGCGTGGCTAAAGTCTTGGTGTAGGAAGGAAGGGTTTGGGTTCCTAGAGCACTGGGCTGACTTTTCTTTGGGGTACAATCTATACAGCCCTGACGGATTGCACCTCAATGGAAGGGGGTCTACTGTGCTAGGGGAGGGAATGGTTAAGAGGCTGGAGGAGTGTTTAAACTAGACAAGGGGGGGGGGTTAGCTTATGGGAAAGCTAGTGTAGATGGGGCAGTGGGACCAGTAAAGGGTTGTGGGGGAGGAGTGAGGGGGGCATATAGTTTATCAGATAAGGAGCTTCCATTGTTACAAGGGAAACAGACTAATTTTCACCTTAGCTCTAACTGTCCTTTAGCTAATGTAAGCATCAGAGGAAGAAGTAGTAATCTCCGCTGCATGCTGGCTAATGCACGTAGCTTGTCGGGTAAATTAGGGGAGCTGCAGGCTATTGCATGTATTGAAAATTATGATTTAATTGGTATCACTGAGACCTGGTGGGATGAAAAATGCGACTGGGCTGTGAATTTAAATGGGTATATGCTTTTTAGGAGGGACAGAGTGATTAAAAAGGGTGGAGGGGTTTGTCTTTATGTAAAGTCAGATTTAAAGCCATGTAATAAAGACATTACCAATGAAAACGTTGAATCTCTTTGGGTAGAAATTTCAGTAGGGCTGAAGGTCACAAAGAAAATGATCATTGGTGTATGCTATAAACCACCCCGTATAGATGAGGGGGATGAGTCCCAGCTACTTTTGCAAATGGAGGAGGCTTCAAAATTGGGTCAAGTTGTTGTTATGGGGGACTTTAATTATCCGGACATTGACTAGAGTAATGGGGTGGCTAAGTCAGAAAAAGCTAGTAGGTTTGTAAACATGCTAAATGACAACTTTTTATTTCAGGTGGTTCAAGAACCTACAAGGAATGATTCTATTTTGGACCTGGTAATATCTAATAATACTGAACTCATCTCTAACATTTGTGTGGGTGAGCATTTGGGGAACAGTGATCACAACATGGTCTCCTTTGAGATAATGCTGCAGAGACAGCTCTATAAGGGAGTAACTAAAACGCTCAATTTTAGACGTGCAGACTTTGCCAGTATAAGGGCATCTCTGCAATGTGTCAACTGGGAAAGGCTTTTCATGGGGTCTAAAATAGAGATGGAAAGGGATATTGCAGCTAGGAGTAAAAAGAATCCAAAATTATTTTTTAATTATGTGAATAGTAAAAAAATGAAGCAAGAAGGGGTGGGAACCTTATTATCACGGGGGGGTACGTTGGTTGATGAGAACGGGGAAAAAGCAGAAATTTTGAACTCTTATTTTTCATCTGTCTATACATCTGAGGAGCCAGATAATGAAGGCTTTCCTTTTAATATACCCAGTTCTAGTAATTTAGCTACTGATGCGTGGGTCACTCAGGAGGAAATTCAAAAGAGACTTGAACATGTAAAGGTAAACAAAGGTCCAGGACCGGATGGGATTCATCCAAGGGTATTAAATGAGCTGAGCGCTGTGATTGCCAAGCCTCTTCACATAATTTTTCAGGATTCGTTGAGGTCTGGCATGGTGCCGAGAGACTGGCGAATTGCTAATGTGGTGCCGTTATTTAAAAAGGGATCTCGTTCTCAGCCTGAAAACTATAGGCCTGTTAGTCTGACATCAGTAGTAGGAAAGCTTCTGGAAGGGGTAATAAGGGATAGGATAGTTGAATACATTGCAGTTCACAATACTATTAGTTTGTGCCAGCATGGCTTTACATGTAACAGATCTTGCCAGACTAATTTAGTCGCCTTTTATGAGGAGGTGAGCAGGAACCTTGATGCTGGAATGGCAGTTGATGTCATCTACTTAGATTTTGCTAAAGCGTTTGATACAGTACCTCACAGAAGGTTAATGATCAAATTGAGGAATATTGGCCTAGAACATAATATTTGTAATTGGATAGAGAACTGGCTGAAGGATAGATTACAAAGAGTGGTGGTAAATGGAACATTGTCTAATTGGACCAGTGTGGTTAGTGGAGTACCACAGGGGTCAGTCCTTGGTCCTTTGCTTTTTAACTTGTTTATTAATGACCTGGAGGTGGGCATAGAGAGTAATGTTTCTATTTTTGCTGATGACACTAAATTGTGCAAAACTATAAGTTCCATGCAGGATGCTGCCGCTTTGCAGAGCGATTTGACAAAATTGGAAAACTGGGCAGCAAACTGGAAAATGAGGTTCAATGTTGATAAGTGCAAAGTTATGCACTTTGGTAGAAATAATATAAACGTGAACTATCTACTGAATGGTAGAGTGTTGGGGGTATCCTTAATGGAGAAGGATCTAGGGGTTTTTGTAGATCACAAGTTGTCTAATTCCAGGCAGTGTCATTCTGTGGCTACTAAAGCAAATAAAGTGCTGTCTTGTATAAAAAAGGGCATTGACTCAAGGGATGAAAACATTTTTATGCCTCTTTATAGGTCCCTGGTAAGGCCTCACCTTGAGTATGCAGTGCAGTTTTGGGCTCCAGTCCTTAAGAAGGATATTAATGAGCTGGAGAGAGTGCAGAGACGTGCAACTAAACTGGTAAAGGGGATGGAAGATTTAAGCTATGAGGTTAGACTGTCGAGGTTGGGGTTGTTTTCTCTGGAAAAGAGGCGCTTGCGAGGGGACATGATTACTCTGTACAAGTACATTAGAGGGGATTATAGGCAGATGGGGGATGTTCTTTTTTCCCATAAAAACAATCAACGCACCAGAGGCCACCCCTATAGATTAGAGGAACAGAGCTTCCATTTGAAGCAGCATAGGTGGTTTTTCACGGTGAGGGCAGTGAGGCTGTGGAATGCCCTTCCTAGTGATGTGGTAATGGCAGACTCTGTCAATGCCTTTAAGAGGGGCCTGGATGAGTTTTTGAACAAGCAGAATATCCAAGGCTATTGTGATACTAATATCTACAGTTAGTATTACTGGTTGTGTATATAGTTTATGTATGTGAGTGTATAGATTGGTAAGTATAGGTTGTGTGCTGGGTTTACTCGGATGGGTTGAACTTGATGGACAATGGTCTTTTTTTAACCCTATGTAACTATGTAACTATATATATATGGCTAAAGCTAACATACCAACTAAATGGAGAACTACTGCCGCTCCCTTAAAGGACAATGAAAGGTTAATATAAATTAAAAGTAAGTCTAAAGGCATTCTTTTTAAGTACTTACTGCATATCTAAATTCCCAGATCCCTGCTTGCTTCTCTGAGATATGGTGCTGGCAGCCTACAGCAGTGTGAAGACTACAGTGACATCACTGAAATCTCTCTGTCCTTCCTGTAGGCTGCCAGCGGCAGCCTTCCTATTCTCTGAGCATGTGTGTAACTTGATCCTGTCTCCTGTTCTGAGCTACACATGCCCACCAGCCAATCAGAAGCGGATCTGGCAGAGGGGAGGGGGGAGGGAACACATGTGCAGTATGAAGCAAGGAGGGAAAGGAAGGGAGAATACTTTTAGAGATGGCTGCCTGTTCTAGAAAATGTGAAGTAAGTGTGACTGAGTAAATATTTGAATAGGTGAGCCAAAAGTGTGGTGTTTTTACTAAACAATAGGAGGACTATTGGGCAGTATGCTTTTTAAATTTTCACTTGCATTCTCCTTTAATCAGAGACTGGCTACATAAGGTGGCAGAAATCCACAGATTTGAGGAGCTGAAACTAAATTCCGCTGCAGACTCACAAAAATTTATTGATAAATGGTTTCACTGGAGAGAATTTATCAACTCAGATTCCTATAGGCAACTATGTCTCGTGTAAGAATCTTAACCAATAACACACTACGCAATATCGCTCAAAAATATACTTATTGCCTAGCAAGGCGCGGGACCTGGATGGAAGTCCGACTCCAGGTACGTATTCATGCGGCCATCTGCATTCTGACAAAATCCAAAACGCTAAAACAACAGAAGCGGATTTAGGCGAACCTCTCTGCCCACACATAAGAAAATGAAGAATACCTCTTTTCAACTCCACAAATATCCCTGACAGGACCCCCCACCTTCTCCTGTTACACCTCTCTCTCTCTTCCCCCCCCATTCAGCACTACATGCCTGACTACCACACTCCCCTCCACATCCCTTCCCCATCCAACCTCTCTTTCTCCCATCTGTCTCTACCTCCTACTCTTGTTGAATACTTTACTTGAAAGAAGGTCCACTACCAAATGGCAACTAGATGCACCGGAATCAGACGTATTGGAACCTGACGCCAAGAAGATATCCATACCACACCACCTCAGACTACGCGATAGAAAAAATATACATATGGGAATGTATAAAATGATCAGACTGACCGATATATTGTAACACTATAAATGCAGGCATATTTTTCTATACCATGTAATGTTTTTTACTAACCATGTGAGTAAATGGACCTTCTGTTAATGCAAAAAAAAAAATTCTGAATATAAAAAAAAAAAAGTAAGCGAAAATAAATTATTTGAATTCAGAAATGAGTATCTATACCATGGTTCCCAGGTCTTTATGAACTCATCATGTTTATCTGTGAGAACGCTAGTTAGTCGTTCGTTAACCATGACCCAGTTTTGTTTTTGAAATGGGAAATGGGGATTTGGGTTGTTTTCCAAAATTTAGCGATAGTTATCTTAGCTGTCAGAAAGATAAAAGTTATTAGTGATTTGGTATGGTTATCTATGTTGGGTATTTTTACATTCAATAAAGCATTTTGAAGGTCTTTCTACAAATTTACTTGTGTTACCAAATAGATGATATTGTATATCCTAGACCAGTGCTGTCCAACTTCTGTTGTACCGAGGGCCGGAATTTTTCCGACCTACGTGGTGGAGGGCTGATAATGGAAGCCAGTTTTGACCACTCCCCTTTTTGAAACCGCACCCACTTGAACCCACACCCATGTTATCACATGACCATACCCATATTAATGGTTGTACTACAGCAAAAACCTGCCATACTCTGCCTGCCCTAACCTGCCTGTGTGCCATACTCTGCTTACCCTACCCTGCCTTTGTGTGTGCCATACTCTGCCTTCCCTACCCTGCCTGTGTGTGCCATACTCTGCCTGCCCTACCCTGCATGCGTGCCATACCCTGCCTGCGTGTCATACTTTCACTGTGTGTGCCATTCTTGGCTGGTTTGTGCCATACTTGGCCTGTGTGTGCCATACTCTGCCTGCCCTACCCTGCCTGTGTGTGCCATACTCTGCCTTCCCTACCCTGCCTGTGTGTGCCATACTCTGCCTTCCCTACCCTGCCTGCGTGTGCCATACTTTCACTGTGTGTGCCATTCTTGGCTGGTTTGTGCCAAACTTGGCCTGTGTGTGCCATACTCTGCCTGCCCTACTCTGCCTGTGTGTGCCATACTCAGCCTTCCCTACCCTGCCTGTGTGTGCCATACTGTATGGCACACACAGGCAGCCTACAGTGACACAATGCTGGCACTGCTCCTACAGTCTGCACAATAACTATATATTAAAAAACTTTTTAATTGCAGTACCACCTCAGTATATGTTCTTTTTGTAGTATGCAGGGATTATTTGTGGGTTTCTACTGCTCCTGAGGTGTGAACAGGGGAACAATGGGGGCGATTACAGCCTGAGCCTGAGGTGTGAACACTGCAGGGGGTGAACAATGCAGAGATTAAAAGGTGTGAACAGTACAGGGGATTACATATTTAAACAATACAGCCTGATTACTGCCTGAATCTGAGGTGAGAACCATGCAGGGGGGGGCAGTTAATCACAGTACTGATACCATTTAAAAAACCATCAAAGCAGCCAGACAGGTGGGGGGCCACACAGAGGGGTGTCGCGGGCCCCATGCGGCCCGCAGGCCGCCAGTTGGACAGCACTGTCCTAGACCAAACCTTTGAACATTTGGACAATCCCACCAGATATGTATCATTGAACCTGCTTGTCCACATCTCCTGAAACAGTCTTTACTGAGTTGGGGGTTTATTCTGTGTAGGCGAGAAGGGACCATATACCAGCGCATAAGAACTTTATACGTTGTTTCTAATAAAGAGGTATTTCTAGAGCAGTTGGCTGTAGTTTGCCATATCTGGGTCCAATTCTCATCAGTAATCTTAATGTTAAGGTCTCTATGCCACGCTTGGGTATATGGTAAAGGGTCTTTTGAGTGTGCACTTAGTAACATACTATACAAATTGGAGATTAACCCTTTAGAGTATGGGTATTTAATGCACATAGTTTCAAAATAGGTGGGGTCAAGTTAACCTTATCTTTATTAATTGCACGGATAAAATGATTTTCTGCTGATAGTGGAAAGCTTCTGAGGGAGGAGGGTTATGAGTGCTTAGAATTGTTGGCCACGTCTTAAGGCCTGAAAGGGAATAAAAATTATATATAAATTGAAAGCCTTTTGATATCCACCATTGGAAAGCAGCAAAGGAAAGTCCCGGAGGAAAGAGTGGGTTGCCAAACAGGGGTGTTGCTGGAAGAGTCGGTGACATAAGTGAGGCAGAATGCTTATATTTATCCCAAACTGACATGGAATGAGTCAGGAAGGGATCTGGATTTTTCGGCCGTTTTAGAGGGGGAGACCAAAGTAAAGAACATGGGGAAGTCGGGAAAAGTTGATGTTTTAGCATAGTAACCCATTTAGGAGGGATGAGAGCGTGCATATGGGCTAAAGGGACCAGTTGTGCTGCTATATAGTAGTTTTGTAATTGTGGAACACTCAAACCTCCTTGTTGTTTAGATCTATACATGGTTTGTCAGGTTATTCTGGGGTGTTTATCTGCCCAGATAAATTTAAATATTTTCCCCTGCATGGTCTTGAGATCTTGATCGGGAATAGGAACTGGCAGTGTTCTGAACAAATAAAGTATCTTGGGTAAAAGGGTCATTTTAAAGGCATTGATTCTCCCAAACCAAGATAAGTCCATTTTGGACCATGACTGTAACTTTTCTCTCGCCATTTTCCAGAGTTGTGGATAGTTATGCTGGTACAGGGTTGGTAAGTGAGATGGAATGTTAATTCCTAAATAATGTATAGCCGAGTGTTGCCATTTAAAATCAAAATTTAATTTCAATAGTTTGATAGTGTGTTCTGGTAGGGTTACGTTTAAGGCTTCTGACTTACTATGGTTTATTGTTAATCCTGATATGTTTCCGAATGCATCTAATAAATGGATTAGATTGCGTAATGAGGTTAATGGTTTTGTTATGGTCATTTGTATGTCATCAGCGTAAAGGGATTGTTTGTGCATCTGTTGTCCAATTTGAGGGCCCGTAATGTTTGCATCTTGTCTGATAAGTTCGGCTAAAGGTTCAATTGCTAGTATAAACAAGGTGGGAGATAGAGGGCATCCCTGTCTAGTACCCCTTTCTATAGTAATTGAGTTCCCCCGGTATGGACCCCATTTTGGGATAGCTTTGGGGAAATGGTACAAAGATTTTAAAATTGTGATGAAGTAGGGTCCGATTCCCCATTTGTTCAGTATAAAGTATAGATAATCCCATGAAATAGAATCAAATGCCTTATGGATGTCAATGGATAGTAGCATTCCTTGTTGTTTTGTAATCTGGAAATTATGTATAAATTGTAAAGTTCTTCTAATGTTGTCAGTGGTTTGTCTGTTAAGGATGAAACCTGTTTGGTCTGAGTTAATCAGGGTAGGGAGAAACATGTTAAGGCGATCTGCTAAAATTTTTGTTAGTACCTTAATATCAATATTCATTAGCGATATTGGTCTATAATTGGCGCATTCAAGGTGATCTTTCCGTGGTTTCGGTATAAAGGATAATTGCGCTTTTAATGATTCCTCATTACATGTCTCCCCTAGTCTGATTGCGTTGAACATGTTTGTTAAATGTGGGGTTAAAAGGGCTGACAGTTTTTTATAATAAAGGCCTGTAAAACCATCCGGTCCTGGTGATTTAGTTGTTTTCAAATTTTTAATTGCCTTCGTTACCTCATCATATATGATGGGAGCATCTAATGAGTCTGATTGTGAGGCCGATAATGTGGGGAGATGTAGAGTGGAGAGGAGTTTGTTAGCCGTTGAGGAAGGGAACGGTTTCGTTTTGGAATATATTGTAGAATAGTATGCAGAGAATTCTTGTAGGATCTTTTGGGGGTTACTTGTTAGGTATCCCAATTTCGTACTGATTGTGGTTGGCGGTGGAGTTTGGTGGGTTGGCTGATTTAGTTTCCGCGCTAGTAATGTTCCTATCTTGTTGCTTTAAGTATAGAACCTATGGTTGGTCCATTGTAATTGTTTCTCCATTGCTTGGGATTGAAGGAGATCCAAATCAGTGTGTATAGTAGCCTTTTGGGATGGGAAAGGTGTGATTTGGTCTTGTCTAGTTACTTTTTGTAATTGAAATTCTAGTTCCTTAATTTTTTGTGTAGTTTGCTTTTTCTTAATAGAGGCTATTTTTATAATTTCCCCCCTTATTACAGTTTTATGGGCTTCCCAAAGTGTAATCGGGGAGGAAACTGATCCTTGATTTTCTGTAAAATAATTTTCCACTGCTTGTTTTATTGAGCTGAAATTAGGTTTAATTTTCAATAAGGAGTCGTTTAGTCTCCAGTTCTTTGCCATAGGCTAGTGAGCGTGAGAGCGGTGGGAGAATGATCTGACAAGGGAGTGGTCAAAATATATGCTTGGCAAATATTGGGGATAAGTATTTGAGATACTAGAATATGATCGATTCGTGAATAAGTGCCATGTGGGTTCGAATAATGTGTATATTCCTTCCTATGTGGGTGGGATTCCCTCCAAGAGTCTATTAAGTTAAGTTGTAATAACATTTTCTTCAAACAAGTTGGGGAGTCTGTCATCAGTTGTGGGTAGGGAATATTGGGGTGTGATTTATCCCAAAGTGAGTCAAGGACTGTATTAGTATCGCCAGCTAGTACAATCGGGCCGGAATGGCAATCTGTTATTTTTTGAAGAAAATGTTCAAAGAAATTGATTTGTTGAGTATTGGGTGCATAATATGTGGCTATGGTAATTGGGGAGTCGAATATTTCCCCTATTAAAATGAGATATCATCCTTGATCATCCCGGATTTGTTGGGAGACCGTCAGGGGCAAGTTTTTCCGTAAGGCTATAAGGACTCCTTTAGTTTTGTCTGGGCCAGAAGAGGAATAAAAGGTAGGGAAATGGCGAGAGAGATATTTTGGGCTGGATGATTGAGAAAATTGGGTCTCCTGTATACAAAGTATGTCGGTATGGGTAGAATTATAATAAGTGAATGCCTTAGTGCGTTTATGAGGGGAATTAGAACCCTGTACATTGTGTGAAAAATTTTTAAGTGAGTGGCCATGCAAGGGAAAATATCAATCGATCACATTTTATACTCACTACCGTATTAAGCAGTAGAACCATTACGAACTCCTGGGGACGCTGAATCAAAATGGGAAAAACCTCTCGTAGGAACCTGTTCAAGTCAACCGTCAGTAGGATAGAAACAGTTTTAAAACTTTTAACATCTGAAATGTAAAAAAAACATAGGGCCCGATTCACTAAAGTGCGATAAAATTTATTGCACGCTTTTTTGAGCTAAATTAGTCACGATAATTATCGCGTGATTCACCAAAGTATTATCGCGTGCGTTAAAGGGAAAGGAAAGGCTTTTGAAGGTGTTCTCACCTTTAGATAAAGCCCCCTCCTCGCTCCTAAATCGCTATATCCGTTTCGCTATGGGAGACCTCCTGCTGCTGCAATCCCCGATTCAATTTCAGCACCGTTCGAAACGCTGGCGCCACCATTTTGAAAGCGCGCCGTCATTTCCCCTTTCCCCTGCGCATGCGCACACCGTTTTTTTTTTTTCTGAAACGCTGACCTCTGTAAGAGGTAAACAACCGCACGTGCAGAGCAGCGTAGGCAGAGGCGCATCGGTCAGGCAGGTAACCACTGAACACCAATGTTGTCTGCAGCCAAAAAAATAATGTATTAATAGTATTAAATACAATATGAACTGTGTACATATATTACAATAAAATTGGATTTTAACTGAAGTTTTCTTTTTGTTATATTTGTATATGCCACATACATTTTCAAATTAACATCATTATATTACATATCTGTTTTACTTATTTTTCAAATACTATGATTTTTAAAAATGGTATTAGTTTAAAAAAATATTTAAAATTGCATGTAAGTGCAATAATTGATACTTGGTAAAAGTTTACTTTTTAAAAAGTTATTTTCCTTTTTTTTGTGGGGTGCACTTTCTTCCAGTTGCTGTATCAAAATTTAACAATAATTTTTGGTTTACATTTAATAGTTTATTTACCTGTAAGATGTTAACACCTAAAGCCCTGTTCTTTTTAGTTGTCAAGCTGAAAAACACTTATCGATAATCTGCCCCACTGCTGTATAAATTTTAGATGCTGTCTAGATTTTAATTGGATACTTAAGCTTATTTTTGAATTACACCATTTACATAGCAAATAATTCCCTCTGCCATTTAAAAATTATTTCTTGAACCAACAAATGTATTTGTAGCTGTAATATTGGTGTGTAGGCGCCATCTCAGTGCATTGTGCCTGAGTCTGAGCTTTCAGCCAGCGCTACACATTAGAACTGCTTTCAGCTAACCTATTGTTTCTCCTACTCCCATGTAACTGGAGGGGTCCCAAGCCGGACTTGGATTTCTTACTATTGAGTGCTATTCTGATACCTACTGGCAGCTGCTATCTTGCTCCCTTCCCATTGTTCTGCTGATCGTCTGCTGGGGGTGAGGGGGCGGATATCACTCCAACTTGCACCACAGCAGTAAAGTGTGCCTGAGTCTGAGCTTTCAGAAGGAACGAGCGCTACACATTAGAACTGCTTTCAGCTAACCTATTGTTTCTCCTACTCCCATGTAACTGGAGGAGTCCCAAGCCGGACTTGGATTTCTTACTATTGAGTGCTATTCTGATACCTACTGGGAGCTGCTATCTTGCTCCCTTCCCATTGTTCTGCTGATCGGCTGCTGGGGGTGAGGGGGGGGATATCACTCCAACTTGCAGCGCAGCAGTAAAGTGTGCCTGAGTCTGAGCTTTCAGCCAGCGCTACACATTAGGACTGCTTTCAGCTAACCTATTGTTTCTCCTACTCCCACTCCTACTGGAGGAGTCTCAAGCCAGACTTGGATTTCTTATTACTGAGCTCCACTCAACCTTCTGATAGCTACTGGGAGCTATTATCTGGTATCATGCCGAAATAATGTGTGTGTGCACTCAGCCATATGCAATGTTTCAAGGTGCCGACATAGCCTAAAAATTTGGACTGAATTTTGAATTTTTGACAAAACGTTATGTGTTACTAAGGCTGCGGACACACAGAAAATTGGCTCCACTGCTCTCAGCCTGGCATTTCAGCCAGAGAGAAATGGATCTGCTCCTGTATATGGCTACAATTATCTTCACTGCATCTGTTTGCTTGCAGGCGCATGCATTGCAACAAATCTTATGTCAGACAAAAAGCACCTTTTTTCAAAATTTAATGGCTGAAAAAATAATGCCAGGTGGAGAACAGTGGAGCTAATTTTCTGTGTGTCCACAGCCACATGCCACACATAGAGTTGTGTTTGACAAGAGTCAGTCAAAATTTTTTAAGCTATGTCGGCACCTTGAACCATTGCATATGGCACACACAGCTTATAAATATCGATATTTTTATATATATATATTTTAATAATTTATTTTCAGATTTCAGACTTACTTTTACGGAATTAGTTAAACGGAAAAAGAATTTTCAACCCAAATAGAAGCAGAATTCGTAAAAATCATGGCAGAGGAATCTGAATCAAAAAGTGAAGAGGAATTCAAAACACAAAGTGAAGAGGAATCCGAAACACAAAGTGAAGAAGAATCCGAAACACAAAGTGAACAGGAAGCGGAAAAACAAGCTTCAACGTCTGATGATGAAAGCGTAAGTCAAAATATAATTTATTCTGAAAAATAAGAGCAAACGCTCCATGTATAACGGTCAAGAATACTTTCAGGACACTTGATTAAAGGGGGTCATAAACAGTAAGGCCGGCCATACACGCACTAATATTGTGGTACGAAACCCTGTTTAGTACTATATTCGGTGCGTGTATGGCGGCTCGACAACGTGACCGATATTGCAAAGTCTGCAGATATCTTTTGTGTAGTCAATCGGGCAGGTTAAAAGATTTAGATTTGGCCCCCGAGTAAAATCAACGTTTCTGGCTAAATCGTCAGGTGGAGGTTCAGTTTCTATGGTTTCTACCTCTACATCTGACAATTCAGCAATGAACGTCAATGGAGGGTTGGAACGATCTTTTGTGATCATTTCTGCTAAATGTATGTCCACCGTCATTTGTTTATAATTGTTGCGAAACATGTGAATCTGGTAATGAACCTAATCAAGTCTGCTGATGTACATTTGCACTATTTATGCCCAAATGTTGGTCATGTCGGTTTCTTGCAGGACAAAGCCGAGGGAGGAAATGGGAACATCTGCCTTTTCTTTATTCAGCAAACAGCTTCTTACAATTATTTACTAGACTTTTGGGACAGAGTCTAGTAAATAATTCTAAAAACCTGTTTGGTGATTAAAGAAAAGGCAGATGTTCCTTATTCGTCCCTCTGCCTCATCCTGCCAGAAACACGGGCGCCGCTGCAGCATTTCCTCTATCGCCATCAGGGACGGGGCTCATTTCCTACTGGAACCCAATCTGTGAAAGCTGCATTCAAACTGAGTGCGAAACAACCTTTTGCATTAAGTGAGCAGAACCAAGACTATGGAACTGCTGGAGCATCGGTTATTGATTGTTTTATATGTTACTCTGTATGTCCAATGTATGTAACCCACTTATTGTACAGCACTGCGGAATATGTTGGCGCTTTATAAATAAATGTTAATAATAATTAATAAAATAAATAGAGGCATGATGAGGGGCCCCCATACACATGCAGATAAGATAATTCATTTGTCCGAAGGACTCAAATACTCTGCTTAAATCTGCCATTGAATTTGCAACAAAATATGTGACTTTAGCTAACTGGTTCCAATCACTGATAATTATAATATATAATATACCAACAGACCATGATTTAAAAGGTAACTCTAAAGTAACAGTTTTTCAACTTTTTTCTAAAAATGTTGTTATGTCTGTAATTGAAGAGCACTTCAATTAAATGTATTACTTTCCCTAGTTTCACATCCTCCTTGAGAAAATGCGTCATAGACCTGATGTCACTAGGGCAAAGGATTGCTTTCCCCTCAACCCATCTATATCTAAAAAGATTAACATACAAATCAGAGAAGAACACAGTGATAGGAGTGTACAGCAATCACAGAAAGAGGATGATGAGGGTGTTTCTCAAGCAACATCGCAAACTGGTAGACTTCTAAATGACCCAATCAGGGTTGGCAATGCTGATTGGTGCCGGTGTGGCTTATGTATTCCCATGCCTACATCATTAGAATGCATTTGCTGTTATGATGTTCCTCAAATTTTTGAAAGAATACCAGAGGATGCTTTTTGTATAATTGACAATCCTGAATTTGATACAGAAGTCACCAATCATCAAAGACTTGATTGGGGTTACAGGATGACAAGCTTTAAAATTACTAAGCAGCCACGTAATTCTGATTATATGAGGTATTCATATTAGGTATCTTCAAAATTGTTAAAGAAAATAAATGATGTTTTAACTTTTTTATTAGGTATATGCATGTGATATATGATTTGCTTGGTATTAAACTGATCATTTATGACATGCATGAACTTACAGGACAAGCAGATTTAAATTGCATAGTGCATGTTCCAGCATAACCTCTACTGTGGTGCACAACTGCAAATACACAACAGGTTGATGATTATATTGTTAATATAACAAATAAATTTCAAATAAATTAAAAATCCCATTTTATTTTGTACATTGTTATGCAACCCCCCTGTATTTACAATGCTTACCTGAAAAACTGCATAAAACACCTTAAAAATTTACAGTAAAATAATATGATACCACGTACTCCAGCATGAAACTCCTGTGGCAATGTGGTTACTCTAAGCAGTCAACATAGAGCACATATAGAACACCTACATATAAATTTTGTAATTAAAAAACCTGTTGAGTGGTTAACATGCCCACAACTCTAAGGGGCTGATTTACTTACCCACGAACGGGTCGAATGGAGTCCGATTGCGTTTTTTTCGTAATGATCGGTACTTTGTGATTTTTTCGTATGTTTTGCGATTTTTTCGGATTCTTTACGAATTTTTCGGATCCAATATGATTTTTGCGTAAAAACGCGAGTTTTCCTATCCATTACGAAAGTTGCGTAAAAAGTTGCGCATTTTGCGTAGTGTTAAAACTTACACGAAAAGTTGCGCATTTTTCGCGTAAGTTTTAACGCTACGAATCCGAAAAAATCGCAAAACATACGAAAAAGTCGCAAAATGTTCGTTTTCAAGTCGGAACTTTTCCAATTCGGGTCGGATTCGTGGGTTAGTAAATCAGCCCCTAAGTTGAAAATACTTTCTTCTCCTTTAAACATATTTATATTCCTTGTGTGTTATCATTTTTCTTAATTATTAAAATGTCCCTGAATACTCATATATTACTAACTATCTTAAAGGGGTTGTTCAAGTTTGAGTTAAATTTTAGTATGATTAAGAGAGTAATATTCATAGACAATTTGCAGTTGGTCTTCATCTTTATTATTATTTTTTTTTTTTTTTAAATTACTTCACTTTTTTTTCTTCAGCTCTGCAGTTTGGAGTTTCAGCAGCTATCTGGTTGCTAGGGTTAAAATTACCTTAACAACCATGCAGTGGTTTAAAGGATAAGAAAGTATTTTCAACTTAGAGTTGTGGGCATGTTAACCACTCCACAGGTTGTATGTTAGGCTGATGCCACACGAGGCGTAGGGCTGAAATTTTCGGCAAGCAGAAAAACGCTTGCCGAAAATTCAGCCCTACGCCTGCTACTTGTGCCTGCACCCGAATGAATGGTATACGCTCGGGTGCAGGCACATGTAGCCGATATACGCATGAAAACGCGAGACTTTGTTAGGCATCAGCCTAACATACAACAAGTTAACTTAATTGTTAAATTTCACTTTAATTAGTGTAATATTTATTTTGTACACTCTGTACTGCTCATGTCAAAGGCTAATGCCTCACCATGCGTATGGTGTAATTTTTGTGCAAAGTGAAAGCGCTTGCCAAAAATAAGCGCCACACGCCCCTACCTGTGCCTGCATCGTAATGAATTGAAAACGCTCGGGTGCAGGCACATGTAGACAAAATCCGCATAAAAATTTGCAATTGTGCATTCTCTTGCATTTTTTGGTGGATTTTTGGCGTATTCCATGTATGCAGGTGCAGGTATGAGCGTATGGCGCGTATTTTTGGCAAGCGTTTTCGCTTTGCCAAAAAATTACACACTATACATGGTGCGGCATTAGCCTTAAACAATATATAATGTGTATATATATATGTGAATTTTAATTTATTATAAATAACAAAAAATGTTATTTATTTTGCAGGGCGCTTCGCAAAATAGCATACCGCGCATTCACCATTTGGATTTATACTTATTTGGGCTTCCAGAACAGAAAGCCGATACCATCCTGCGTTGTTAGAGAAATCAGAAGCAAGTTTCCTGATCCTAACAAAAAATATACTGGATTTCTACTAGCTTCAGACTACTTTGCAGAGGATATGGCTTATGAGTAAAAATAATTGCTCTGCTTCGTTTGTAATCTTTTCTGTGTCAATTTCAATACAGGTTATCTACAATGTATATTAATGATATTCGTAATGTTTGACTATTTGGATAGTTATAAGTTATTTGTAATAGTTATTATATTTTGGAGGCACAAATAAAAAGATTGCTTTATTAATGCTTAAGCACATGTTAAATACATGTATTGATGCTTTATTTCTAATGTGAAATAAAAGTAATTTCGTTACCTCAAGTTAGATGTCTGTGTTTACTAATTGTCTTGAATATGTGTGAACTTTACTTGGAAAAGTATTAAAAGAAATTGGTTAACAGTTAGGGGCACATTATTTATTTATTTATTTGAATTTATCCAACCACAAGTTTATATGACTGTCAAGGCCACAAAAATGAGTTTCAGGCCCCATCAGGGCCGCCGTCAGGGGGGACAGACGGCCCTGGCACTCTTCACTTTTAAAGGGGGCCCGGCCGTGCTACAGTTTTCTGACTAGCTTAAGCCCCCTTTAATCTATTACGGTCCAAGATAGAAAACTGTAGCAAGGCCAGGCCCCCTTAAAAGTGAAAATTGCCACTTTTAAAGGGGGCCCAGGCCGTGATAGGACGACTTGCCATACTTCATATGGCACAATAATAATGTTGTGCTGTATGAAGTAGACTGAAAGACAGAGGGGGTTGCCGTTTCTTGTGCGCCTTATGTCGACTATGCCTGCACTTGAGTAGAACACAACCTTTCCCCCCACCTTCCCGGTTATTGCTTTGGTACAATCTCACTTGTGTGATGATGACACCGAAGCTCCTGGCTGCAGGAGAAGTGTAGCAGCCTTAGGTACCTGGGTAGGTGAGGAGGCACCATACGGACAAACCCCGCGGTGAGTGAGAGGCACCCAGCTGGGTGCCAGAGCCAGTTTCCTCGCTGTCACCAACACTAAGGAGTTGCAATGGCCTCAGAATGTGGGAAATGTGTATGGGGCACTGTGTATGTTGGAAATTGGGGGCACTGTGTATGGGGGAGATTGGTGGCACTGTGTATGGAGGCTTTTGGTGGCACTGTGTATGTGGGGCACTGTGTATGGGGGCAATTGGGGGCACTGTCTTTGGGGCCCTGGCCAGCATAATATTAGGGGGGCACTGTGTTAGGGGGGCCCTGATACTTTTTATGTCTGTGTGTACTAATGGAAGGGACCACTGGGGAAGGGGCACTGAGGGATGGGGGCCCAGAAACTTTTTTTTTGAGGGGCCCTGTGAATTCAGATGTAGGACCTGTGCCCCATAGTATATATAAAAAAAAAACCGTCCATTTACACATTGAAGTCAATATTTTTATTACTACTCTGAATAAAAATGTAACTTTTACACCAACAAATTTTTCTACAAAAATTTTTATTAACTTTAATATATAAATAAGCCATGTATTTCAAATAATAGTAAAAAAATAAAATGTTGACAAATACTTTTTTGTGGCTTTAAAGAAAAAAAAATCACTGTACATTTTTTTTAATTCTATGATTTTTTGATAAAAATGCCATAGTTTAACATCTTGAAAAACGAGACATATGTTTTTCAATTACTTCACTTTTTTCTGGACGTTCAGTGGTGGCAATATTTTGTGGCATCTGCTTTGAGATGGAAACCCAGTCATGTCCAATCTCACCCGTTAATATTTTTATTGAGTCTGACGTGATGTCCAAAAGATGTTCATCATCCACGTCCTCGTATACTGGCTTTGCAATCCAATCTTTTTTCATTTTTGGAAACACGATTTTAAATCTTTTTTCGCCAAAAGCCAAAGATGTTTTTGTTGCTCTTTTAACAACAGCCTGATGTCTATGGACGTTTCTGTTATGTGACAAAGCTCCCAGACTTGTTCTTGCAATCATTGCATCCATTTTAAAGGAAATCCTTTTGGGCTTGTATTTGAGAACTTTGCTGTGAAAATTTTCCAAATCACCAGTGTGACAAAATTTCTCTGTTTGAGCAATATCACGCAACAAAAATCGGTCATTGATGATTTCTTTAAGAGTGGAGTGTGCCGGATGATTGCAACCAATCCATCGTGCGTCTTTTTTCTGTGCATCAGTAAGTCGGCGATGTTGACATTTTTTGTAGTGTTTTAAAGATTTGAATGTGTGCTTGTAAGCAACATGAAAAAGTACTGACTTCCATTTCGCTAGCAAAACATTGACATTTTGTTTGCAGGTTTGAGATGACCACCAAAGGTGATTGGTAATTGCATTGATCCAGTGTGCAATATCACGACATTTCCTTTTCTTACTTGCCGCTAATAATTTTTTCTGAATACTTTTGCAAAGATGCCACACATCAAACTGGTGGTCTATGTTTTTAAATTTGCTTTTCATCAATGCTCGAATACCACTGTGTCTATCTGTTGCAACTATTTTGACTTTTACTTTCTCATCAAGCAAGGTTTGCAAACATTTTGTAAATGCCGATTGTTCTAAAGCGTAAGAATTTTTCACGGTACCCAATTGTTGAATTTCAAAATGTACAATTTTTTTGCTTAGAAGGTCCATCGTAGTGTATGTGCAATACTTTGCCGAATGTCCCGGGCTATCGAATTGTCCATCTCCTGCTAAGGCAACAGATTGTCCCGATAAGGAGATCTTTACGGCAGCTGTTTCTTGTTGCCACTGTTTATCTATAGCTGGAAAAATATATTCTCGTTGGTAGCGGTAAAAACTGGTATGAGAATAGAAAGGCACATTCAGAATGTTGAACATATCTTTCACTTTTGTGTAAGTTGAACCGCTGAGAACAATTGAATTTGCCAGTGCTACATTGCCAATAGACGTGTCCCCTGCCATTGGTTGTGACATCCATTTGAAAGAATCATGTCCATTCAAACAAATCAGTTGGACTTTTAACATGCTTCCCTCTGTAGTTTTTTTTATTTGTATTATAGGTGCTTGACAGGGTGATTCAATACTGTGCTGGCATTTGACTAGTTTGAACAAGTCATCTAAATTCTCTTCATATATTATAAAATTTCTTTTCTGCACATACATTGATCGTCCACTCACAGCAGTCTCTTCTTGACTTTTGATTGATGCATTGTCAGATGAAGATTGCTCTGATATCTCAAAAGTTGTATCTCTGGGGTTTGTAGCCGTTGGAGTAGAACAAATTATGGATTCTTGTTCAACTTGTGAACCTAGATCTTTAGATGGTGTTTCAAGGTTCTCAAGAGGTTGCAATGTTGGTGCAATGGGAGAAGCAGAAAAAATATCGCTGGTGGGTTGCATTGATTTTACCGGTGTAGAAAAACATACTGGATAAGTATGGTCTTTTCTTAGTTGGTTAACATCTGCTTTAATGACTTCTTCAGTTTGGGTACTTATTTCTTTTCCTTCATTTCCAGTGGTTTGTGTAGCCGATTGGCGAGAGAACTTTTTTGGATGTCATTGTTGCACAAGTCTTTGTAATAATCTCTGTTTGTGTTGCAACAGTTACTAAACGTGAGACTATTCTGACCAGTTGAGTTGAGGTGGAAGGTTCCTCATTATCCACTCTTCTCCTTTTTGTGGATGGCAGTGTTGTATCAAATTCAAACACATTAATTACAACTGGAACAGGTATGCTTGCAAAAATGGTTGGAACTGCATTTGGTTTCAGAACTCTTCTTGAACCCTGCATCATATAACAATCAGGTGTGAAATGTTGAGAGCACATTCTGAAACTTGAATTTTTTGTACCTTGTAAAATTCTATCAGATAAGGTATCGATGTCACCTGCATGTTATCCAGTTTGCATTACCCAATTTTTTATCTGATGAATATTACGTGGAAACGGATGTAAAACAACATCTGGATACTGCAGTTTTTGGCCACTTTGATGAGGGCATCCTTTAACAATGCAGTTAGGCATGGTTTTGATAGATCTGTTGATATGAAGTTAATAATCATTGTTATTCTTATTAAAAACAAATAGCAAACAGTCACACAATGCAGGCGCTGCTCCTACAGTCTGAGGTGTGAACACTGCAGGGGGTGAACAATGCAGAGATTAAAAGGTGTGAACAACACAGGGGATTACATTTCTAAACAATACAGGGGGATTACAGCCTGAATCTGAGGTGAGAACCATGCAGGGGGCCAGTTAATCTCAGTACTGATACCATTTAAATCTTACACAAAGGTAAGTCATCAAAGCAGCCAGACAGGTGTGGGGGGGGGGGCACACAGAGGGGAGCTCATGGGCCAGCAGTTGGACAGAACTGAGCTAAATGATTAGAATCTGTAGTCCCTACCATTTTTAAAAATACCTTCTGCATTAAATTTGTAGCTCACCAATATACTTACTTTAATATGATGTAGCTATTGATATTATCAAATATTTTATATGTGGATATCATTCTATTTTAAAACATTTATTTTTATAAATGCAGTGTATTTTAAAATATATAGTACCATATATGATATATTACATATTAAAGTATGGTTCAGAACAGTAATGAATAGTAAGAAATACATATTTAGCACATAATATAGAAGTTCCACACATTTTATAACATGATTATATAAGTAATACTCAATTAAAAATATGTTTAAAATTCTGAACTTGGCCACTTACTAAAAGATTTTCCAAAATACAAATGACAGGTATGGGATCCCTTATCTGGTAACCCATTATCCAGAAAGTTCAAAATTACAGAAAGGCCATCTCCCATAGACTTCATTATAAGCAAATAATTCTGATATTTAAAATGTATCTCCTTTTTCTCTGTAATAATAAAACAGTACCTGTACTTGATCCCAACTAAGATATAATTACCCCTTATTGGGGGCAGAACAGCCCTATTGGGTTTATTTAATGGTTAAATGATTCCCTTTTCTCTGTAATAATAAAACAGTACCTGTACTTGATCCCAACTAAGATATAATTACCCCTTATTGGGGGCAGAACAGCCCTATTGGGTTTATTTAATGGTTAAATGATTCCCTTTTCTCTGTAATAATAAAACAGTACCTGTACTTGATCCCAACTTAGATATAATTACCCCTTATTGGGGGCAGAACAGCCCTATTGGGTTTATTTCATGGTTAAATGATTCCCTTTTCTCTGTAATAATAAAACAGTACTTGTACTTGATCCCAACTAAAATATAATAAATCCTTATTGGAGGCAAAAAACGCATATTGGATTTATTCAACATTAAAATGATTTATAGTAGAATACAAGTTATGGAGATCAAAATTACGGAAAGACCCCTTATGCGGAAAAACCCAGGTCCCGAGCATTATGGATAACCGGTCCCATACCTGTACCATAAATACATAATAATTTGAGAAATACTAATTATAAAAAAAAGAAGGCTTATTAATTATGATTTAACTATTTAGATAATGCACAGAGTAATAGTCTGATACTATTTGCAATTGGTCATAATTTTATTGGCTCTGTAATTTAAAAAAAAAAAAAAAAAAAATTGTTAATCAATTATCTGTTTGGTAGGGTCATTAAATCAGCTAAACTAAATTAAAAAGTGGCCTGAATCTAAAGAATATAACACTAAAAAAGCTAATAAACTTTATAATGTGCATAAATACATATCATCATAAATTTAAAAAGTCACCATCACATACACAATATATACCTTAAATAAATGGGCTATAAAAGAAACCTATTGAAGTGCACAGCTAATCAGCATAATGCACTTAAAAGTTAAAAGAACAATTATGCCACAAAAAATGACTAAAGGAATAAACAGTATGAGGATGACATTTTTTCTGCATTATGCCTAAAAAAAATAAAGACTGACATAAAAAAATCACAGCAAATAAAAATTTTGAAGTGTTCTGTACATCAGCAAAATGCCATACATAAGTGAAGCAAAGTATGTCTATAAAAGCAGCCAAACTAATAAACATTTTGTAGTAATATTTAATATTTAAGCCCCTTGGAACTGATCAGCTGATTTATAGTATGCCCTTTAAAATGGCACTGGGTACTTAGATAATGTTTATATTTTTGGCACAGAGAAGGTAAAATCACTACAGCACTAGAGCACTACTAATGATGTTATGTAAGTAGTTTGTAGCAGTTTGCACTTTACAAAGCCTGCAAAAGTTAAAAAAAAAATATAAAAAAAAAATACATGCAAAAATCTTTTTTTAAATTTAGCCTATAGCTAATAACATAAAGCATAGACAATAACTTTAAAATAACTTACGGTGTGATGCTGTGTGCAGAAGATTAATCACACTTCTGTTGACACTTCTGTAGAGCTCAGCTGACTTCCACAATAGATAGTAGGTGTGGCTGTGCAGGACTTTGACAGCGCTGTCATAGAAACTATCCACATGCGCTGCTATTTGTCAATGTGAAAAAGTGGGCGGAGCTAAAAGGTCATATTTTCGGCGCGACTGAAACAGCTTTAAAAAAAACAAAAAAAACACAAAGACAGCTCTGCAGCACAGTGCGCATGCGCTGGCCCCGGGAATTTTGTGCTTCAGAGCAAACGGAGCTAGCTCTGGGTGAGACCAAGTATGTGTTTTTTTGCCAGACTTTTGCTGATTTCAAGATTAAGGAAGCAAGGCACAGCTAAGCTAGGGCAATGTCATAGGTGTCATATCATGGCTGTTATTTGGAACTTATGTTATTTTCAGGCTTTCCTTCTCCTTTAAGTCGTCATATCGCATGCGTTATTTTTTGCGCGACCGCATGCGCTAGTTTTAACGCATGCGTTCATTTCCGCGCTGAAAAGAATACGATCGCATGATTCACAAACACTTAGGCGCGCTAAATATCGCATTGGTCTATGCGAAAATTAACACCTACTACAGGCAGGTGAAAAATGATAGAAAAGTACAGTAAATGAGTTTTTGGCAATAAAATATGGACTTACAGTGTTATTTATTCAAGTATGTGTCTTTTTACTCAATTTTTATTCAAAGTCTTGGCATGTATGGAATTTCGCTACTAATATACAGTACTATAGCACTAAGACATTATTTTGCCCAGTCCTGCACTTAAGGGCAAATGCCCATACCTGATGCACTCTTACCTTCCAGTTTGTGCCTGTATGTTACCCAACCACTCAGATTGTAAGCTCTACTGTGTCTCATACCACATGGCACTTATATATATATATATATATATACATATATGTATTTATTGTATTTATTTATTATATCACTTGTCCTCCCTGTGTGTAATTTTGTATTCTGTAAGACTGCACAGCGCTGCGTACCCTTGTGGCGCTTTATAAATAAAGTTATACATACATACATAGCGGTAAAAATTTAGTCGCCAAAATATACAGTACTATAGCGGTAAATCTTTAGTCGCGATAATATACAGTACAATAGCGGTAAATCTTTAGTCGCGATACAGTACTATAGCGGTAAATATTTTGTCGCACAAAATACATTACTATGTATATTTTGGCAATTTGCGGACATTTTGTAGCGATTTTGTAATCTTGTGACATGTGCGACTTGGGGCCATTTTGTGTCATTGAGCCTGCAGCCACACTACAGAGAGGATCATGCCTGGGGTTTTTAATCTGCTACCAGGGGAGAGGAGCTATATTATCAGCGTTCTCCTATGCTCAGCTCCAGCACCTGTGGTCTGACCTGAAGCGTAGGAATTCAGATCTGGTGGCTGAAATTGCGGAAGGTAATTATTGTACTTTATTATGCTTTTACAGTATACGTTCAGTAAAAGATTTAGCAAGTAATTTGAACTAAAGGTACAAATGTAAGAAATGTCAGGGATGACGAAAGTAACATAGTAAGTTGGGTTGAAAAAAGACATATTTCCATCAGGTTCAATCATAATGCCAGTGAGGAACTGAAACGTTGGTCACAATAAACCTCTGAATATTATTTCACATCTTCGTGACTCCTTGTGAAAATCCTGTGTGTGCCGTCACCCCATGCCTGTCTAGATTTTGTTTTGCCACAGGCACTCAGGTATTATTGTTCCTTATGGTGTGCAGCTTCCCAGCACTTCGTATTGTATATATATATATATATATACACATCTATTTTCAAATACATAAGCATAAATGAGTTTAAAGCAGGGGGGAAGCAGCAGGGAGAGGCCCATAGTATGAGTCATTTGGGGAAGGGCCACAAATGTTTTAGGGGGCCCTGGCTAACAATGTCTGTGTGTCCTTTGTATTGATGTGAGGGTTCACAGGGGGAGGGGCCATTGGGGGCGTGGGAGGAGGGGGGCCCAAAAAATGTTGTTGTGAGGGGCCCCGTTATGTATGATGGTGTATGAATGTATATATACAGTGGAGGAAATAATTATTTGACCCCTCACTGATTTTGTAAGTTTGTCCAATGACAAAGAAATGAAAAGTCTCAGAACAGTATCATTTCAATGGTAGGTTTATTTTAACAGTGGCAGATAGCACATCAAAAGGAAAATCGAAAAAATAACTTAAAATAAAAGATAGCAACTGATTTGCATTTCATTGAGTGAAATAAGTTTTTGAACCCTCTAACAAAAAAAGACTTAATACTTAGTGGAAAAACCCTTGTTTGCAAGCACAGAGGTCAAACGTTTCTTGTAATTGATGACCAAGTTTGCGCACATTTTAGGAGGAATGTTGGTCCACTCCTCTTTGCAGATCATCTCTAAATCCCTAAGGTTTCGAGGCTGTCTCTGTGCAACTCTGAGCTTGAGCTCCCTCCATAGGTTTTCTATTGGATTAAGGTCCGGAGACTGACTAGGCCACTCCATGACCTTAATGTGCTTCTTCTTGAGCCACTCCTTTGTTGCCTTTGCTGTATGTTTTGGGTCATTGTCGTGCTGGAACACCCATCCACGACCCATTTTCAGTTTCCTGGCAGAGGGAAGGAGGTTGTCGTTCAGGATTTCACGATACATGGTCTCCGTCCATTTTCCCGTTAATGCGAATAAGTTGTCCTGTGCCCTTAGCAGAAAAACACCCCCAAAGCAAAATGTTTCCACCCCCATGCTTGACAGTGGGGACGGTGTTTTGGGGGTCATAGGCAGCATTTTTCTTCCTCCAAACACAGCGAGTTGAGTTAATGCCAAAGAGCTCTATTTTGGTCTCGTCAGACCACAGCACCTTCTCCCAGTCACTCACAGAATCATTCAGGTGTTCATTGGCAAACTTCAGACGGGCCTGCACATGTGCCTTCTTGAGCAGGGGGACCTTGCGAGCCCTGCAGGATTTTAATCCATTGCGGTGTAATGTGTTTCCAATGGTTTTCTTGGTGACTGTGGTCCCTGCTAATTTGAGGTCATTAACTAACTCCTCCCGTGTAGTTCTAGGATGCTTTTTCACCTTTCTCAGAATCATTGACACCCCACGAGGTGAGATCTTGCGTGGAGCCCCAGAGCGAGGTCGATTGATGGTCATTTTGTGCTCCTTCCATTTTCGAACAATCGCACCAACAGTTGTCACCTTCTCTCCCAGCTTCTTGCTAATGGTTTTGTAGCCCATTCCAGCCTTGTGCAGGTCTACAATTTTGTCTCTGACATCCTTGGACAGCTCTTTGGTCTTTCCCATGTTGGAGAGTTTGGAGTCTGCTTGATTGATTGATTCTGTGGACAGGTGTCTTTTATACAGGTGACTAGTTAAGACAGGTGTCCTTAATGAGGTTGACTAATTGAGTAGAAGTGTCTAACCACTCTGTGGGAGCCAGAACTCTTAATGGTTGGTAGGGGTTCAAAAACTTATTTCACTCAATGAAATGCAAATCAGTTGCTATCTTTTATTTTAAGTTATTTTTTCGATTTTCCTTTTGATGTGCTATCTGCCACTGTTAAAATAAACCTACCATTGAAATGATACTGTTCTGAGACTTTTCATTTCTTTGTCATTGGACAAACTTACAAAATCAGTGAGGGGTCAAATAATTATTTCCTCCACTGTATATGTATAATATATTACACAAAATAACCAGGGCCGGATTTACAAATTTGCCGCCCCGTGGCCGCCCCCGGTCGCACGCCCCCCCCCCCGAGTGCGCATGCGTGAACAGGGGGGGGTGCGCGCATGCGCGAACGGTGGTTGCAAGTGCGCATGCGCCATAGGCCAAACTTGCATACGGAGCAGTGGGGAGAAGTCCCCATTGCTCCGTATGGGAACACAAATTTTTAGTTGATTTTTGTGCGGCGGGGCGGCATGCCGCCCCCAGGTTTCTGCCGCCCGAGGCCCGGGCCTTTGTGGCCTCTCCACAAATCCGGGCCTGAAAATAACATCTTGCAATACTATCTCACAGAACTTCAGCTGGCGCCTCTTCCCCAGGCACAACCCCAGGCCCTCCAGGCTCCTGTGGCCCACCAGGCTCCACCGGCCCCAGAGGCCCGATCTCCGGCCCCAGAGGCCCAACCACCGGCCCCAGAGGCCCCAGGACCATTGGCCCAAGAGGCTGAAGAGGCCCCCGAGGCCGAATATGCCCCCTTGATCCTCCCCCATTTTCCCCCCAGGCTCTTGAGTTCTCCCCCCAGGCCCCGGACTCCCCCCAGGCCAAGTGCTGGGCGCCAGGTTCTCCTGCACACGAGGGACCATCAGTGCAGGAGGACCTGGCCAACATCAAGGCCAAGCTGGCCCAGCTCCGGGGGGAAGTGGACAAACTAAAGAGGGACATGCGAGAACTCAAGGGCAGCAAGCCCTAAGTTTTATTTTCCCTATTTTTTCCCCTTTATTTGTTAAATGAAAAGTTTTTATTTTTCTACTTTTGAACTGAGTAATGTCTAATTATTTTTCCTTCATTGATATGGTATTCTACACTTTCATGTAGTTTCTCCTACACTCTTACATTTATCAGTAACAGCATCAATATGCTATATGGGTTAAATTTTTGCAAATATTCTGCCAACAATTTTGTCTTTAGCCCATTTTGCTGAATAGTAAAACTTGCGTTAATTAGTACGTAGCGTATTTTCTGGCGAGTGTGATAACTGCCAATCAAATGTTTTGTTGCCAGAATAATTGCAATATTATATTTGTCCCCATTTAATAAAGTGCCCATAACATATTTGCCATTTATTCTGTGTCTAAAATCTCCCACTTAATTTAAGCCACTTTAGCAAACGGACCCCTAAGTATTTGGCTAAATATTCTTAAATGCCCCCCCCCCCCCTATTTTATTATCTCTAGCACTTCTTTTTTTTTCTTACTTAGATTTTTATTGTTTTTTGGGGGTTTTTGGGGCAAATAAACATTTATACAGCACCTCTCTAGCACTCTGTGCTCTCCCAGGGCAAAATTGAGAGCAGAGGGGAAAGACACATATATAAACCTGGCACACCTATAGAACGATAAAATCAAATCTTTATTATATTTTGATTAAAAAGATTTAAAATGAAAGAAAAGCAAGAAAAAGAATATTTAAAAATCGATACCCTATGCCTAGAAGTTACACTGACAGATCCATAAGTCGTATCGCTTTTTTGTCTAAAAGTTTAACACTACCTTGATTCAGTGTGACAAATAAGTAGCAAATAAGTAACAAATGTACTGGGAATCAACAGTTTCCCTGATTGCAGTGGAGGGGACTTCTACTCCGTTGCAACGAATGTATCAAAATAGGCCCGTTAGGAATAGTCTGGTGTGGAGGTAAGTATCCTGACCTATTTCACAAACTTTTATTATGTTTCTTTCGTTTCGATTTTCATGTGTAATAAAGAGAACACTCTGTCTTGTGTGTTATTCAGTGTTTAACAGTTATTGTTATATGATTTATTAATAAATATATACACCAATCAAAACACACTGTGACAAGTAGTACGGTATATTTTGGACAGGCACTAAAAGGTCTTGTAAGACGTATCGTATTTGTTTCAGGGTTTGACACTAATTGAGTTCAGAGTGTCAAATAATAAGTGCGCTGAAGACCGACGGACCGTTAAGTGGAGAACATATATATCTATCCTGACTGCGTCGTTAGCACTATTCAGGGTGCTTATAACTGTGAAACTCGGTAAACAGTTTCAAAACAGTTTACTTAGATGTGGGCACATAATTATGAAAGACATACAGTAAATCCCTTAGACACCTCTTATCGTACCTAATATTGGGCACTGAAAAAACGTTATCAACGGCTGTTTACCGCTATTAATAAAGCGCATCTATATTCCGGAGTGTGGGACAGACCATCAAAACTGACAACAACTATTTCATGCTGTACAGCTTCTTTTACTAAGCAAAACGCCCTTAACGTGTATAGAGTTCGGCGAATAACGATACTTGGGGGCGGGTTGCTTTAGCCGCTACCTGGCTTGCTTCACTGCCTTAATCGTGCAGGAGTAACCAGTAAGTATGGTACTTCTAATTTACACCCCCGAGCGTCCCCTTCGTTCGCCGTCTTTGAGTCAAGCAGAACAATTTAGCAGTCTAGGTGTCAGGTATTCACTCGACACTAAAAACAGCTGTGTACAAATCACTGCGAAAAACCCCGTTTAACTTATAGAGTGCCGGGTAGGTGATACTGGCAGCGATTATTTCGCGCTATTCAACTCCTTTTACTTTGCGGATTGCATATGACATGCTTATTACTTAATTAGCTTAAGACACTAGGAGCGGGTTGCTTTTATCACTGTTCAGCTTATATTACTGCCCTGATCGTACAGGGATAGTTAGTCAGTACGGTACTATCAGTTCCTAGTCTCCCCTTTTCCCTGATAGTTATACGATCTTTTCGGCGATTGGATTAAACATACAATCCTGTCTGTTTCTCCTCATTACTGCCTAATCACGTGGGGCTCAGCCAGCTCTCAACCGATATTGAGCACGTCCTTAATTTGTGTATCCCGTGCCTACACCTCACTGTTCATACCTCGGCAACAGAACTGCACGAAAACAACCAAAATTGTGTTCTACATTAACACAAGTATACGCAGCTGATCTATGTTATTAGTCCGGATAGTAGTATTCCTGTGCCTGCCACTCAAGCAATTTACCTCGGCACCGGAATTACTAACAGAGGGATGCCCACCCAATCACAAATCAACAAAAGCGGAGATTTTAACCATCCAACTCCGCTATTAGAATCAGTGGGATCCTTGTGCCTACCACTCAATATTTATACCTCGGCACAAGGATCATAGGTATAGAATATACACGCCGCAAACAACCAAAATTGTGTTCTACATTAACACAAATATAGGCGGCTGGTCTATGTTATTAGTCAGGATAGTAGTATTCCTGTGCCTACCACTCAAACAGTTTACCTCGGCACAGGAATTGCTAACAGAGGGATGCCCACCCAATCACACATCAACAAAAGCTGAGATTTTAACAGTCCATCTCCGCTATTAAAGTCAGTGAGATCATTGTGCCTACCACTCAATATTTTTACCTCGGCACAAAGATCATAGGCATAGAGTATACACGCCGACGCGCGTTTCGCTAAAAAGCTTTATCAAGGCAAAATCTTGCTCCCTTCTCTGATGGGTTCTTTTTATACCCATGCTAGCCAATCATAGAAATTTTCTGCTTAAGGCCGTCCCATACGGCAGAGACAGACCAAAAACCAGTAGTGGATGTCTATAGAATTCCTTGAACAAAGTGAGGTTGTTTTAAAAGTACGCTATAATTCTAGACTATCCAAAAAGTGTTAACAAAAAGTGTTTGTTATAAACAATATAGCAAATATATATATACATATACACAAAAGTGGACTATTTTATTAATCTATAAAGTAAATAAAGGTGAAAGTGTTAATGGTGATGCGCGTGGATTCGCACAGTGTAAAGGTAAATAAACGTGAGTGATTGAGTGATCAAAAAGGTGAAGAGTAGTGTGTTATCTGCCTATAAGAAAAGAGGTTATGTGCTGAAAGGTGGGTCGGTGTAAAGGATTACAAAAGTAAGATGTTTGACGGGCTAGTCAAAGTGCCCGAAAAAACTATATATAGATAGATAGATGAATAATTGCGTGATGATGGAGATGCTCTGTGAGGATATAGGTCACTTAACCCAAATGACCCAACCTCTTCATCTAGTGAGAAATATAAGTGAAGTGCATAATGTGTGTCACTACCGTAAAAATGTGCTGAAATCAATGTTTTCATTCATGCCGGTTGGGGACTGGGGAGAGGGAATTGAGAAGGAATATCCATCTGCTTTCTCTTCCAAGCAGATGTTCCATAATGTTCCCTCCTCTAATTCCCAACGATGCGTGTTCTATTGCCCAAAATTTCAAATTTCTCGAGCAACAGTTGTGATATTTAAAAAAGTGATTAGCTACAGTGCTTAGAATTTTGTTATTTTGCCGGTCTTGTTCCGCATTGTTAATAGTGCTAATGTGTTTCTGTACATGTTTATTCAATGGTTGCGTAGTCATACCAATGTATTTTTTATTACACGGGCATTCGAGGCAGTATATTACATTTGTAGTTTTACAGTTTATGTAATCGTTAATGTAGTGTATCTTGCCGAAACGGTCTTTGAAGTTTTTTTGATTTTTTACTAAACTACATGACACGCAATTGCCACATTTAAACATTCCCTTTGCTATAGGTTGTCTTTTTTTGGTAATGAAATGACTCTTTGTTAAATGATCTTGTAAGTTTCGACATCGTTTATAGCAAAAGGACACTTTTTCAGGTAAAATGTGTTGTAAGTCTGAATCCTGACGCACTATAGGCCAAAATTTGTGTATAATTTTCTGGATCTCTGAGGAATGAGGACCAAAAGTGGTAATAAATCTCAGTTGTTGATCTTTTATAAGTCCTTTGGGATTTGTCCTAAGTAGGTGATTCCGATTGGTTTTAGAGGCCCTGTGATATGCCTGTTTTAAAATTCTGTTTGGATAGCCTCTCGCCTTAAGTCTTGCCTGGAGTTGCTTAGCTTGGGCCTTAAATTGATCAAATGTAGTGCAATTCCGTCTTATCCTTAAAAATTCCCCTGTGGGTAATGATTGTTTAACTGTGTTTCGATGGAAACTATTATAATGTAGTACGGTGTTGGTGGCTGTTTCTTTACGGTATAGATCCGTGATATTAAATTGTTGGTCTATAGAGACAATAAAATCTAGAAATGGAACTGATTTTTGTGACATGGTTTTAGTTAATTTGATATTAAGTTTATTGTTATTAAGGATGTCACAAAAGTCTTCTAATAGATTTATCGGACCTTCCCACAAGAACAGGATATCGTCAATATAGCGGATCCACAAGGGAATGTAGTTCGCATATAGACTTAAATCGTCGCAGAAGACATGATCCTGTTCCCATTTGCCGAGAAAAATATTGGCATAGGTGGGGGCACATGCAGTGCCCATCGCCGTCCCTTGTACTTGTAAATAATAAACATTGTTGAACACGAAGAAATTATGATGTAAAACAAAGCTCAATAGTCTTAAGAGAAAATACGCGATGTCTTGATCCATTAGGTGGTCTGTTTGCAAGAAATACTGTACTGCCTCCATACCATCTATGTGCTTAATAGAGGTGTACAGTGCTTCTACATCTAATGTTACCAACCATGTATCTTTAGTTACATGGATGGCCAATTTGGCCAAGACTTCAGTTGTGTCTCTGACATATGACGGCAGAGACAGAACATATTTTCTTAGATTAGAATCAATAAATTTACTGGCATTTTCAGTTAAGTTCCCATTCCCCGATACTATAGGTCGTCCAGGGGGTTTGGTACTATTCTTATGAATTTTCGGTAAGAGATAAAAAGTGGCTGTTCTCTGATGTTCAACTGTAAGGAATTCTTTGTCCTGTTGTGAAATTAAGAGGTCTTTGAAAGCTTCTTCAATTATTTTATTATATTTGGTGGTATATAATTCCGTAGGGTTAAAGATAAGCTTTTTATATGAATGTGACTGTAATTGTCGTATGGCTTCAAGAGTATATAAATCATTAGCCCAAATAACCACATTCCCGCCTTTGTCAGACGGTTTGATTTGGACATCTTCCCATGATTTAATTTCCTTGAGGGCTTGTCTCTCTGAATGTGACAGATTGTCCAAATTAAAAGGTTGCTTTGAGTTTAACTTCAAAAAAGCTTCAGAGACCATATCTTTAAAGACCGCCACAAAGTGGCTTATTCCGTAGGAGGGGGTGAAAGTTGACTTTTTCTTCAGTTTTTTAACTGTATTTGTCAAACCTTTATTAGGGGATTCAGTCTCATATGCAAGACTATTACATTAAAGGAGACATATTGGATAAATAGGAAAACCCCTAACCCTGTAGGCAATTATGAATAATATCAGGTGCTGGTTTCCCTTTGGGCTAAACATTAACCCTATCTGTAACAATGGCCCCTTTATTGGAGCTCCCTATAGATCCTCTCAGGTCCCTGTCTGGGTTTCACATGAGGGGTGGGCGTGTCCTAACGGTCCCTGCCAGAAGCACAGTAGGAGGGGGAGAGCCAATCACAGCCCTGCACTCACACAAGCACAGACAGGCTTCAGTTCCCTATCAGGTCAGCCTAGCTGCTGATTGGTTCCTATCCTACAGTGCAGGGTACGGAGGGCCGCCGGCTCCCCAGCTCATCCAGAGAATTCAGCCAGCAGGAAGTGGAACAGATGGGCGGGGCTAGTGGGGTTTGGGGGAATTTCTCAATAAATCAGTCAGAAACACAACATTTTTAAGCCCAATCCTTCTATATCTAGAGGAGTATAATTCCCTGGTACATTCATCATTTTTATAGGATATGCCTCCTTTAACATTTATTTATAAAGCGCCAACATATTCCGCAGCGCTGTACAATAAGTGGGTTACATACATTGGACATACAGAGTAACATATAAAGCAATCAATAACCGATACAAGAGGTGAAGAGGGCCCTGCCCAAAAGAGCTTACAATCTGCAAGGAGAAAGGGTTGAGACACAAGGTGTGGAATTGACTATTGAGAATCTCTAGTGTCTCCCTATCTGTGTCCTCGTCTAATTGAATGTCAGGATTGGGTTTCCTAAAATGTTTCTTTAGAAGTATCTTTCTACAGAATAAATTCAGATCTTTTTCTAGTTCAAAAGGGTCCCATTGTGGTGTAGGGCAGAAGGATAACCCTCTGCTTAAAACTGTAATGTGATCAGCATTTAGAAAATGTTTAGATAAATTGATAACTTGTAGTGCTGAATTTTCTACATCTTGAATTGGTGTCTCTTGTAACTGTAGTTTCGTCTGACTTGAGGTCTGAGGGTTTCTCTTTCTCTTTCCCCTCCTGATCTTGAATTGCGACCTAGTATGGGGAGATATTCTGTTTTGTTTCTTCTGATTAGCGGTCTGTTGTCCCGCTGGCGTTCTTCTAAAAAAGTTTTTTTAGGTTTCCCAAATCTCGGGGGTTCTGTATCTGTATCAGATGTATCGAGATCTTTCTCATCTCTTTGAGCTAAATTCTGTTTTTTATGTGGCCATATATATACCCTACCAAACTCAAAATCTTGTTGATCCCTAAAAAGCTTGCGTTTTTTACGTTCCACAATAATTGACTCAAATCTGTCTACTTCTGCTATTAGTTTCTCATACCCTCTCTGAACTTCTGATTGACTAGTTGAAAGGTCTTGTTGCATAGATTCAATCTCCTTCTCTAATTTATCTAGTTTTTCTCTTTCATTGGCGAATAGAATACCCATTAGCTTATAGGAGCATGTAGACAAAGGGCCTGATTCACTAAAGGGCGATAAAACGTGCGCTATTTTTAGTGTGCGCTAAAATTTTTACCGCTTGTTGATTTTTGCGACTTTTTGCACAATTCACTATAAGCATACTCGCGCCATTTTACGCGCGATACGGCATGCGATGTTTTATTCACGCTAAATAACGTGCGCGCTAAATGTGTGCGCTAAATGTGTGCGCTAAACATGTGCGCTACTTTTCACACTTCTGTGCGCTAATTATCACACACCCACAGCGGTATGGTACGCATGCGCGCTAATTGACGCGCACCCACATCGTTACCTGACACAAGCATGCTAATTCGCACGCGACTTGACGCTCGCCACAGCATAAAACTGGCGCCATTTTGCACATTTGCCCTGGGAGAGCACAGAAGTGCTAGAGCTTTTTTGGTGTGAGAGTTTGTTCCAAAAAAAAGTTATGTCAAGCAGAAAGGTTGCCAAGAGGAGGGAGCACCTTCAAAGACCTGAGTTGTCAGCCAGCTCTGCCACTGACACAGAGGTGCCCCTTTATCAAGGCAGCTCGGATTTATCTGAGGGTACAGAGTACCAGCCCCAGGAGGCCAGTGAAGAGAGCGAGGAGCTTCCCCCCACCTCATCATCTGGGAAGAGGAAGAAACGGCAGGAGGGTAGGCTTCGCCAGCTGAAGTTTTCTGCATTTGAAAACGAGGCACTTGTGGAGGGACTGGTGCCTGTGTACCATCGCGTTCTTGGCAAATATGCCACAAAAACGCCCACCTCAAGAAAAAGCCAAGCATGGAAGGACATTGCGGAGCGTGTTAACAGTGTGGGCGTATGTCTCCGCAATGTCCATCAATGTAAGAAGTGATATCAGGACATAAAAAGGTGCCTGAAAAAAAAGCTGGCAGAGGAGTCCAGATACAGGTAAATATCTTACATTCATCTTTCTATTGAAACACTTGCTCATCTGCTTTTCTACTCAAGTGGCTTTTCCTTTTGGCTTACTGTCTTTCCATCCTTTTTGCATTCTTTCCTGCTTGTATGTATACTTGTATGTATGGCACGCCTATTATTATGTGTGTAACTTATGTCCTCAAAGCTGTGTAGTACAACATGAAATTAGGCCAGTAAATGGGGGGGGGGCCTTTAAGAATATTTAGCCAAATACTTAGGGGTCCGTTTACTAAAGTGGCTTAAATTAAGTTAGAGATTTTACACACAGAATAAATGGCAAATGTGTTATGGGCACTTTATTAAATTGCAATTATTCTGGCAACAAAACATTGGATTGGCAGTTATCCCACTCGCCAGAAAATATGCTATGTACTAATTAACTCAAGTTTTACTATTCAGCAAAATCCATGTCTATATTAAAGGAGAAGGAAAGGCTAAGTCACTTGGGGGTGCCAAAATGTTAGGCACCCCCAAGTGACTTAGAACGCCTACCTTGTACCCCGGGCTGGTGCCCCTGTACGGAGGGAACAGCACCAGCCCGGGGTAGCTGCCGGCGCTTCCTCCTTCCTCCTCGCTTGCGCGCGCATGCGCAGTAGAGTGAAAAGCCGAACTTAAACATTAAAGTCGGCTTTTCACTCTACTGCGCATGCGCCGGCCGGCGGATTTCGCCGGCAGCGCGCAAAGGAAGGAGGAAGCGGTGTCTACAGGTGCCCCGGGCTGGTGCTGTTCCCTCCGTACAGGGGCACCAGCCCGGGGTACAAGGTAGGCGCTCTAAGTCACTTGGGGGTGCCTAACATTTTGGCA